>NC_139995.1:47967294-47994801 GCF_964263955.1 Coregonus lavaretus
AAATAAATAATGTTAGGTTGAAAAACTACAAAGAAATGTAACAATGCTGCTACTCTGCACTTGCATTCTTCCAATACAAAAAAAAAAAAAATGTTGCCTTTAATATCTACATGCAAAATGGAGACAAGGTCCTTTGTCACACTGTTAGTTGGGGTATTCAGTGCTGCAACACTGGTGGTTGTTGTTCAGTGCTGTAACATGGGTGGTGTATTCAGTGCTGCAACACTGGTGGTTGTTGTTCAGTGCTGTAACATGGGTGGTGTGTTCAGTGCTGTAACATGGGTGGTGTAGTCAGTGCTGTAACATGGGTGGTGTGGTATGGTACATCGCTGTAGCTAGGTCAATACACTATTGAAGGACTATTTTTCTTTCCAGTATCAGCAGAGGTGAAGAGAGGAAGAGAGAGAGAGAGAGAGAGAGAGAGAGAGAGAGAGAGAGATGGAGAAATAGAGTGCTTAAGTCACCATTTCCAGAAATAGCCAATTTAGCAGCTTAACAATACATAGGGGAGGGCAGAGCAAGGAAATCAATCGCCTTTTACAACAAACAGTTCCAACAGAGAAATAACACACACACAGGTTGTGGTCCATTCCAATTTAAATTTGAATTCAATTCTTGAATTGACTCATGAAGTGGATAATTTAAATTGAATTCAATTATAATTTCAACAACCTTTAAGTTATGGAATTGGAATTAGACTGTTTGAATTGGAATTCAATATTTGCACATTTCCCAGCTAATGGAATGAATGCATTAAGTATAAAATATTTACTGCAGGATGTGTTAAATCATTTAATCTTGTATTTCTATATTTGAACAGTAACTTGATCAGCCTGAAAGCCTGAGGGAATTGAATTCAAATGTGGAAATGTTGGTGATAAAAATAGGAATGGAATTCTTGGAATTTACCTAACATTTGAACATTTACCTAACGTCCGTTTGTGTCTGTCCGTGTATGTCTGTCTATCTGTGTGTGTGAGTGTCTGTGTGTGTGTGTGTGTGTGTGTGTGTGTGTGTGTGTGTGTGTGTGTGTGTGTGTGTGCGCGTGTTGTTATTGTGGGGACAAGTCACAAGGGAGTCCGCTGTTTTTGTTTGTGAATGCAAGATTATTTAATCTAGCGAATGATGTCAAATACGAATCCTAAAAAAAATTTACAGAGTGAAAACATAACTTCCCCTTATGGGATAAAACACATGAAAACACACACAGAGAGCGAGAAAGATAGAGAGAGAAAGAGACAGAGAGACAGAGAGAGAGAAAGCCACAGCAGGCATAGGGGGTGAATTACCCATAATTAAACTGCAATGTCCTTTTAGTGTGCCCCACTCAGTACGAGAGAGAGAGTGACACTAATGCAATATTATAGGATTACGGTGTCCATATTAGGACAGTGTTGTCTCACTTGGACAGGCTAACAATGCTGCTCAATATTGTACAATGTCAAACTGGGCAAGTTTACAGGGAGAAATAGAATGAAATGCCTCTCAATCCCAGTCGTCCCAATGAAATGAACGGTTAATCCGCTAGGTAATAAAGGGCCACACAGCGGCTAGTGCACTTAGCGTAGCACTAGCATTATTACAGGCTAACAACGTGGTACCCTACCGCTCAGTATTGCAATGTGTCAAAGTGAGCTAAGACTTTACAGGGAGAAATAGCATGAAAAGCCTCTCAATCTCCATGCCTTGAATCCCTGTCAAACATTGGTCCAAATGAAAAATAGACCACATGTAAAATTCATTAAATCTGGCATGTCCCTCTTTGACTTCTAGGAAGATGTTCATCCACTTAACCCAACAATGTCTCCAAGTTTTCACCATGTAAAGCCCTAGTTATATTGTTGCTTTGACAATGTCATTTCTGGAGATTATTATATAATTAATTGATTAGTGATTCATTTTATGGTAAAAAAAAAACAAACCTGTCCCTCATGTTAAAGTCAACCTGTTATGTAAAATGAACTCTCGTTTTAATATGAAATATTTGTTTCAAAAGAAACATTGAGCATCTAATTGTAAAATCATAGTGTAAAAGCAGGTGAGCTGGTTCTACTCTTTTTGGCCATTTTCTGGTGGAAAACTGAGTGGGTCGAGGAAAACACACCAACCCTGTTACCCATTGATTAACAGGCACAAAAAAAAAAAGTGTGAAGCTTGCAGTCCCTCCCTGTTGCACACAACAAGCTCCCATTCCTCCTGCCACATCACATTTACATTTTAGTCATTTAGCAGACGCTTTTATCCAGAGCGACTTACAGTTAGTGAGTGCATACATTTTCGAACCCACAACCCTGGCGTTGCAAACGCCATGCTCTACCAACTCAGCTACATCCCTGCCGGCCATTCCCTGATTTAGATGGAATTGTCAACCCTGTTACGGTTACTTTATTTGGCACTTACTATAGCCATTTTTTTATTTAATCTCTTGAGATGGGAAAACATGTAATATATTTTTTTAAGTTGAACATGTACTCTTTATAAAAGAACGTTAAAATTATGTGAAATAAAAAGCTTTTTTTTTTTTTTTTTTTACCAAGTTACAATACCCAAAAGTGAACAACCCAGACATGTATTTTCTTCAAGGAAAGATGAGATGTTTTCAGTTTGTAATTTCTCCCACTGTCCAATGTTCCCGTAATGTTAATGTCAGAGGAAAACAATATGGCAATGTTTAGCAACGTCGAGGCAACATTGTGATAGTATTAGAGGTGGATGATAGTTTGTTTTATTCCTTGTGTCTCACTGTTAAGCCACTCCCATTCCTCCATCTCTTTTTTCACTTGGTTTCTTTCTTTCCAAACCATCTTTCCTCCCACTTCTCTTTTCAAAGCTCATATACTGTATGTCTTCTTTTTCACTGTGTTCTGTTTGTGGCACCAACATCTTGCCCTCAGGCCAAGCTTTACACCCCCCCACCCCTTACACACCTACACACACACTTCCATCCACCCCACACAACCCAATTGCCTTTGTGCGCTTGTTTCAAAGAGATAAGTGCAGCATGAGTGAGCGAGGGAGCATTAGCTAGCAGATTTATCTGTGTGCCAGTGCCCCAACTACTCCAATATCGCTTGTGTCAAACAGGAAATGCAGTGAAAGGCAAGGGAGACGTGATCCTTCACCCCCCGCAGTGAACTGGCTCACACATTTCAGTAAGGAGGTAGTAGAAAATTGAAATGAAAAAGCAGACATTAATTTAATTTATGAAAAATAGTATATTCTACATCTCAGAGTGTGACAATTAGAATGAGGGAGAAAAGGAATAAAGAGGGGGATAGAGAGAGAGAGAGAGAGAGAGAGAGAGAGAGAGAGAGAGAGAGAGAGAGAGAGAGAGAGAGAGAGAGTGTAATGTTTACTGTTAATTTTCATTGTTTATTTCACTTTTGTTTATTATCTACTTGTATATATATATATATATATATATATATATATATATATATATATATATATATATATATATATATATTTACCTTTATTTAACTAGGCAAGTCAGTTAAGAACAAATTCTTATTTACAATGACGGCCTACACCGGCTTGCTTTGGCAATGTTTAACATTTGTTTCCCATGCCAATAAAGCCCTTAAATGGAATTGAAATTGAGTTGAGAGAGCGAGCGAGCGAGAGCGAGAGAGATGGAGAAAAAAACACCAGGTAACTGCCAAAATAAAGGAAACACTTGAGTTCACTGAACAAAAATATAAACTCAACATGTAAAGTGTTGGTCCCATGTTTCATGAGCTCAAATAAAATGTGTTCCATATGCACAAAAAGCTTACTTCTCTCAAATTTTGTGCACAATTTATTTACATCCCTATTAGTGAGCATTTCTTATTTGCCAAGATAATCCATCCACCTGACAACATGGTCATTACACAGGTGCACCTTGTGCTGGGGACAATAAAAGGCCACTCTAAAATGTGCAGTTTTGTCACACAACACAATGCCACAGATGTTTCAAGTTTTGAGGGAGAGTGCAATTGGCATGCTGACTGCAGGAATGTCTACCAGAGCGGTTTCCAGAGAATTGAATGTTCAGTTCTCTACCATAAGCAGTATTCAATGTCGTTTTAGAGAATTTGGCAGTACGTCCAACAGGCCTCACAACCACAGACCACGTGTATGGCGTTGTGTGGGCGAGTGGTTTGCTGATGTCTACATTGTGAACAGAGTGCCCCATGGTGGCGGTGGGGTTATGGTATGCACAGGTATAAGCTACTGACAACAAACACAATTGCATTTTATCAATGGCAATTTGAATGCAGAGATACCATGACAAGATCTTGAGGCCCATTGTCAGGCCCATTTTTTTTAAAGGTATCTGTGACCAACAGATGCATATCTGTATTCCCAGTCATATCAAATCTATAGATTAGGGCCTAATGAATTTATTTCAATTGACTGATTTCCTTATTATGAACTGTAAATCAATATAATCTTTGAAATTGTTGCATGTTGCATTTATATTTTTGTTCAGTATAAAAGAGGGATACAAATTATATTGAAAGCAGGTGTTTCCATACAGGTGTGATTCCTGAGTTAATTAAGCAATTAACATCCTATTATGCTTAGGGTCATGTATAAAAATGCAGATTTGCCCACTATGTTGGTCTCAAAGGAGAATAGGGGGTTTGAAGTGTGTGTGTGTGTGTGTGTGTGTGTGTGTGTGTGTCTCAGTCACAAGATCTCACACTTATGGGAGATTCTGGAGCGGCGCCTGCATCAGAGAGCATTTTCCACCACCATCAACACTAAATGATGGTGTCACATCCCTAAAACAGAGTTCCAGACACTTGTAGAATATATGTCAAGGAGCATTTGAGCTGCGCGTGCGAACATTGCCCACAATGATAGTAAAACAAAAACACGCACACCTAGCCTAGCTTCCCTTCATCAGTCATCTCGTCTCAGTACTCAGTGATGTCCCTCCCGTAGACTGCCTCCTCTGTCCTTCCCATCTGTGAGACTATACAGTCTCTGTTGTGTCTAGCTCCCTCTCACTCTGTGTCCTCTACCGCCCTACTGTCCCAATCACGTCCCGCGCCTCATCCACATGACTCCAATACCTCATCTCACTTCACTTTGAAACTTCACTTTAGTCCTAGAAAACTTTAGTACCTTACTTCAGAAGTTACCCTTCTAGTATCACCCTTCCGATCCTGTCTGTACCTTGGTAATCTTGGGGTGGGCACAGCGGCTGTTTCCGGTGGTGGCGAGCATCCAGCTACTCTCCAGCGGGGCACACTCCTGCCTTAGAGAACACTTCTTCTCCTGGACACACCAGCCACACTCAAACCTGGGGTCAGCCTTCAGACACATGCCACAGCTGTCCCTCAAAGCAGGGCACTTGTAGAGGTGGGCTGGAGGGAGGAGGGGGAGAAAGAGGGAGGAGGAATGGCGGGAGAGAGGAGGGGGGGGGGGTGGAGAGGGAGAATGGGAGATAAATAGTTTTTTGTTAACATGCTGAAAGCGTGAAATGACATATCCAACCCTTTTCACACACAAGAGATAAACATAAGTCTATTTAGACCTGAAAAGAAGATAAACACTATAAGTAAATGTACTATAACTATAAAATATAAGAGTTTAAAAACCTTAAGAACACCTGCTCTTTTTATGACAGACTGACCAGGTGAATCCAGGTGAAATGTATAATCCCTTCTTGATGTCACTTGTTAAAGTCAATCAATCAGTGTAGATGAAGGGGAGGAGACAGGTTAAAGAAGGATTTTTAAGCCTTGAGACAATTGAGACATGGATTGTGTATCTGTGCCATTGAGGGAGAACTGGCAAGTCAAAATATGTAAGTGCCTTTGAATGGGGTATGGTAGTAGGGGGCCATGTACACTGGTTTGGGTGTGTCAAGAACTGCAACACTGCTGGGTTTTTCACGCTCAACAGTTTCCCGTGTATGAAGAATGGTCCACCACCCAAAGGACATCCAGCCAACTTGACAACTGTGGGAAGCATTGGAGTCAACATGGGCCAGCATCCCTGTGTAACACTTTCAACACCTTGTAGAATCCATGCCCCGACGAATTGAGGCTGTTCTGAGGGCAAAAGGGGGTGCAACTCAATATTAGGACGGTGTTCCTAATGTTTTGTACACTTAGTGTACACTATATATACAAAAGTATGTGGACACCGCTTCAAATGAGTGGATCCGGCTATTTCAGCCACACCCTTTGCTGACAGGTGTATAAAGTCGAGCATACAACCATGCAATCTCAATAGACAAATATTGGCAGTAGAATGGCCTTACTGAAGAGCTCAGTGACTTTTAATGTGGCACCGTCATTGGATGCCACCTTTCCAACAAGTCAGTTCGTCAACTTTCTGCCCTGCTAGAGCTGCCCTGGTCAAATGCTGTTATTCTGAAGTGGAAATGTCTAGGAGCCACAACGGCTCAGCCGTGAAGTGGTAGGCCACACAAGCTCACAGAATGGGACCACCGAGTGCTGAAGCGCATAGCGAGTAAACATAATCTGTCCTCGGTTGCAACACTCGCTACCGAGTTCCAAACTGCCTCTGGATGCAACGTCAGCACAATAACTGTTCGTCGGGAGCTTCATGACCAGGGGTCGACCAGATGGTCCGGTCACACAAATTTCCTAGGTGGCAAAGGTCCGGATGGATAATGTAATTTATCGGCGTAGTAACAAACCCCCACCTCACAACCCATGCGACCCCAAACTTTTCACACCCCTCTTGTTGTCGGAGATAAAATGTTGCAGTTTTAAAGCTAATTTCCTGCAATTCTATGCATTCTTCCATGTCTTATGATACCAAGGGTCGAAGCCTGACCGGGTAAAAAAATTACATTAAAATAATGTATACAGTACCAGTCAAAAGTTTGGACACACCTACTCATTCAAGGGTTTTTCTTTACTTGTACTATTTTCTACATTGTAGAATAATAGTGAAGACATCAAAACTATTAAATATCACAAATGGAATCATGTAGTAACCCAAAAAGTGTTAAAAAAATCTAAATATATTTTATATTTTAGATTCTTCTGTATTGATCCTGTTCTGGGTCCGGATCCAGTCCGCCAGTTGAGTATGGAGGTTCTAGACGATTCTGTGCTTCAACTTTGTGGTAACAGTTTGGGGAAGGCCCTTTCCTTTTCAGCATTACAATGCCCCTGTGCACAAAGCGAGGTCCATACAGAAATGATTTGTCGAGATCGGTGTGGAAGAACTTGACCGGCCTGCACAGAGCCCTGACCTTAACCACATCGAACACCTTTGGGATGAATTGGAACGCCGACTGTGAGCCAGGCCTAATCGCCCCAAAATCAGTGCTCAACCTCACTAATGCTCTTGTGGCTGAATGGAAGCAAGTCCCCACAGCGATGTTCCAACATCAGTGGAAAGCCTTCCCAGAAGAGTGGAGGCTGTTATAGCAGCAAAGGGGGGACCAACTCCATACTAATGCCCATGATTTTGGAATGAGATGTTTGACGAGCAGATGTCCACATACTTTTGGTCATGTAGTGTATGTCTCACATTTCACCTTTAAAAGGTGTCGCCAACAACACAATACACAATAGATGTACGTCCAAATGTTTTTTTATTTTTCACACAACGTCAACTATTGGTCGTGGAACCACAACTGGTCATGGAATCACAACACTTCAATAAATCCAGAAAGAACGATGCAGACAAAACAGTTACACTCCTCACCAAAATAAATCTGCTGAATTTTTTATATGCACAGAATATGAACTGAAGCGCTACTTCAAATGGCCGCAAGAATTTGACAGAGGAATGGTTTTCAGCCCCTGAAATCCCATTGGTCACGATTTAACTTGAAAGCAACCATGGGCCAATTAAATGATACTAAATGAGTGATTTAATTACATTTACATATCAGGGGTTAAGCGAGGGAGCACCGCTAGATGGTTATCTTAGTTAAAATGAGGATGAGAGAAGTGAGAGGGGGAGAGAGACCGAGGACTAGACCAGTTCTGTTGCTGCTTGGCTGGAGAAAAACCCTGCCCCTGTACCAGTCTCCCCCTCCCTCCCAGTCTCACACTGCCCAAGTCTCCTGCTCCTCACCACCCTCACCCATCCTCCATATTCAGATGCAATGTACTCACTACTCAGACAAATTACTTGAGCTAAAAGTCTATTTCTCATTGTGGTACATTGTGTCTGAGTCTGCATTGTGTGGGCTTTGGCTGCAGAGTATGGTGCAAATGTGATGCTATCTTCTATCTTGCATCACAGCAGGAGCCCTTGCTTTACAACCCCCCACTGCCATGGCGACAACAGCAAAACGCTGGGCGTTATTAAGAGTACACAATTTCACGAGTAATTATCTGTGGAAGACATCGTTTATCGCCGTTGCTTTTTTCAGGGGGTTTTTCAACTCCCTAGTTGATATGTGTTTAATCACTATCCACTGTCTGTGGATTGGTGCGCTAAACACACACACGTACAGTGCATTCAGAAAGTATTCAGACCCCTTCCCTTTTTCTACATTTTGTTACATTACAGCCTTATTCTATTTTTCCCTCATCAATCTACACTCAATACCCCATAATGACAAAGCGGAAACTGGTTTTTAGAATGTTTTGCAAATGTATTAAACATTTAAAACAAATACCTTATTTACATAAGTATTCAGACCCTTTGCTATGAGACTCGAAATTGAGCTCAGGTGCATCCTGTTTCCATTGATCATCCTTGAGATGTTTCTACAACTTGATTGGAGTCCACCTGTGGTAAATTCAATTAATTGGACATGATTTGAAAAGGCACACACCTGTCTATATAAGGTCCCACAGTTGACAGTGCATGTCAGAGCGAAAACCAAGCCATGAGGTCAAAGGAATTGTCCGTAGAGCGCCGAGGCAGGATTGTGTCGAGGCACAGATCTAGGGAAGGGTACCAACAACTTTCCTCAGCATTGAAGGTCCCCAAGAACACAGTGGCCTCTTAAATGGAAGAAGTTTGGAACCACCAAGACTCTTCCTAGAGCTGGCCGCCTGGCCAAACTGAGCAATTGAGGGAGAAGGGCCTTGGTCAGGGAGGTGATCAAGAACCTGATGGTCACTCTGACAGAGCTTCAGAGTTTCTCTGTGGCGATGGGAGAACCTTCCAGAAGGACAACCATCTCAGCGGCACTCCACCAATCAGGCATTTAAAGTAGATGGGCCAGACGGAAGCCACTCCTCAGTAAAAGGTACATGACAGCCCGCTTGGAGTTTGCCTAAAGGCACCTAAAGGATTGAGAAACAAGATTATCTGGTCTGATGAAACCAAGATTGAACTCTTTGGCCTGAATGCCAAGTGTCACGTCTGGAGGAAACCTGGCACCATCCCTACAGTGAAGCATGGTGGTGGCAGCATCATGCTGTGGGGATGTTTTTCAGAGGCAGTGACCGGGAGACTAGTCAGGATCGAGGAAAATATGAACGGAGAAAAGTACAGAGAGATCCTTGATGAAAACCTGCTCCAGAGCGCTCAGGACCTCAGACTAGGGCGAAGGTTCACCTTCCAACAGGACAACGACCCTTAGTACACATTCAAGACAACGCAGGAGTGGCTTTGGGACTCTGAATGTCCTTGAGTGGCCCAGCCAGAGCCCGGACTTGAACCCGATCTAACATCTCTGGAGAGACCTGAAAATAGCTGTGCAGCGACGCTCCCAAACCAACCTGACAGAGCTTGAGAGGATCTGCAGAGAAGAATGGGAGAAACTCCTCAAATATAGGTGTGCCAAGCTTATAGCGTCATACCCAAGAAGACTCGAGGCTGTAATCGCTGCCAAAGGTACTTCAACAAATACTGAGTAAAGGGTCTGAATACTTATGTAAATGTTATATTTCCGTTTATTTTTTTAAAAACATTTGCTAAAATGTCTAAAAACCTGTTTTTGCTTTCTCATTATGGGGTATTGTGTGTAGATTGATGAGCGGAAACAACAATTACAAGGCTGTAACGTAACAAAATGTGGAAAAAGTCAAGGGGTCTGAATACTTTCCAAATGCACTGTAAAGGCACACAAACACACGAAGGGATGCACACATGTACACACACACACCTACTTCCTGCCTCGGTAATTGACTTTAAACAAGTGAAGACGTCACAAGAGTGTGAAGAGACTGTCTATTCCTGAGGCTGTGTGTAAGTGTGTGTGTGTGTGTGTGTGTGTGTGTGTGTGTGTGTGTGTGTGTGTGTGTGTGTGTGTGTGTGTGTGTGTGTGTGTGTGTCTGTGTGTGCGCTCCCGTAACATGTGTGCATGCACTCCTGTGTCTTTGTAAATCCCACACAAGGGCTGTATGACACTGTAGTTTCACACATATTTTACACATGCAACATACCCTTGCCATCCACACAGTTGCCATCCACACAGTTGTATTTTAGCATAGCAGAAACTTACCAAGCTATTTGATAAAGTATATTTGAATTATATAGCGTGTCAAAGCCAGAATATCACTTCCAGACTTGGCTTTCCCTAGCCCTTTTTGATCACACTATAAATTATTTAACGTGCAGTGGTAGCTTACATAAAACTCAATCTCCATGCTACTGCCCTCTCTGTGGCCGTTTACTCATGTGGCTAGAGTGCCTTGGTTAAGTGAAGTTCCCACGACACATCAGGCAAGTGGTGACAGTAAGTGACGGAGAATGTTTCTGGCTTACCACAAGGCTGTGCTAACCCTCTGAGCTAAAGCCCAGGCTTTAGCTTGGGGAGCTAACACAAGTCTTCAGATTTCACGCAAGGCTACTCATCATATGAATGTGGTTCACCGAACCATTTGCTGTATAACAAGACTGTGCTTACCCCTCTGAGCTAAGGCCTAGTGCTTACCTTGGATGTTGTAGGGATTGTCGATGACAAAGTTGCCATTCCACACCACCGATAGGTCCACGGGCAGGTCGCTGATGTCATTACCCTCGTAGTTATACTGAAACCATAGAAACACAACAACAATAAGTTAAACTATAATGTTGTTATGTTGTTATAATGTTGTTAAAATGCCCCTGATGTTCAACTGAAAAACAACCCATTTTTTATCATGTTCCCCTTGCCTGAAAACACATTTCCATTTGGGGACAATAAAGTTTGAACTGAACTGTTGTGATGCCTTCATTTCTGTTCTGATTATTCATTTTTTTGCTATCTGAAAAGTTGATTAATAAAAACAAGTTCTATACAGTAAGTACACTGTAATATCTGTTTCTTTCT
The DNA here is from genome assembly GCF_964263955.1 of Coregonus lavaretus. Lineage (NCBI taxonomy): Eukaryota > Metazoa > Chordata > Actinopteri > Salmoniformes > Salmonidae > Coregonus > Coregonus lavaretus. The sequence goes on from NC_139995.1 coordinate 47,978,492, forward strand.
ATGTTTTACATTGTTGTACCGTTCATGGCTCATTTGAATATAAAGCACACAAGCATAATGGACTAATAATGGAAGTACACTTGGCCTTCTTTTGTTTCTCTCAGTAAATACATGTTCATTTAATAGGATAGAGTTAGAGTGCAGCCTGTAAATCCAAGAACAAGTGCCATGATACATTTTTAATAATTACGTTCTTAATATTATTGTAGATGATTAATAGGAGTAATCCATATTGTTCAACGTGTCTCTCTCAAGCACAGATCCTAGATCGGAACTCCTACTCTAAGACACTTTGTGAATACAGGCCCTGGGCAACATATAAAAGGCATGTAAGCATCTAACTACGACCTATGACCACAAGACAACATATTTGATCCATCTATTTGCCACTATCGGAAGAATTATAAAGTGGTACTTGGTTTACTAATTTTGACATTGTGGTCCGGTCATTTCACATATATGCCACTGGAATCAGTAAAAGTAAAGAGACACAACAATGTGCATACAGCAGATAAGGATGCAAGCACACAGCAATGTCACGGTACATGATTGGTTGGTTCATTCATTAGCCACATTGTGATTGGACAATTTTCTTTCTGTCTACAGACTAAGATCTAATTAATATTCACAGATATACTTCAAAAAAATGTACGTCATACTTTTGGAATGAACTTGAAGGACTTCTTGAAAATAATTTTTTGATAAATATTACTTATGTAGAAGGCATTATATATTTATTGGACAACTTTACGCAGGGTGAATGCAATGCTCACCATTGAACATTAATGCAACTTTAATGCAACTTTTCAGTGGTAAAGTATGTTAGCTTCTATATGGACTCCAGTAATGTAGCAGAGTTTTGACACCCTGGTTAAGACGAGTAAAAGAAAAGGGTAGTGTGAGGAGAGGGTTTGTGTGTGTGTGTGAGTGAGAGAGATGTTCACACAATGCTTTTTTTCCAGGGGAGGACTGAGACCAGAAATCGGCACAGGCATTTCTAACACACCAGACCATTTTTTCCATTGAGGCCCCCACAACCAGTGTGTGAATTACGGGGGGGGGGGGGGGGCTTAGACCCCCCGAATGAGACATGAGCTCCCCTAAATGCAACAAAAGTCAAACTTGAGGGTTTCTAATTGAAGCATTCTCCTATTTTTTTTTAAATGCAATTTTGTACTGATAGTGGTAAATATGAAAAATCTTATTTCATATGAAACAAACACCCCCACCAGTCTGTCAAGGTTTAAACCATTGACAGTTGGTTCAGGTTCTTTCAATGGCATTCATCTCTCTACTCCGCCTGTCTGCATCGCTCTGTCTGTCTTGAGCTTTCGCTAGCAAATTTGCAATATTGTCTCAACTGGGTTCAGACCGCTAGCGAACTTGAACCATTGTTTCAATTGGGCCCTCACAGTTTCCCACGCAGATGAGCTCGGGACAGACACAGCTGTATCTGTGTCCCGTATTCCTTGCCTTTTCAGATGTCTCGACTGTTCTTTTTACAAAAAAAGGTCAATTTGTCAGGAAGACGCATCAATTAATTCAGGCTACAAGAGAAGGCCTAACGACAATCACAGAATGTCATTACACTTTTTGGTGTTTGGTAACTCTTTCCATTTATCCAATGGCTGGTGCACAGTGAACTGTTTGGATGGTGGGAATTATTTTGGAGTGGACGAATGTGCACAGGTAGCCAACTTTTTGAAGTAATTTGTTTGACAATCAGATGAAAACATCAATGACTGGTTGTGTTCATGCCACATTAAGAAGGTATTACATGTTTACCGTTAAAATACATGTCTTTACTATCTATTTTTGTTCACTGTTGAAATTAGACAGCTGAGACATGGAGACAATTAGACAGCTGAGACATGGATCCTTTACACTTTGTTGGAACTTTTTTTTATTTTATTACTTTTTTTTTCTTTTTTTTAACTGCATTGTTGGTTAAGGGCTTGTAAGTTAGCATTTCACTGTAATGTCTACACCTGTTGTATTCGGCACATGTGGCAAATAACATTTGATTTGATTTGACAATGACTGGAAATCTAAAATAGCTGCACAATGACCATGTGTGATGGTCTGGGTTTGAACCTCAGTCGTTTAAAGAGTGTGTGTGTGTGTGTGTGTGTGTGTGTGTGTGTGTGTGTGTGTGTGTGTGGTGTGTGTGTGTGTGTGGTGTGTGTGCGTTTGCTATAAAAATCATTTAAAGCAGGGTATAAGGCAAGGATACTCATCACCGTGCATGGTTCACCAAACCACCCCCGCTTAGAAAGCAGATGAGACCAAACACATAGATAGATGAATGATTTAGGTCATTGATAAACAACGTGATGGAAAACAATGATAATGCCGTTGGCTAGGTGATTAACCTTTTAAACACAGAATAATATAATAATATAGGCTGACATTCAGAGACTGTTGCATGGACCTTGATAAATGTACATAAAGAAATGCTTGTGCATGCACACACTCCCAAACACACACATATACACCCCACACACAACCAGAGTCCAGATAAGAAAGCCTAATCAAGGATCAAGTGGTAATATGCCCTAGGATTAGTGTGGGGTCAGGCAGTATGGAATTAGTCCCAGCTCATAACATGACTGTCTGGGCTAATCTGGCTAGCATAACAGGATTGGAACTGGGCCGGAGCAACTTAGGAGCTTATCGTATAGCCACCACATTTATTATTGATAAAAATACACAGAGGAAGGGAAAAACTGCTGGCTCAAGGAAATGTAGGAAAACTGCTGCCATATCAATAGTATAGAAGTCCAACACACGCACACACACTTGTGCGTATGGGCCTAGGTTGGGAGGCAGAGAGGGAGGGACAGAGGTGGAGAAGCTGCCATATGTTGATAGCCAGCCAGCAATTAATTCTTACTAAGCCAGGACAGTGCGTGAGAACGGTGTACCGCCTCACCCATCAAGAAAGGGAGGGAAGGAGGAGAGGAGGAGCCTGATGAACCAAACTACTCAGTAATCGCCTCCATATAGCCTAACTCTCTCACACACACACACATACATTTAAACAAAACAAAATAAAAAAAAGTGTGATTACTGACAATTCATTTATACATTTATAATTACTAGGTTTTGTTATCTGTTTTAACAAACCTTTTTTATTTTTGTACTTATGTATATAGTTTTTATGTGGTGTGGTTTTTATTTAAGCCTTCGGGCTTCCACCACACCTGCACACCATTTTTTTGTATTTATTTTTATATGTAGTGTTGTCTATCACTTGTTTTCTTTGGTGCAAATAAATTAAACTAAAAAGGAGATGCATACAGTGGGGAAAAAAAAGTATTTAGTCAGCCACCAATTGTGCAAGTTCTCCCACTTAAAAAGATGAGTGGCCTGTAATTTTCATCATAGGTACACGTCAACTATGACAGACAAATTGAGAATTTTTTTCTCCAGAAAATCACATTGTAGGATTTGTAATGAATTTATTTGCAAATTATGATGGAAAATAAGTATTTGGTCACCTACAAACAAGCAAGATTTCTGGCTCTCACAGATCTGTAACTTCTTCTTTAAGAGGCTCCTCTGTCCTCCACTCGTTACCTGTATTAATGGCACCTGTTTGAACTTGTTATCAGTATAAAAGACACCTGTCCACAACCTCAAACAGTCACACTCCAAACTCCACTATGGCCAAGACCAAAGAGCTGTCAAAGGACACCAGAAACAAAATTGTAGACCTGCACCAGGCTGGGAAGACTGAATCTGCAATAGGTAAGCAGCTTGGTTTGAAGAAATCAACTGTGGGAGCAATTATTAGGAAATGGAAGACATACAAGACCACTGATAATCTCCCTCGATCTGGGGCTCCACGCAAGATCTCACCCCGTGGGGTCAAAATGATCACAAGAACGGTGAGCAAAAATCCCAGAACCACACGGGGGAACCTAGTGAATGACCTGCAGAGAGCTGGGACCAAAGTAACAAAGCCTACCATCAGTAACACACTATGCCACCAGGGACTCAAATCCTGCAGTGCCAGACGTGTCCCCCTGCTTAAGCCAGTACATGTCCAGGCCCGTCTGAAGTTTGCTAGAGTGCATTTGGATGATCCAGAAGAGGATTGGGAGAATGTCATACGGTCAGATGAAACCAAAATATAACTTTTTGGTAAAAACTCAACTCGTCGTGTTTGGAGGACAAAGAATGCTGAGTTGCATCCAAAGAACACCATACCTACTGTGAAGCATGGGGGTGGAAACATCATGCTTTGGGGCTGTTTTTCTGCAAAGGGACCAGGACGACTGATCCGTGTAAAGGAAAGAATGAATGGGGCCATGTATCGTGAGATTTTGAGTGAAAACCTCCTTCCATCAGCAAGGGCATTGAAGATGAAACGTGGCTGGGTCTTTCAGCATGACAATGATCCCAAACACACCGCCCGGGCAACGAAGGAGTGGCTTCGTAAGAAGCATTTCAAGGTCCTGGAGTGGCCTAACCAGTCTCCAGATCTCAACCCCATAGAAAATCTTTGGAGTGAGTTGAAAGTCCGTGTTGCCCAGCGACAGCCCCAAAACATCACTGCTCTAGAGGAGATCTGCATGGAGGAATGGGCCAAAATACCAGCAACAGTGTGTGAAAACCTTATGAAGACTTACAGAAAATGTTTGACCTGTGTCATTGCCAACAAAGGGTATATAACAAAGTATTGAGAAACTTTTGTTATTGACCAAATACTTATTTTCCACCATCATTTGCAAATAAATTCATTAAAAATCCTACAATGTGATTTTCTGGATATTTTTTTCTAATTTTGTCTGTCATAGTTGACATGTACCTATGATGAAAATTACAGGCCTCTCTCATCTTTTTAAGTGGGAGAACTTAGACAATTGGTGGCTGACTAAATACTTTTTTCCCCTACTGTATGTATTGAGGGCACAGCCATCTGAGTGAAAACACACATGCAGCACGATACTGATAGGATCGAAAGAAACGGAGCACTGCTCTCCGACCAGCTTTCCCCATTCAAATCTTACCTTAATATTATAATTATTCCACAATATTGATGACAGATCAGCTCCTAGAAAGATATAGCAGTGGGGAGAACAAGTATTTGATACACTGCCGATTTTGCAGGTTTTTCTACTTACAAAGCATGTAGAGGTCTGTAATTTTTATCATAGGTACACTTCAACTGTGAGAGACGGAATCTAAAACAAAAATCCAGAAAATCACATTGTATGATTTTTAAGTAATTAATTTGCATTTTATTGCATGACATAAGTATTTGATACATCAGAAAAGCAGAACTTAATATTTGGTACAGAAACCTTTGTTTGCAATTACAGAGATCATACGTTTCCTGTAGGTCTTGACCAGGTTTGCACACACTGCAGCAGGGATTTTGGCCCACTCCTCCATACATACCTTCTCCAGATCCTTCAGATTTCGATGATGTCGCTGGGCAATACGGACTTTCAGCTCCCTCCAAAGATGTTCTATTGGGTTCAGGTCTGGAGACTGGCTAGGCCACTCCAGGACCTTGAGATGCTTCTTACGGAGCCACTTCTTAGTTGCCCTGGCTGTGTGTTTCGGGTCATTGTCATGCTGGAAGACCCAGCCACGACCCATCTTCAATGGTCTTACTGAGGGAAGGAGGTTGTTGGCCAAGATCTCGCGATACATGGCCTCATCCATCCTCCCCTCAATACGGTGCAGTCGTCCTGTCCCCTTTGCAGAAAAGCATCACCAAATAATGATGTTTCCACCTCCATGCTTCACGGTTGGGATGGTGTTCTTGGGGTTGTACTCATCCTTCTTCTTCCTCCAAACACGGCGAGTGGAGTTTAGACCAAAAAGCTCTATTTTTGTCTCATCAGACCACATGACCTTCTCCCATTCCTCCTCTGGATCATCCAGATGGTCATTGGCAAACTTCAGACGGGCCTGGACATGCGCTGGCTTGAGCAGGTGGACCTTGCGTGCGCTGCAGGATTTTAATCCATGACGGCGTAATGTGTTACTAATGGTTTTCTTTGAGACTGTGGTCCCAGCTCTCTTCAGGTCATTGACCAGGTCATGCCATGTAGTTCTGGGCTGATCCCTCACCTTCCTCATGATCATTGATGCCCCACGAGGTGAGATCTTTCATGGAGCCCCAGACCGAGGATGATTGACCGTCATCTTGAACTTCTTCCATTTTCTAATAATTGCGCCAACAGTTGTTGCCTTCTCACCAAGCTGCTTGCCTATTGTCCTGCAGCCCATCCCAGCCTTGTGCAGGTCTACAATTGTATCCCTGATGTCCTTACACAGCTCTCTGGTCTTGGCCATTGTGGAGAGGTTGGAGTCTGATTGAGTGTGTGGACAGGTGTCTTTTATACAGGTAACAAGTTCAAACAGGTGCAGTTAATAGGTAATGAGTGGAGAACAGGTGGGCTTCTTAAAGAAAAACTAACAGGTCTGTGAGAGCCGGAATTCTTACTGGTTGGTAGGTGATCAAATACTTATGTCATGCAATAAAATGCAAATTAATTACTTAAAAATCATTCAATGTGATTTTCTGGATTTTTGTTTTAGATTCCGTCTCTCACAGTTGAAGTGTACCTATGATAAAAATTACAGACCTCTACATGCTTTGTAAGTAGGAAAACCTGCAAAATCGGCAGTGTATCAAATACTTGTTCTCCCCACTGTATATGGCTGCAAAAATTGAGGCGGCTTATTCTAATGCTTACCCAATAATAATGTATTACCCAAATTTGTATTGCACACACATTGTTACACATGAAAAATATTGAGGGAAAAATTACAGTAGTCTACAATTAGCTAAATAAAACAATTGATTGAACATGAAATTTATTTCAATATGATTGAAATATATAGGACTATAGCCTTTACTGTACTTATCTTTTAATACAGTAATCTCAGTTTTCATTTAAAACATATTTTTAGGCCTATCCTTCGCTTGTTTGTATCAAATGCAAAGACATTTTCAACTTTTTATTTGTAGTCAACTTTGTTCTGAAGTTATCGGCGGTCACAGAGAGACAGATAAACATCTTGGTTCTATGTTTAGCGGAGATCTGTGTAAAGTGATGCAAAGGGCAAAAAAAACATCTACGAGTGGTCTGAGGCAGTCGGTAAATAACAAGCTTGTAACAATGGTTTTGGGAAACAGCTCAGAGATTTAACGATGGTCCTACGAACGATGAACTTTGCCATAAAACTTTACCCACCCTTCTCTCCCTCCACTACTCCCTCTACCCACCCTTCTCTCCCTCCACTACTCCCTCTACCCACCCTTCTCTCCCTTCACTACTCCCTCTACCCACCCTTCTCTCCCTCCCTCTACCCACCCTTCTCTCCCTCCACTACTCCCTCCCTCTACCCACCCTTCTCTCCCTCCACTACTCCCTCCCTCTACCCACCCTTCTCTCCCTCCCTCTACCCACCCTTCTCTCCCTCCCTCTACCCACCCTTCTCTCCCTCCCTCTACCCACCCTTCTCTCCCTCCCTCTACCCACCCTTCTCTCCCTCCCTCTACCCACCCTTCTCTCCCTCCACTACTCCCTCTACCCACCCTTCTCTCCCTCCCTCAACCCACCCTCTCTCCCTCCACTACTCCCTCTACCCACCCTTCTCTCCCTCCCTCTACCCACCCTTCTCTCCCTCCCTCTACCCACCCTTCTCTCCCTCCCTCTACCCACCCTTCTCTCCCTCCACTACTCCCTCTACCCACCCTTCTCTCCCTCCCTCTACCCACCCTTCTCTCCCTCCACTACTCCCTCTACCCACCCTTCTCTCACTCCCTCAACCCACCCTTCTCTCCCTCCCTCTACCCACCCTTCTCTCCCTCCACTACTCCCTCTACCTACCCTTCTCTCCCTCCACTACTCCCTCTACCCACCCTTCTCTCCCTCCCTCTACCCACACTTCTCTCCCTCCCTCTACCCACCCTTCTCTCCCTCTACTACTCCCTCTACCCACCCTTCTCTACCTCCACTACTCCCTCTACCCACCCTTCTCTCCCTCCCTCTACCCACCCTTCTCTCCCTCCCTCTACCCACCCTTCTCTCCCTCCCTCTACCCACCCTTCTCTCCCTCCACTACTCCCTCTACCCACCCTTCTCTCCCTCCCTCTACCCACCCTTCTCTCCCTCCACTACTCCCTCTACCCACCCTTCTCTCCCTCCACTACTCCCTCCACCCACCCTTCTCTCCCTCTACTACTCCCTCTACCCACCCTTCTCTCCCTCCCTCTACCCACCCTTCTCTTCCTCCCTCTACCCACCCTTCTCTCCCTCCCTCTACCCACCCTTCTCTCCCTCCCTCTACCCACCATTCTCTCCCTCCACTACTCCCTCTACCCACCCTTCTCTCCCTCCACTACTCCCTCTACCCACTCTTCTCTCCCTCCACTACTCCCTCTACCCACCCTTCTCTCCCTCCCTCTACCCACCCTTCTCTCCCTCCACTACTCCCTCTACCCACCCTTCTCTCCCTTCACTACTCCCTCTACCCACCCTTCTCTCCACCCTTCTCTCCCTCCCTCTACCCATCCTTCTCTCCCTTCACTACTCCCGCTACCCACCCTTCTCTCCCTTCACTACTCCCTCTACCCACCCTTCTCACCCTCCCTCTACCCACCCTTCTCTCCCTCCCTCTACCCACCCTTCTCTCCCTCCCTCTACCCACCCTTCTCTCCCTCCCTCTACCCATCCTTCTCTCCCTTCACTACTCCCGCTACCCACCCTTCTCTCCCTCCCTCTACCCACCCTTCCCTCCCTCCACTACTCCCTCTACCCACCCTTCTCTCCCTCCACTACTCCCTCAACCCACCCTTCTCTCCCTCCCTCTACCCACCCTTCTCTCCCTCCCTCTACCCACCCTTCTCTCCCTCCACTACTCCCTCTACCCACCCTTCTCTCCCTCCACTACTCCCTCTACCCACCCTTCTCTCCCTCCCTCTACCCACCCTTCTCTCCCTCCCTCTACCCACCCTTCTCTTCCTCCCTCTACCCACCCTTCTCTCCCTCCACTACTCCCTCTACCCACCCTTCTCTCCCTTCACTACTCCCTCTACCCACCCTTCTCTCCACCCTTCTCTCCCTCCCTCTACCCATCCTTCTCTCCCTTCACTACTCCCGCTACCCACCCTTCTCTCCCTTCACTACTCCCTCTACCCACCCTTCTCTCCCTCCCTCCTCTCCCTCCCTCTACCCACCCTTCTCTCCCTCCCTCTACCCATCCTTCTCTCCCTCTACTACTCCCTCTACCCACCCTCCTCTCCCTCCCTCTACCCACCCTTCTCTCCCTCCCTCTACCCACTCTTCTCTCCCTCCACTACTCCCTCTACCCACCCTTCTCTCCCTCCCTCTACCCACCCTTCTCTCCCTCCACTACTCCCTCTACCCACCCTTCTCTCCCTTCACTACTCCCTCTACCCACCCTTCTCTCCCTTCACTACTCCCTCTACCCACCCTTCTCTCCCTCCCTCTACCCACCCTTCTCTCCCTCCCTCTACCCATCCTTCTCTCCCTTCACTACTCCCGCTACCCACCCTTCTCTCCCTTCACTACTCCCTCTACCCACCCTTCTCTCCCTCCCTCTACCCACCCTTCTCTCCCTCCCTCTACCCACCCTTCTCTCCCTCCCTCCTCTCCCTCCCTCTACCCACCCTTCTCTCCCTCCCTCCTCTCCCTCCCTCTACCCACCCTTCTCTCCCTCCCTCTACCCATCCTTCTCTCCCTTCACTACTCCCGCTACCCAACCTTCTCTCCCTCCCTCTACCCACCCTTCTCTCCCTCCCTCTACCCACCCTTCTCTCCCTCCACTACTCCCTCAACCCACCCTTCTCTCCCTCCCTCAACCTACCCTTCTCTCCCTCACTCTACCCACCCTTCTCTCTCTCCCTCCACTACTCCCTCTACCCACCCTTCTCTCCCTCCACTACTCCCTCTACCCACCCTTCTCTCCCTCCCTCTACCCACACTTCTCTCCCTCCCTCTACCCACCCTTCTCTCCCTCCACTACTCCCTCTACCCACCCTTCTCTCCCTCCCTCTACCCACCCTTCTCTCCCTCCCTCTACCCACCCTTCTCTCCCTCCCGCTACCCACCCTTCTCTCCATCCCTCTACCCACCCTTCTCTCCCTCTCTCTACCCACCCTTCCCTCCCTCCACTACCCCCTCTACCCACACGTATCTCCCTTCACTACTCCCTCTACCCACCCTTCTCTCCCTCCCTCTACCCATCCTTCTCTCCCTTCACTACTCCCTCTACCCACCCTTCTCTCCCTCCCTCTACCCACCCTTCTCTCCCTCCACTACTCCCTCTACCCACCCTTCTCTCCCTCCCTCAACCCACCCTTCTCTCCCTCCCTCTACCCACCCTTCTCTCCCTCCCTCTACCCACCCTTCTCTCCCTCCCTCTACCCACCCTTCTCTCCCTCCCTCTACCCACCCTTCTCTCCCTTCACTACTCCCGCTACCCACCCTTCTCTCCCTTCACTACTCCCTCTACCCACCCTTCTCTCCCTCCCTCTACCCACCCTTCTCTCCAATCCTCTACCCACCCTTCTCTCCCTCCCTCTACCCACCCTTCTCTCTCTCCCTCCCTCTACCCACCCTTCTCTCCCTCCCTCTACCCACCCTTCTCTCCCTCCCTCTACCCACCCTTCAATACTCCCTCTACCCACCCTTCTCTCCCTTCACTACTCCCTCTACCCACCCTTCTCTCCCTCCCTCTACCCACCCTCCTCTCCAATCCTCTACCCACCCTTCTCTCCCTCCACTACACCCTCTACCCACCCTTCTCTCCCTTCACTACTCCCTCTACCCACCCTTCTCTCCCTCCCTCTACCCACCCTTCTCTTCCTCCCTCTACCCACCCTTCTCTCCCTCCCTCTACCCACCCTTCTCTCCCTCCCTCTACCCACCCTTCTCTCCCTCCAATACTCCCTCTACCCACCCTTCTCTCCCTCCACTACTCCCTCTACCCACCCTTCTCTCCCTCCCTCTACCCACCCTTCTCTCCCTCCACTACTCCCTCTACCCACCCTTCTCTCCCTCCCTCAACCCACCCTTCTCTCCCTCCCTCAACCCACCCTTCTCTCCCTCCCTCTACCCACCCTTCTCTCCCTCCACCCACCCTTCTCTCCCTCCACTACACCCTCTACCCACCCTTCTCTCCCTTCACTACTCCCTCTACCCACCCTTCTCTCCCTCCCTCTACCCACCCTTCTCTTCCTCCCTCTACCCACCCTTCTCTCCCTCCCTCTACCCACCCTTCTCTCCCTCCCTCTACCCACCCTTCTCTCCCTCCAATACTCCCTCTACCCACCCTTCTCTCCCTCCACTACTCCCTCTACCCACTCTTCTCTCCCTCCACTACTCCCTCTACCCACCCTTCTCTCCCTCCCTCTACCCACCCTTCTCTCCCTCCACTACTCCCTCTACCCACCCTTCTCTCCCTTCACTACTCCCTCTACCCACCCTTCTCTCCCTCCCTCTACCCACCCTTCTCTCCCTCCCTCTACCCACCCTTCCCTCCCTCCCTCTACCCACCCTTCTCTCCCTCCCTCTACCCACACTTCTCTCCCTCCCTCTACCCACCCTTCTCTCCCCCCACTACTCCCTCTACCCACCCTTCTCTCCCTCCCTCTACCCACCCTTCTCTCCCTCCCTCTACCCACCCTTCTCTCACTCCCTCTACCCACCCTTCTCTCCCTTCACTACTCCCGCTACCCACCCTTCTCTCCCTTCACTACTCCCTCTACCCACCCTTCTCTCCCTCCCTCTACCCACCCTTCTCTCCAATCCTCTACCCACCCTTCTCTCCCTCCCTCTACCCACCCTTCTCTCTCTCCCTCCCTCTACCCACCCTTCTCTCCCTCCCGCTACCCACCCTTCTCTCCCTCCCTCTACCCACCCTTCTCTCCCTCTCTCTACCCACCCTTCCCTCCCTCCACTACTCCCTCTACCCACACGTATCTCCCTTCACTACTCCCTCTACCCACCCTTCTCTCCCTCCCTCTACCCATCCTTCTCTCCCTTCACTACTCCCTCTACCCACCCTTCTCTCCCTCCCTCTACCCACCCTTCTCTCCCTCCACTACTCCCTCTACCCACCCTTCTCTCCCTCCCTCAACCCACCCTTCTCTCCCTCCCTCAACCCACCCTTCTCTCCCTCCCTCTACCCACCCTTCTCTCCCTCCCTCTACCCACACTTCTCTCCCTCCCTCTACCCACCCTTCTCTCCCTCCACTACTCCCTCTACCCACCCTTCTCTCCCTCCCTCTACCCACCCTTCTCTCCCTCCCTCTACCCACCCTTCTCTCCCTCCCTCTACCCACCCTTCTCTCCCTCCCTCTACCCACCCTTCTCTCCCTTCACTACTCCCTCTACCCACCCTTCTCTCTCTCCCTCCCTCTACCCACCCTTCTCTCCCTCCCTCTACCCACCCTTCTCTCCCTCCCTCTACCCACCCTTCAATACTCCCTCTACCCACCCTTCTCTCCCTTCACTACTCCCTCTACCCACCCTTCTCTCCCTCCCTCTACCCACCCTCCTCTCCAATCCTCTACCCACCCTTCTCTCCCTCCCTCTACCCACCCTTCTCTCCCTCCACTACTCCCTCTACCCACCCTTCTCTCCCTCCACTACACCCTCTACCCACCCTTCTCTCCCTTCACTACTCCCTCTACCCACCCTTCTCTCCCTCCCTCTACCCACCCTTCTCTTCCTCCCTCTACCCACCCTTCTCTCCCTCCCTCTACCCACCCTTCTCTCCAATCCTCTACCCACCCTTCTCTCCCTCCCTCTACCCACCCTTCTCTCTCTCCCTCCCTCTACCCACCCTTCTCTCCCTCCCTCTACCCACCCTTCTCTCCCTCCCTCTACCCACCCTTCAATACTCCCTCTACCCACCCTTCTCTCCCTTCACTACTCCCTCTACCCACCCTTCTCTCCCTCCCTCTACCCACCCTCCTCTCCAATCCTCTACCCACCCTTCTCTCCCTCCACTACACCCTCTACCCACCCTTCTCTCCCTTCACTACTCCCTCTACCCACCCTTCTCTCCCTCCCTCTACCCACCCTTCTCTTCCTCCCTCTACCCACCCTTCTCTCCCTCCCTCTACCCACCCTTCTCTCCCTCCAATACTCCCTCTACCCACCCTTCTCTCCCTCCACTACTCCCTCTACCCACCCTTCTCTCCCTCCCTCTACCCACCCTTCTCTCCCTCCACTACTCCCTCTACCCACCCTTCTCTCCCTCCCTCAACCCACCCTTCTCTCCCTCCCTCAACCCACCCTTCTCTCCCTCCCTCTACCCACCCTTCTCTCCCTCCACCCACCCTTCTCTCCCTCCACTACACCCTCTACCCACCCTTCTCTCCCTTCACTACTCCCTCTACCCACCCTTCTCTCCCTCCCTCTACCCACCCTTCTCTTCCTCCCTCTACCCACCCTTCTCTCCCTCCCTCTACCCACCCTTCTCTCCCTCCCTCTACCCACCCTTCTCTCCCTCCAATACTCCCTCTACCCACCCTTCTCTCCCTCCACTACTCCCTCTACCCACTCTTCTCTCCCTCCACTACTCCCTCTACCCACCCTTCTCTCCCTCCCTCTACCCACCCTTCTCTCCCTCCACTACTCCCTCTACCCACCCTTCTCTCCCTTCACTACTCCCTCTACCCACCCTTCTCTCCCTCCCTCTACCCACCCTTCTCTCCCTCCCTCTACCCACACTTCTCTCCCTCCCTCTACCCACCCTTCTCTCCCCCCACTACTCCCTCTACCCACCCTTCTCTCCCTCCCTCTACCCACCCTTCTCTCCCTCCCTCTACCCACCCTTCTCTCCCTCCCTCTACCCACCCTTCTCTCCCTTCACTACTCCCGCTACCCACCCTTCTCTCCCTTCACTACTCCCTCTACCCACCCTTCTCTCCCTCCCTCTACCCACCCTTCTCTCCAATCCTCTACCCACCCTTCTCTCCCTCCCTCTACCCACCCTTCTCTCTCTCCCTCCCTCTACCCACCCTTCTCTCCCTCCCGCTACCCCACCCTTCTCTCCCTCCCTCTACCCACCCTTCTCTCCCTCTCTCTACCCACCCTTCCCTCCCTCCACTACTCCCTCTACCCACACGTATCTCCCTTCACTACTCCCTCTACCCACCCTTCTCTCCCTCCCTCTACCCATCCTTCTCTCCCTTCACTACTCCCTCTACCCACCCTTCTCTCCCTCCCTCTACCCACCCTTCTCTCCCTCCACTACTCCCTCTACCCACCCTTCTCTCCCTCCCTCAACCCACCCTTCTCTCCCTCCCTCAACCCACCCTTCTCTCCCTCCCTCTACCCACCCTTCTCTCCCTCCCTCTACCCACACTTCTCTCCCTCCCTCTACCCACCCTTCTCTCCCTCCACTACTCCCTCTACCCACCCTTCTCTCCCTCCCTCTACCCACCCTTCTCTCCCTCCCTCTACCCACCCTTCTCTCCCTCCCTCTACCCACCCTTCTCTCCCTCCCTCTACCCACCCTTCTCTCCCTTCACTACTCCCGCTACCCACCCTTCTCTCCCTTCACTACTCCCTCTACCCACCCTTCTCTCTCTCCCTCCCTCTACCCACCCTTCTCTCCCTCCCTCTACCCACCCTTCTCTCCCTCCCTCTACCCACCCTTCAATACTCCCTCTACCCACCCTTCTCTCCCTTCACTACTCCCTCTACCCACCCTTCTCTCCCTCCCTCTACCCACCCTCCTCTCCAATCCTCTACCCACCCTTCTCTCCCTCCCTCTACCCACCCTTCTCTCCCTCCACTACTCCCTCTACCCACCCTTCTCTCCCTCCACTACACCCTCTACCCACCCTTCTCTCCCTTCACTACTCCCTCTACCCACCCTTCTCTCCCTCCCTCTACCCACCCTTCTCTTCCTCCCTCTACCCACCCTTCTCTCCCTCCCTCTACCCACCCTTCAATACTCCCTCTACCCACCCTTCTCTCCCTTCACTACTCCCTCTACCCACCCTTCTCTCCCTCCCTCTACCCACCCTCCTCTCCAATCCTCTACCCACCCTTCTCTCCCTCCCTCTACCCACCCTTCTCTCCTCCACTACTCCCTCTACCCACCCTTCTCTCCCTCCACTACACCCTCTACCCACCCTTCTCTCCCTTCACTACTCCCTCTACCCACCCTTCTCTCCCTCCCTCTACCCACCCTTCTCTTCCTCCCTCTACCCACCCTTCTCTCCCTCCCTCTACCCACCCTTCTCTCCCTCCCTCTACCCACCCTTCTCTCCCTCCAATACTCCCTCTACCCACCCTTCTCTCCCTCCCTCAACCCACCCTTCTCTCCCTCCCTCAACCCACCCTTCTCTCCCTCCCTCTACCCACCCTTCTCTCCCTCCACTACTCCCTCTACCCACCCTTCTCTCCCTCCACTACACCCTCTACCCACCCTTCTCTCCCTTCACTACTCCCTCTACCCACCCTTCTCTCCCTCCCTCTACCCACCCTTCTCTTCCTCCCTCTACCCACCCTTCTCTCCCTCCCTCTACCCACCCTTCTCTCCCTCCCTCTACCCACCCTTCTCTCCCTCCACTACTCCCTCTACCCACCCTTCTCTCCCTCCCTCTACCCACCCTTCTCTCCCTCCAATACTCCCTCTACCCACCCTTCTCTCCCTCCACTACTCCCTCTACCCACTCTTCTCTCCCTCCACTACTCCCTCTACCCACCCTTCTCTCCCTCCCTCTACCCACCCTTCTCTCCCTCCCTCTACCCACCCTTCTCTCCCTCCCTCCTCTCCCTCCCTCTACCCACCCTTCTCTCCCTCCCTCCTCTCCCTCCCTCTACCCACCCTTCTCTCCCTCCCTCTACCCATCCTTCTCTCCCTTCACTACTCCCGCTACCCAACCTTCTCTCCCTCCCTCTACCCACCCTTCTCTCCCTCCCTCTACCCACCCTTCTCTCCCTCCACTACTCCCTCAACCCACCCTTCTCTCCCTCCCTCAACCTACCCTTCTCTCCCTCACTCTACCCACCCTTCTCTCTCTCCCTCCACTACTCCCTCTACCCACCCTTCTCTCCCTCCACTACTCCCTCTACCCACCCTTCTCTCCCTCCCTCTACCCACACTTCTCTCCCTCCCTCTACCCACCCTTCTCTCCCTCACTACTCCCTCTACCCACCCTTCTCTCCCTCCCTCTACCCACCCTTCTCTCCCTCCCTCTACCCACCCTTCTCTCCCTCCCGCTACCCACCCTTCTCTCCATCCCTCTACCCACCCTTCTCTCCCTCTCTCTACCCACCCTTCCCTCCCTCCACTAC
>NC_139995.1:47995001-48042501 GCF_964263955.1 Coregonus lavaretus
TCTACCCACCCTTCTCTCCCTTCACTACTCCCTCTACCCACCCTTCTCTCCCTCCCCTCCTACCCACCCTTCTCTTCCTCCCTCTACCCACCCATCACTCCCCCAACTACCCACCCTTCTCCCACCCTCAACCCACCCTTCACCCACCTATACTCCCTCTACCCACCCTTCTCTCCCTCCACTACTCCTCTACCCACCCTTCTCTCCCTCCCTCTACCCACCCTTCTCTCCCTCCACTACTCCCACAACCCACCCTTCTCTCCTCCCTCAACCCCACCCATCTCTCCCTCCCCACAACCCACCCTCTCTCCCTCCCCACACCACCCTCCTCTCCCTCCACTACTCCCTCTACCCACCCTTCTCTCCCTCACTCACTCCCTCACCCCACCCATCACTCCCACCCTCTACCCACCCATCTCTCCACCCACAACCCACCCAACTCACCCTCCCACTACCCACCCTTCACACCCTCCCTCTACCCCCCATCACACCCACCCAAACTCCCTCTACCACACCCTACACTCCCCACCACTACCCCACTACCCACCCTTCTCTCCCTCCCTCTACCCCACCCTTCTCTCCCTCCAATACTCCCTCTACCCACCCTTCTCTCCCACCACACACCCTCTACCCACCTTCTCACCCTCCACTACTCCCTCTACCCACCCTTCTCTCCCTCCCTCTAACCCACCCTTCTCTCCCTCCACTACTCCCTCACCCACCCTACTCACCCTCCCACTACCCACCCTTCTCACCCTCCCTCTACCCACCCTACTCTCCCTCCCTCTACCCCACCCTTCTCTCCCTCCCCTCTACCCACACTTCTCTCCCTCCCTCTACCCACCCTTCTCTCCCCCCACTACTCCCTCTACCCACCCTTCTCTCCCTCCCTCTACCCACCCTTCTCTCCCTCCCTCTACCCACCCTTCTCTCCCTCCCTCTACCCCACCCTTCTCTCCCTCCCTCTACCCACCCTTCTCTCCCTTCACTACTCCCGCTACCCACCCTTCTCTCCCTTCACTACTCCCCTCTACCCACCCTTCTCTCCCTCCCTCTACCCACCCTTCTCTCCAATCCTCTACCCACCCTTCTCACCCTCCCTCTACCCACCCTTCTCTCTCTCCCTCCCTCTACCCCACCCTTCTCTCCCTCCCTCTACCCACCCTTCTCTCCCTCCCCTCAACCCACCCTTCTCTCCCTCCCTCAACCCACCCTTCACCACCCTCCCTCTACCCACCCTTCTCTCCCTCCACTACTCCCTCTACCCACCCTTCTCCTCCCTCCCACCCACCCTTCTCTCCCTCCACTACACCCTCTACCCCACCCTTCTCTCCCTTCACTACTCCCTCTACCCCACCCTTCTCTCCCTCCCTCTACCCACCCTTCTCTTCCTCCCTCTACCCACCCTTCTCTCCCTCCCTCTACCCACCCTTCTCTCCCTCCCTCTACCCACCCTTCTCTCCCTCCAATACTCCCTCTACCCACCCTTCTCTCCCTCCACTACTCCCTCTACCCACTCTTCTCTCCCTCCACTACTCCCTCTACCCACCCTTCTCTCCCTCCCTCTACCCACCCTTCTCTCCCTCCACTACTCCCTCTACCCACCCTTCTCTCCCTTCACTACTCCCTCTACCCACCCTTCTCTCCCTCCCTCTACCCACCCTTCTCTCCCTCCCTCTACCCACACTTCTCTCCCTCCCTCTACCCACCCTTCTCTCCCTCCACTACTCCCTCTACCCATCCTTCTCTCCCTCCCTCTACCCACCCTTCTCTCCCTCCCTCTACCCACCCTTCTCTCCCTCCCTCTACCCACCCTTCTCTCCCTCCCTCTACCCACCCTTCTCTCCCTCCCTCTACCCACCCTTCAATACTCCCTCTACCCACCCTTCTCTCCCTTCACTACTCCCTCTACCCACCCTTCTCTCCCTCCCTCTACCCACCATCCTCTCCAATCCTCTACCCACACTTCTCTCCCCTCCCTCTACCCACCCTTCTCTCCCTCCACTACTCCCTCTACCCATCCTTCTCTCCCTCCCTCTACCCACCCTTCTCTCCCTCCCTCTACCCACCCTTCTCTCCCTCCCTCTACCCACCCTTCTCTCCCTCCCTCTACCCACCCTTCTCTCCCTCCCTCTACCCACCCTTCAATACTCCCTCTACCCACCCTTCTCTCCCTTCACTACTCCCTCTACCCACCCTTCTCTCCCTCCCTCTACCCACCATCCTCTCCAATCCTCTACCCACCCTTCTCTCCCTCCCTCTACCCACCCTTCTCTCTATCTCCCTCTACCCACCCTTCTCTCTCTCTCTCCCTCTACCCACCCTTCTCTCCCTCCCTCTACCCACCCTTCTTACCATATGCTTAATCCATCTCTTTCCCCTCTCAGTCTTCCTGCAAACGCCCTCTATGTCCTTCTCTCCATCTACCTCCCCCTCCTCTATCTGTTCCTCAGTCTCATTTTCTCACCGTCTGCCCCTCTTGCCCTGCTTCCCCCATTTCCAGGGTGTGTGTGTGTGTGTGTGTGTATGTGTACACACACACGATAGGAGGAAGATCCAAGACCAAACCATATTGGTTTGTTTTTCCCTCCCGTATCCTCCCCCCTGTTAGTTTTTCCTGACTTTCCATCCATTTCTCTTTATTATTTTACTCATAGTTAACTTTATGGGCTAAACTCATAGGTTAACTATGGGCTAAACTCATAGGTTAACTCTGGGCAAAACTCCTATTAAGTTAACTCTATGGGCAAAACTCCAATTAGGTTAACTCTATGGGCTAAACTCCTATTAGGTTAACTCTATGAGCTAAACTCAACTTAACATCCACATCTTTTCTCTACTGATCAGTAGGACATCGCAAAATCCTCTCATTCCACACACACACGCACACACACACACACACACACACACACACGCGCAGGCCAGCACAACATTGATTAACCCCTCTCGCCATGCAACTTTGCATCCACAGCACGGAGTAACCACAGCATACCAGATGAGCGGAGCTCTATATTTTTACTGCAGAATCATACATGATTCATATCCTGGAAGCAAAAGCAGTAGCAGCACAGCCAAAGCAAGGATCAACTAGCTCACATGAGATGATGCGTATTGGAAGAACACTGCTAAGATTGAGAAATGGAGAACAATATTTGGGATGACTCTTTTAATTCGGCTGAAATACCACTATGATCAGGGCCTAAAAATGTGTATCTACCTGCCACAGCGGCTGGTGGACCAAACAGTACATTTTAGGCCCTGACTATTATTTAAATTGTTATCCCATTGCTTCATAAATACACTTCATAAACAAGAATTTAGCAGTAACATTCTGCAACTCTAGTGATGTTTTTTTTTAAAGAACCAAGCAATGTCATATCAATGGAGTTGACGTACGCAACAATGGACGCTGGTATTATCATACCAACACCAGTTAGCATTCAAAATGAGTCCATTTCCTAACGGCTAACCGCAAATTATCCTACTAGCACATCTTCCCTTCAGTCGTCATGTGGAGAAATACTGCTTTAGCCTGGCCTGAGTCGGCTGCTGCTGATTAGCGCTGGCTGCTACAGTAAACAAACAGTCAATAAAGAGCCCTCCTTGGAGAGACAGCACAGTTGCTTGCTAATTAGCCTCCCTTCAGAAACACTGGAGGTTGCTGCTGCGCGTAGGCGCTAATGACTAGCTGTCGATTGAAACAGCCTAGCATTTGAGTGCTAATGCTACAGTAGGAGGAGCTACGCTAATTGTCAAATACACAAGCATTGCTAAATGCTAATCATATGTGCAACGTGGCGAATCTCAGGGTCCTGTTGGACATGTTACATGCTACGTGATTAGCATACTGAGTGAACATACGGCTACGCGCAGCAGCAGCTGTAGCGTGTATTGACATGCGTTTGTAGGTGTTCGAAGCTAATAAGCTTGATTCTCTGAAGGCGTTCCGGGGTGTTGTCGTGTTTTTCGTCTGCAACATGGCGGGGCACCATTTGACAGGATACACAGACAGGTGTGACACTGCTTATCCAAATATAAATCAATATGGCTGCCTTTCTTGGAGGTGTTGTAGGATGAGTGTCTTTGATAAAGAGACTATCTGCTTTAGAGAGAGAGTGAAAGAAGCAGATTTGGAAGAGAGAGAGTGTGAGAGAGAAAGAGGAAAGAAATATAGCAATACCTTCCTAATGATACGAAGGAGCCACATAGGACAAACAAAAGAAAATAGACAAATGTAATCTATAACGGTCATATGATGGAGGTCATAGTTGGTGACAGACGTCTCCCACTTGTCCCCCTAGTGAGGACGACCAGCCTAGAGAGAGAGGGAGAGAGAGAGCTGATAATCTGGTGCTTCTGTCCCCAACCAAGGAGGGCCTAGAGCAGCGCCTAGATCTTCTGCACAGATTCTGTCAGACCTGGTGTTCCAAAATGGTGTTCCAAAAAAGGTCCAGTTGCCACGAACACAACTACAAATTCCATCTAGACAGCGCCACAGGTAACTTCCACAAAGCTGTCAACGATCTGAGAGACAAGGCAAGAAGGGCCTTCTATGCCATCAAAAGGAACATAAAAATATTTGAATCAGTTATAGAACCCATTGCCCTTTATGGTCGTGAGGTCTAGGGTTTGCTCACAAACCAATAATTCACAAAATGAGACAAACACCAAATTTAGACTCTGCATGCAGAATTCTGCAAAAATATCCTCAGTGTACAACGTAAAAAAACAAATAATGCATGCAGAGCAGAATTAGGCCGATAACCGCTAATTATCAAAATGCAGATAAGAGCAGTTAAATTCTAGAACCACCTAAAAGGAAGCCATTCCCAAACCTTCCATAACAAAGCCATCACCTACAGAGAGATTAACCTGGAGAAGAGTCCCCTAAGCAAGCTGGTCCTGTGGCTCTGTTCACAAACACAAACAGACCCCACAGAGCTCCAGGACAGCAACACAATTAGACCCAACCAATTCATGAGAAAACAAAAAGAGAATTACTTGCCACATTGGAAAGAATTAACAAAAAAACTGAGCAAACTAGAATGCTATTTGGCCCTAAACAGAGAGTACACAGTTGCAGAATACCTGACCACTGTGACTGACCCAAACTTAGGGAAAGCTTTGACTATGTACAGACTCAGTGAGCATAGCCTTGCTATTGAGAAAGGCCGCCGTAGGCAGACCTGGCTCTCAAGAGAAGACATGCTATGTGCACATTGCCCACAAAATGGGGTGGAAACTGAGCTACACTTCTTAACCTCCTGCCAAATGTATGACCATATTAGAGAGACATATTTCCCTCAGATTACACAGACCCAAAAATAATTCAAAAACAAACCCAATTTGGATAAACTCCCATATCTACTGGGTGAAATATCACAGTGTGCCATCACAGCAGCAAGATTTGTGACCTGTTACCATAAGAAAAGGGCAACCAGTGAAGAACAACACCACTGTAAATACAACCCATATTTATTTTCTCTTTTGTACTTTAACTATTTGCACATTGTTACAACACCATATATAGACATAATATGACATTTGAAATGTCTTTATTATTATGGAACTTTTGTGAGAGTAATGTTTACTGTTAATTTTTTATTTCATTTTTGTTTATGATCTATTTCACTTGTGTTGGCAATGTAAACATATGTTTCCCATGCTAATAAAGCCCCTTAAATTGAAATTGAGAGAGAGAGAGAGAGAGAGAGAGAGAGAGAGAGAGAGAGAGAGAGAGAAAGGTTCAGAGACGACAGGCTTCCTCTCCAAATTTTCAGCCTCAGTGAAGCGCAGCACCATTTAACACACACACACATTTCCTCATTTGCTACTGTAATCCTCTGACTGACAGATGGGCCCATGCATGTGCACACCAAACGACCCAAATATCCTTCCAACACACCCTTCAGCAGGCCCTCTAGTTGTGCTCACGCTTATTCTCTGCATGCCTACAATCTAAACACTGGCCAAACTCCTAGTCATGAGCACTGTTAATAAAACCAATCGCAAGCATTTGGTTTATTATATCAGGTGTGTTAGTGATGGGCTGGAACAAAAACCTGCACCGGTCATAAGTGTCTCAGAGTGTTAGCTCCCCAAGGTCTTATGGAACTCGATCTAATTACCTAGTTTTTGCTTTTTTGAATGTGTTGTGTTAGTGCTGGGCCGGAACAAAACCATGAAAGAACATTAACTCCCCAAGGTCTTCTGAAACTCGATCTAATTGCCTAGTTTTTACTTTTTTGAATGTGTTGTGCTAGTGCTGGGCCGGAACAAAACCATGAGAGTGTGTTAACTCACCGAGGTCTTCTGGCACTGGATGCTGGTACTGTTGAAGCGCAGGGCGGTGATGCTGTGCACCTCTCCTTGCACGTGGAACACACACTCGTAGTTCTTCTGGCCAGACTGGGGCTGGGGCAGGTTGCGGGCGGCCAGGGTGATTGGCTTGGTCACGCCCACAGGGATGTAAATCTGGGTAGAGGGCAGGATCTGGGGACAGTCCTGGAGGGGAGAGAGAGAGAAGTACGGACAGAATAATCAGACAAAAAAAAGACATTAAGAGAAATATGTTTCTTCATGTATTGTCATGTCGTTTTAATGCTTTTATCTGATCCGGTGTCTTGATGGAGGGAGAGATGAAATGAGGGAGGGCTGGAAGGATGGAGGGAGGGATGAAGGGATGGAGGTATGAAGGGATGGGTGGATGAAGGGATGGGTGGATGAAGGGATGGAGGGATGGAGGGATGAAGGGATGTAGGGATGAAGGGATGGAGGGATGGGTGGATGAAGGGATGGATGGATGAAGGGATGGATGGATGGATGAAGGGATGAAGGGATGAATGGATTGATGGATGGATGGATGAAGGGTTGGAGGGATGAAGGGATGGAGGGATGAAGGGATGGAGGGATAAAGGGATGAAGGGATGGAGGGATAAAGGGATGGAGGGATGAATGGATGAAGGGATGATTGTATGGAGGGATGGAGGGATGGACAGAGGTTTGGGTTACTTGGTTGTTCAAAGACCATGTCAAGTAGTCTTTGTGACAGTATAATATTGGCTTACGACTTGACATGATACTCAAAAGAGTTGCATAAAAAAGAACGAGTGAAAGAGATGGAAACAAAATGTATGTAATGGTACATAACACTCTTCTAACATGACATAATGCCTTTTATAACATAGACAGCATGCCATATTATGAGTACCAACCCTATAAAGCACTGCACTTGTGATAACACAGCGTGGTTTCATCCACAAAGACGGAACAAAGAGATTGAAATGCAGTTTAACCATTTGTGGACTCTATTGTCTGGTAATGAACTAGTGTGACAATGTTTGAGAAAGTCCATTCCGCAACATTCACCAGAGATGAAATGATGGCTTAGATCATCTGGAAACACTATATTGTCCTCTATTACTGGGGTGGAAAGCCTTAGGGGTCCAGAGAAAGTGTGTGTGTGTGTGTGTGTGTGTGTGTGTACAAATTAATTCATTATAGTGTTTATACCACACTTTGGCAGAAGTGCATACATCATCAACGCCAACTCAACAGAACTTGGGAACAGTTGCACAATGTGATTTTTAGCGAGCGGAACCGCCCCTGCTTTTTAGACCAATGCCATATAACCAGTTCACTCAGTCATGTAAATGAAACAAAGGCAGATGAATACACACTACTGCAGATACACATTTTACAAACAAATATTGTCTGCTAAAGGAGTAAAACAAAAGTTGCAACTTTAAATCAGTTGCAGCATCAGTGATACTAGTCCCATACAAAATCCTCTGAGAACTACACCCTAAACCAGTGCTTCTTAAACCTCTCCTCTGGGACCCCCAGACATTACACACTTTTGTTGTAGCCCTGAACTAGCTCACCTGATTCAAGTAGTCAAGGGCTGGATGATTAGTTGACAAGTTGAATCAGGTGTGCTAGCCCTGGTATAGTTCAAATAAATGGAATGACTGGCAGTCCCTGAGGAGATGTTAGAGGTAGGCTGCCCTAAACATATCAGAAACGTACCAACACAACTTACACATACCAGTACAATACATCTGCCTGAAGTGCTAGTATGCAGTAAGCTGTTCTGTTGTGCATTAGTGCAACAGTGTTCTCCTGGGTCCAATAGACAATGGTGTGTTTGTTCATTTGCTTATTAGCCTCCTCCAACATCTGAACCCGGTCCAACAATGAGCTCATAATGAACAGGGGATTACAACGGAGAGAACACCAGCCTGCTGACAACACACTGACAATAATGAACTAGCAGGGAGGGAGGGAAGTAGGGAGGGAGATGGTGGGGGTAGGATGAAGAGGCAGAGGGAGTGTGAGGAAAAAGATTGAGAGGGGGAGAGAAAAAAAGATGGAGGAAGAGAGACATAGATGGAGGTAAAAGAGAGAGGGAATGGATTGGAGCCGGGAGGAACAGGCATCAATAGAAGGGGAGGGTAAAGAGGGAGAGAAAGCAAAAACATCCATACACAAAAAGAGAGAGAGGGAAGGCAGAGGATATAGAGAGAGGGAAGGCAGAGGATATAGAGAAGGAAAGTCAGAAAAATAGGAGAGCAAAATGAGAGAAGGAGAAAAATACATCCTCCCTCTGCAGAGCTGCATTCTGACTTGCCCCTCCCTGCATCAGAGTCAGAGAGAGAGATCCGTTCACACCAACAACCAGCTCAGTTTCACGTGTCTCCCAACCCTTGACAACATCCCAGTTAATTAATTGCCTGCAGCCTCGGACGATGATGGAAATTTGAGCAGGGAGCTAGATCAAGTTGTATAATGATGTTTGAAGTCTTGACTTCTTTAAAGGAGAAAAGAGCGTAGTTGAGAAATGTTGGGCTGCCGGCATTCTAGGTGAAAAGAGTGTGACAGCGTTCTCCCACTCTCTAAACACAAATGCAACGGCAATCAAAAAATTTAGGCGCCCTGCATTTTTATATTTCGGCTGTGTTTTGATATTGTGGTGCTTTTTACAGCAAGATAATGTTACATTTACATTCAAAGTATTAGTCTTGTATTTCATCGTTAATGCATAAAAATGTGTGACACCACCAGCCAAAACCAGGGGAAGACAAAATAAAACATTATTTGCTATAAAAAGGTCACATGTGAATAAGCTAAATACTAAAGGCCCTAAGACAGATCCCTGGGGAACCCCCATTGCAGTTTCCAGACAATGAGACTTTCTGATCATCACATATACACACTTTCCTTTAGCCTATATTTTGACTCATTCCACTTTCCATGACTGTCCCTGCTGGCAAACTTACACAGCTGTCGGGAAAAACGATTAGGATCATAAACAAACACCCACAGCTTGCTAAAAGTAAGTTTAAACATACCACATGATTGGATTGGGCTAAACACAGACAAGTGTGTGTGTGTGTGTGTGTGTGTGTGTGTGTGTGTGTGTGTGTGTGTGTGTGTGTGTGTGTGTGTGGTATTTTTGGTGGAGTACATCCAAGTTTCCTACCCCTGCTCTATGGCAGGCTTAAGGGGCCTTCCTCTAGCCCACTTGTTTGTTTTACTCAACTGCTGCCTTGGGGCTTTGCCGCCTACAGCTAAACAGGCAGGAAGAAGATGGGCATTGTGGGAGATGAAGTCCACATACAGTACATTAATTCACTTGTGTGCATATGACATAAATCTGAAAAGACCCTAGTCAATCAAAGCCAGTTACCAGGAATTTCAGGGTCAAGGCAAAACACCATTCAGTTGTAGCATTTGAATGTACATGCAGTTGACTTCCTTTTGGTTTAAAACTACACATGTTTAATATGACCATTCTAAACATTGCAATTCTTGCAGCACAAGACAAAGGCCTAATCTCACTCGTAGACTGCCTATTGAATTTCCATCCAATAGTTTGAAGTGTGAAACCATGACAGACAGATGACAGAAAGCTGTTATTTAAGGTCAAATATATTGATAGATACTGTATATTCTCCTCTCCCATCAACTCTGATACTTCAGTTGATAGTTCCAATGTCTCGCCATGTCGGGGACGGAGGAAAAACAAGTGTCTGGTGGATAAGATAATCTGCACCTCACAGATGAGAGCAAAACACCTTTCGACACCAGCCAAATGCATTTAATGAGACGACAATTAGAGAGTGTGTGTGTATATGTGTGTAAGTGTGAGTGTCTCTCTTCTATATACAGTACCAGTCAAAAGTTTGGACACACCTACTCATTCAAGGGATGTCTTCACTATTACGCTACAATACAGAAAATAGTAAAAATAATGAAAAACCCTTAATGAGTAGGTGTGCTGGCAAAACAGTCCTGTAGTTTAGCATCTGCATCATCTGACCACTTTTTATTAACCAAGTCACTGGTGCTTCCTGCTTTAGTTTTTGCTTATAAGCAGGAATCAGGAGGATAGAGTTATGGTCAGATTTGCCAAATGGAGGGCGAGGGAGAGCTTTGTATGTGTCTCTGTGTGTGGAGTAAATGTGGTCTAGAGTTTTTTTTTCCTCTGGTTGCACATTTAACATGCTGGTAGAAATTAGGTAGAACTGATTTGAGTTTCCCTGCATTAAAGTCCCCGGCCACTAGGAGTGCTGCCTCTGAATCAGTGTTTTCCTGTTTGCTTATGGCCTTATACAGCTCATTGAGTGCAATCTTAATGCCAACATTGGTTTGTGGTGGTAAATAGACAGCTATGAAAAATATAGATGAAAACTCTTGGTAAATAGGGTGGCCTACAGCTTATCATAATATACAAAACCTCGAGACTTCCTTAGTATTTGATTTTGTGCACCAGCTGTTGTTTACAAATATACACATACCACCACCCCTTGTCTTACCGGAGTCAGCAGTTCTATCCTGCCGATGTAGCGTATAGCCCGCTAGCTGTATATTGTCCATGTCGTCGTTCAGCCACGACTCAGTGAAACATAAGATATTACAGTTTTTAATGTCCCGTTGGTAGGATAATCATACTCTTAGGTCATCTAATTTATTTTCCAATGATTGAAGATTGGCTAGTTGAATTGATGGAAGAGGCAGTTTACTCATTTGCCGTAGTATCCTTACGAGGCACCCCGACCTACGTCCTCTTTCTCCTGTGAATGACGGGGATTTGGGCCTTGTCGGGTGTCTGTACGATATCCTTCGCGTCCGACTCGTTGAAGAAAAAATCTTCGTCCAATATGAGGTGAGTAATCGCTGTCCTGATATCCAGAAGCTCTTTTTGGTTATAAGAGACGATGGCAGAAACATTATTTACAAAATAAATTACAAATAACGCAAAAAAACACACATAATAGTACAATTGGTTAGAGGGCTGTAAAACGTCACCCACCTTCTCCGGCGCCATTCACTTGCATTGGAATCCACCTGTGGTAAATTCAATTGATGGACATTTGGAAAGGCACACACCTGTCTATAAAAGGTCCCACAGTTGACAGTGAATGTCACAGCAAAAACCAAGCCATGAGGTCGAAGGAATTGTCCGTAGAGTCTGAGACAGGATTGTGTCGAGGCACAGATCTTGGGAAGTGATCCAAAAAATGTCTGCAGCATTTTAAGTCCCCAAGAACACAGTACCCTTCATCATTCTTAAATGGAAGAAGTTTGGAACCACCAAGACTCTTCCTAGAGCTGGCCACCCGGCCAAACTGAGCAATCGGGGGTGAAGGGCCTTGGTCAGGGAGATGACCAAGAACCCGATGGTCACTCTGACAGAGATCTAGAGTTCCTCTTTGGAGATGGGAGAACCTTCCAGAAGGACAACCATCTTTGCAGCACTCCATCAATCCGGCCTTTATGCTAGAGTGGCCAGTCGGAAGCCACTCCTCAGTAAAAGGCACATGACAGCCCACTTGAAGTTTGCCAAAAGGCACCTAAAGACACTCAGACCATGAGAAACAACATTCTCTGGTCTGATGAAACCAAGATTGAACTCTTTGGCCTGAATGCCAAGCGTCATATCTGGAGGAAACCTGGCACCATCCCTACAGTGAAGCATGGTGGTGGCACTATCATGCTGTGGGGATGTTTTTCAGTGGCAGGGACTGGAAGATTAGTCAGGATCGAGGCAAAGTTGAACAGAGAAAAGTACAGAGAGATGCTTGATGAAGACCTGCTCTAGAGTACTCAGGACTTCAGACTGCGGTGAATAACCCGATCAAACATCTCTGGAGAAACCTGAAAATAGCTGTGCAGCAACACTTCCCTTCCAACCTGACAGAGCTTTAGAGGAACTGCAGAGAAGAATGGGAGAAACTCCACAAATGTAGGTGTGCCAAGCTTGTAGCGTCATACCCAATAAGACTTGAGGCTGTAGTCGCTGCCAAAGGTACTTCAACAAAGTACTAAGTAACGGGTCTGAATACTTATGTAAATGTGATATTTCCATTTCTTTTATTATTATACATTTCCAAAAATGTATAAAAACCTGTTTTTGCTTTGTCATTATGTGGTATTGTGTGTAGATTGATGAGGGGAAAAAAACAATTTAATCAATTTTAGAATAACAAAATGCAAGAGAGAGAGAGGAGGCGAGAGAGAGAGAGAGGGGGAGGAGAAAGAGATAGAGAGGGGTAGGGGGGAGAGAGAGAGAGAGAGAGGGAGAGAGAGACAACAACAACACAATTAGACCCAACAAAATCATGAGAAAACAAAAAGAGAATTACTTGACACATTGGAAAGAATTAACAAAAATACAGAGCAAACTAGAATGCTATTTGGCCCTAAACAGAGAGTACACAGTGGCAGAATACCTGACCACTGTGACTGACAAACTTAAGGAAAGCTTTGACTATGTACAGACTCAGTGAGCATAGCCTTGCTATTGAGAAAGGCCACCGTAGGCAGACCTGGCTCTCAAGAGAAGACAGGCTATGTGCACACTTCCCACAAAATGAGGTGGAAACTGAGCTGCACTTCCTAACCTCCTGCCAAATGTATGACCATATTAGAGACACATATTTCCCTCAGATTACAGAGATCCACAAAGAATTAAAAAACTAACGCAATTTTGATTAACTCCCTTATCTACTGGGTGAAAAACACAGCAGCAATATTTGTGACCTGTTGCCACAAGAAACACCATTGTAAATACAACCCATATTTATGTTTATTTATTTTCCCATTTGTACTTTAACTATTTGCACATTTTTACAACACTGTATATAGACATTTGAAATGCCTTTATTCTTTTGGAACTTCTGAGTGTAATGTTTACTGTTAATATTTATTGTTTATTTCACTTTTCTTTCCTATCTACTTCACTTGCTTTGGCAATGTTAACATACGTTTCCCATGCCAATAAAGCCCTTAAATGGAATTGAATTGAGAGAGAGAGCGAGAGAGCGAGAGAGCGAGAGAGAGAGAGAGAGAGAGAGAGAGAGAGAGAGAGAGAGAGAGAGAGAGAGAGAGAGATACAGGGCAGAGAGAATTGGAGAGAAAGAGAATGGTGAGAGACAGAAGGAGAGAGAGGAGGGGGGGGGGAGAGAGCGATCGCAAGAAAGGAGGGGAGATGTGAGAAGAAGCGTGACAAAAATAGATATATACACTGAGTGTACAACACATTAGGAACACCTGCTCTTTCCATGACATAGAAAGCTATGATCCCTTATTGATGTCACTTGTTAAATCCACTTCAATCAGTGTAGAATAAAAGGAGGAGACAGGTTAAATAAGGATTTTTAAGCCTTGAGGGTGAATGGGAAAGACAAGATTAAAGTGCCTTTGAACGGGGTATGGTAGTACGTGCCAGGCACCGGTTTGTGTCAAGAACTGCAACGCTGCTGCTTAATTTTTTTGGGGGTCATTTTAGCAGACACTCTTATCCAGAGCGACTTACAGTTAGTGAGTGCATACATTTTCATACTGGCCCCCCATGGGGAACGAACCCACAACCCTGGCGTTGCAAGCGCCATGCTCTACCAACTTCTTTCACACTCAACAGTTTCCTGTGTGTATCAAGAATGGTCCAACACCCAAAGGACATACAGCCAACATTACACAACAGTGGGAAGCGTTGGAGTCAACATGGGTCAGCATCCATGTGGAACGCTTTTGACACCTTGTAGAGTCCATGCCCCGATGAATTGAGGCTGTTCTGAGGGCAAAAAGGAGGGGGGGGGGGGTTCAACTCAATATTAGGAAAGTGTTCTTAACTCTTATATAGATGTAAAATCCCTTGTTTAGGCGACCTGCCTGGTTCTGGTCCTGGTTCCAACCGGCATTTTCACTTATAAATCGGTCTGTGATAAAAAGGTGTGTTTCACATCAGTGTATGAACAGTACATGAGATGACACACATGCTTTGCTGACAAAGTCCATACAAACATGTGCACAATCAATCTCATTTCAGATTCCTGATTGCCCCAAGAAAGGAGCCGACAGTGACATTTTGCGAGGGAGAGCACCTTTTTCAAACACTTGAGATAAATAATTTATTCTAGATATAGATCATTCTGACATAACTGTTCATTCACATTCTTTACTCTTGCTGACTTATCTCACCACCACTAATGAGATTGGTGTGCTTGATGCATGTCGCGTCAGAGATTCTAAAAGTCAAGGGGCGTGGTCGACAGTATGCACCTCATATCTGCTGTCACATCCAACCTGGATTGATATTTGTGACCCGTCTCAAGAAGCTAGGCGTATGTCACTATTTCACAGGAGACACATTTGAAAGTTTTAATCAACATTTTTGCAGAAATGCCTTCTGGAACATGTGAACTTTCATGTGCCTTCATACCAAACTTGTATGCCATTTAGTAAATACAAAGTTAAATTATGAGCCTAGTTGGTTTAGCCCGTGAAAAATACAGGAACCTTACCACAAGCCATGATTGGCTGAGATAATGGATTGTCTGGACATGTTCAGATTGGTCTGCCATGTAGCATGCTTCTGTCTATAACATGAGCTGCTCAGTATGTGTAGATAATCCTTTCTACCGTTTTTTCTTTGAAATATATCATGAAGAACTGAAAAAGTGTTGCTACTGCTCTCAACATTGCTGCCCTGAAGTTATCAGGTGCTATCGACAAAGATTAGTGGGAAAAAGTTGTGATGGACTACTTTCTGGAGGACGATCCTGCCATGCTGACTCTCTCTGAATCTGAAAATGAATCAGATGGGGAAATCCCTGATTTAGGTAAAAACATTTTCATTGAACCAGACATTGTAGAGTCTTCTGATGACAGCGATGGGGGAAGAAACAGTGATCAACAGTGTTGTTGTGACGGAAGATGTTGACCGAGTTTTGAAATCAGCGGAATGCCTGGTGGAAGCAGAGAGATGATTGCCAAATGCGGAGAGAGTCGAAAAGAGAACACGAGGCTGTTGTATAAAACACCCGTCTCTGGATTACATCTTTAATATGCCATTTAGCAGACGCTATGCAAATAGTCCAGGTAGCCATGATTAGCTGTTCAGGAGTTTTATGGCTTGAGGTTAGAAGCTGTTAAGAAGCCTTTTGGACCTAGACTTGGCGCTCCGGTACCACTTGCCGTGCGGTAGCAGAGAGAACAGTCTTTTAGGGACTTTTAGGGCCTTCCTTGTAACATTGCAACAATTGTAACTATTAACTTGGTCCAGCCCAAAGCTTATGCTAGCAAACTTGCAACGCTGTATACAATATTCTGGGCCCTCAAAGTTTCCCCAGTACCAGTGAGCTCCGGACAGACATACACAGCTGTAGGCTATTTGCACAAGGGATAAGAAGTAATCAGGTAGGCCTATTTTATGACGTTTCCACTGGATCAGAGCATGACCTTTTCCCCCCTTTCATGTTGAGTGGTTATCGAAAGAGAGAGAGCTGGAAATATTTGTCAAATAGGCTATGTTGAGGAAATACTGTCAATGGATGTAAAAACAGACTTTGTTTACTTGCTGTTTGAGGTGAAGAAAAAATGACTTTGAGAAGCTCCACAGTGATGGTGAGTTAAGACAATCAGAAATAGCATCAGATCCCCAAATGGGCACATTAACACATTTGTGCTCAGGCCAGGTAGCCTAGGCCTACTTCTATGCGTAATCAGGTGTGTGTCTTTAGTCAAGATTGATAGGAGCGGTCCTAACAAAATAATTAATACATTTACAACTTGTAAATATAATGAAATCAACCAAATCTGGTGTAGCCTAGGTTGTGCACTCTGCAAATAACGTGTCCACTACTACAATGAGAACGGTAAGACTATTAATAATATATTGAATCCGTTAACAGAAATTACTGTAACCAAACAAACATTGTAGAGTAAAAATTAAGGGAATTAATGGTAAATGTACAACTGGTGATACTTTCAGTAGCACATCTCTTCGAGTAATGGGCTGTGCCATCCCCTCGGCCTCCGCAATGGATTAGTCCACTCAGACATGCATGAATCAGACAAGTGTCTCGTGTGCCATAAAAAAAAAAAATATATATATATATATATATATATATATATATATATATATATATATATATATATATAATAATTGTATATATACAGTGCATTTGGAAAGTACTCAGACACCTTGATTTTTCAACATTCTGTTACGTTACAACCTTATTCTAAAATGGATTAAATAGTTTGTTCCCCTTATCAATCTACACACAATACCCCTTAATGACAAATTATAATAATAATAATAATAATACATTTTGGCACATTCCTATTTTTTTAATTATTGAAATATCAAATTTACGTAAGTATTCAGACCCTTTACTCAGTACCTTGTTGAAGCACATTTGGCAGCGATTACATCCTTGAGTCTTCTTGGGTATGACGCTACAAGCTTGACAAACCTGTATTTGGGGAGTTTCTCCCATTCTTCTCAGCAGATCCTCTCAAGCTCTGTCAGGTTAGATGGGGAGTGACACTGCACAGCTATTTTCAAGTCTCTCCAGAGATGTTAAATCAGGTTCAAGTCCGGGCTCTGGCTGGGGTAAACAAGGACATTTTCCACCACCATGCTTCACCGTAGGGATGGTGCCAGGTTTCCTCCAGATGTGACTCTTGGCATTCAGGCCAAAGAGTTCAATCTTGGTTTCCTCAGACCAGATAATCTTGTTTCACATGGTCTGAGAGTCCTTTAGGTGCCTTTTGGCAAACTCCAAGCGGGCTGTTATGTGCCTTTTACTGAGGAGTGGCTTCCGTCTTGACACTCTACCACAAAGGCCTGATTGGTGGAGTGCTGCAGAGATGGTTGTCCTTCTGGAAGGATCTCCAATCTCCACAGAGGAACTCTGGAGCTCTGTCAGAGTGACCATCGGGCTCTTGATCACCTCCCTGACCAAGGCACTTCTCCCCCAATTGCTCAGTTTGGCCAGCTCTAGAAAGAGTCTTGGTGGTCCCAACCTTCTATTTAAGAATGATGGAGGCCACTGTGTTCTTGGGGACCTTCAATGCTGCAGACATTTTTTGGTACCCTTCCCCAGATCTGTGCCTCAACACAATCCTGTCTCTGAGCTCTACGGACAATTCCTTCGACCTCACGGCTTGGTTTTTGCTCTGACATGCACTGTCAACTGTGGGAACTTTTATAGACAGGTGTGTGCCTTTCCAAATCATGTACAATAAATTTAATTTACCACAGGTGGACTCCAATCAAGTTGTAGAAACATCTCAAGGATGATCAATGGAAACAGGATGCACCTGGCTCAATTTTGAGTCTCATAGCAAAGGGTCTGAATACTTATATAAGATATGTTTATTTTTTATTTTTAATAGATTTTCAAACATTTCTAAAAGCCTGTTTTCACTTTGCCATATGGGGTATTGTGTGTAGATTGCTGAGGATTAAAATAAATCATTGATTTCAGAATAAGGCTGTAACGAAACCAGCTTCACCTGGAAAGCTTTTCCAACAGTCTTGAAGGAGTTCCCACATATGCTGATCACTTGTTTGCTGCTTTTCCTTCACTCTGCGGTCCGACTCATCCCAAACCATCTCAACTGGGTTGAGGTCGGGTGATTCTGGAGGCCAGGTCATCTGATACAGCACTCCATCACTCTCCTTGGTAAAATAGCCCTTACACAGCCTGGTGGTTTGTTGGGTCATTGTCCTGTTGAAAAACAACTTATAGTGCCACTAAGCCCAACCCAGATGGGATGGCGTATCACTGAAGAATGCTTTGGTAGCCATGCAGGTTATGTGTGCCTTGAATTCTAAATAAATCACAGACAGTGTCACTAGCAAAGCACCACCACACCATAAAACCTCCACCCTCATGCTTTACGGTGGGAAATACACATGTGGAGATCATCCGTTCACCGACACCACGTCTCACAAAGACACAGCGGTTGGAACCAAGAATATCAGATTTGGACTCTAGACCAAAGGACACATTTCAACCGGTCTAATGTCCATTGCTCGTGTTTCTTGGCCCAAGAAAGTCTCTTCTTCTTATTGATGTCCTTTAGTAGTGGTTTCTCTGCAGCAATTCGACCATGAAGGCCTGATTCACACAGTCTCCTCTGAACAGTTGATGCTGAGATGTGTCTGTTTGAACTCTGTGAAGCATTTATTTGGTAACTGTAATGAACTTATCCTCTGCAGCAGAGGTAACTCTGGGTCTTCCATTCCTGTGGCGGTCCTCATGAGAGCCAGTTTCATCATAGCGCTTGATGGTTTTTGTGACTGCACTTGAAGAAACTTCCAAAGTTCTTCAAATGTTCCATATTGACTGACCTTCACATCTTAAAGTAATAATGGAATGTTGTTTCTCTTTGCTTATTTGAGCTGTTCTTGCCATAATATGGACTTGGTCTTGTACCAAATAGGGCTATATTCTGTATACCACCCCTACCTTGTAACAACACAACTGATTGGCTCAAAAGCATTAGGAAGGAAATACATTCCACAAATTAACTTTTAAGTAGGCATACCTGCTAATTGAAATGTATTCCAGGTGACTATCTCATGAAGCTGGTTGAGAGAATGCCAAGAGTGTGCAAAGCTGTCATCAAGGCAATGGGTGGCTATTTGAAGAATCTCAAATATAAAATGACTACTACATGATTCCATATGTGTTATTTCATAGTTTTGTTGTCTTCACTATCATTCTGCAATGTAACAAATCGTAAAAATAAAGAAAAACCCTTGAATGAGTTGGTGTCTAAACTTTTGACTGGTAGTCAAAAGTAGTCATATATTTGCCACTGTTCAACTGAAAACATGTCTTTGGTCGACCAACAGCATTTCGACCAAACAATCGACCAGTCGACTAAATCTCCATTAATAATTGTTTCCTCTAAATCCACTGATTCGGTCACTTGTCTCTAGAATGTTTTTGTATTTCCCCTGCATGCTTGCGTTCAGTTCCCCAAATATGTCTGTTACATAGGCAAGGAGACATGTTCTTGTCATTACACAAAGTCAAGTATGTTTTTTTGTTGTTTATTTTACATCCGTTCCTCTCTCAATGTGAAAATTATTTTCAACACTCACCCTAGATAACCACCAAGCCTCAGAGTGAAATAGAACATTGTCACACTCTGATCCCATATCTCCATATAGTTTTGTGAACAGGCTGCGCCCAGTTGACGTGGTTTGATGTGGTTTACAATCAGTTACCTGCTGCAGTATACAGTGAGGAAAAAAAAAAAATATTTAGTCA
Source organism: Coregonus lavaretus (assembly GCF_964263955.1). Taxonomy (NCBI): domain Eukaryota; kingdom Metazoa; phylum Chordata; class Actinopteri; order Salmoniformes; family Salmonidae; genus Coregonus; species Coregonus lavaretus. The sequence goes on from NC_139995.1 coordinate 48,014,576, forward strand.
GCCACCAATTGTGCAAGTTCTCCCACTTAAAAAGATGAGAGAGGCCTGTAATTTTCATCATAGGTACACGTCAACTATGACAGACAAAATGAGGAAAAAAAATCCAGAAAATCACATTGTAGGATTTTTAATGAATTTATTCTTATTTCTATGGGGTTGAGATCTGGAGACTGGCTAGGCCACTCCAGGACCTTGAAATGCTTCTTACGAAGCCACTCCTTCGTTGCCCGGGCGGTGTGTTTGGGATCATTGTCATGCTGAAAGACCCAGCCACGTTTCATCTTCAATGCCCTTGCTGATGGAAGGAGGTTTTCACTAAAAATATCACGATACATGGCCCCATTCATTCTTGCTTAAGCAGGGGGACACGTCTGGCACTGCAGGATTTGAGTCCCTGGCGGCGTAGTGTGTTACTGATGGTAGGCTTTGTTACTTTGGTCCCAGCTCTCTGCAGGTCATTCACTAGGTCCCCCCGTGTGGTTCTGGGATTTTTGCTCACCGTTCTTGTGATCATTTTGACCCCACGGGGTGAGATCTTGCGTGGAGCCCCAGATCGAGGGAGATTATCAGTGGTCTTGTATGACTTCCATTTCAAAATAATTGCTCCCACAGTTGATTTCTTCAAACCAAGCTGCTTACCTATTGCAGATTCTGTCTTCTCAGCCTGGTGCAGGTCAACAATTTTGTTTCTGGTGTCCTTTGACAGCTCTTTGGTCTTAGCCATAGTGGAGTTTGGAGTGTGACTGTTTGAGGTTGTGGACAGGTGTCTTTTATACTGATAACAAGTTCAAACAGGTGCCATTAATACAGGTAACGAGTGGAGGACAGAGGAGTCTCTTAAAGAAGAAGTTACAGGTCTGTGAGAGCCAGAAATCTTGCTTGTTTGTAGGTGACCAAATACTTATTTTCCACCATAATTTGCAAATAAATTCATAAAAAATCCTACAATGTGATTTTCTGGAAAATAAATTCTCAATTTGTCTGTCATAGCTGACGTGTACCTATGATGAAAATTACAGGCCTCTCTCATCTTTTTAAGTGGTAGAACTTGCACAATTGGTGGCTGACTAAATATTTTTTTCCCCCACTGTATCTCCAAGTTCTGTGCTCAGCTCTTTTGCTGCCAGTTGCTCGCGGTGTATCATGCAACGCATCCACATGGCAGAGGGAGACACATTCATAACTAGAGTGCAGAGGCCTGCCTGCCATAGATGGAGCACCATTCGATCCCATGGAATCTGTTTTTCTTCAATATAGCCACGCAGCACACTGAAAATCCCCTGTGCAGTTTCATGCTCGGGAATCGTGAGACAGAACAATATGTCCTCACAAATAGCATACCCCGACATGTATAGCAAATAGAAGTTAATGCATGGGCATCTCGGACCTCACAGCTAACGTCCATTTGGAAAGCATACGCTGGGGAGTTTGAGTCGATCAGTCAGTTTCCTCTTGCTTGCTAGCAATAGCATACCTTCTTTGTTTAACACTTATCTGACAAAGGTATTGATGTGAATTGCTGTGCCTCTGTCTCCCAAAATATTGTTATCACCATATCAATTGCGGCAGGTAATATCAAAGTCTCTGCAATAGTGTGTGGTTTCATAGCGTAGCAGGCCTAGCCATTCACTGTGGGAATGATTCAAGTGCAACGGTCAAGTGCAGCCTTTTCCCATGATCTAAGTGCATTCTCTGGTTTAATTTGATCCTTTAGATTTGAATAATTTTCATTGAGATTTTTAAGGTTAATCACATTACAATGATTTTGACATAGAAAGACAACATTATAATATATATATATATATATATATATATATATATATATATATATATATATATATATATATATATATATATATATATATATATATATATATAGTTTAAGGATTTTGTAAATTCTCCTGCAACCCCATTTTCATATTAGGCGACCCCACATGGGCTCACGCCCTCTTGTTTGGGAACCACTGCTCTATGATGTCTAGGAACTAAATTCTGCATGGCTGTGAAATGGTGGAATCAGTGCAGACAACTTTTCAAAAAATAACATCCTCCTAACCTGCACCAAACAGAGCCAGCTAGGAAACCTCACGAGACGGGACAGCCAACGGCACGTCTCTCTCTCTGCCTACCATTATCCTTCAGTCTATGTATTGCCCTCTCTCCATCTCTGCCTCTCCATCATGTTCAGTCTTTAAATACCTCTCTCTCTACCTCCCCCCTCATTTTCAGTCTCCCTCTACCTACACAAATCTCCCTCTACCCAAAGTCTTTCTATTCAGTCTCTCCCTCCATCTTTCTCTCATCTGCACTCTGCCTGCACTTCTCTTCTCTGTTCATCAATATCACCTTCTCTCTCAATCTTTCCCTCTCTCATTTCAAATCTGCCTTTGCCCTTCTCTCCATTTACCTCTCCTTCAGTCTATCCCTCTCGGTGACTGTGCATCCTACCTTCTTTTCTTCCATTCCGCTCTCTGACTGTGTTCTCCCTCTCTTTCTCTGACTGGAAAGATGCAATATTCATCTGTGGTCTCCATTAAGGCAGGCAGGCTAGAGACTCAGTGGGTCTGCGGAAATCAACATTTAATACACCCTGAATAATTAAACCACAGCAATATACTGTGACTAAACACACACAGTCGGGGACTCGTGTGTGTGTGTGTGTGTGTGTGTGTGTGTGTGTGTGTGTGTGTGTGTGTGTGTGTGTGTGTGTGTGTGTGTGTGTGTGTGTGTGTGTGTGTATGGGGGAGACGTGTTATGTGTGTGCGCAGTTGTGCATGTGAACAAGAGAGAATGACTTTCAATTAAGTCTAAGTGGTTTTAAGAAATTCATTTCAACAGTCTGTCAGTCCTCATTGGCAAGGCTGCAAAAAGAGGTGGGTGTGACATTTAGGGAGGACAAGGTGATCAATGTTGAGGATGCAGTATTCATAATGTCACTGTGGATAAAAACAAAGATGTGAATCGCGCTTAGACCTTGGTTTACAAAGTTGGGGTCGAAATATGCCATGGCAAACATCTGCTGCCATAACATTTTTACACTACTCAAAATCATAAAAAAAGGTTTACACTTGATTACAGTTCAGCAAAGAAATGTTAGCATAGTGTTTGGCTGTCTAAGATTTGTCCTGGACCAGGACCTGCTTTAAGGAGCCTTGCTTCCACTAGCTTCTGTTCGTGCATTTGAAGCTGCCAGGTACTGCAGCTACCGCCACCTTCAAGTAAAAGAGTTAGCTCTTAAATGAGTGCTCTACTTGGGAGCCACTCGCTTGTATCATGTAAAAAAAAATTCACGGTAGGAAGGGGACAAAGAAACCCCTGATCGTGTTCGCTAAAAATAGACGAGTACGGGCAACTATACATTCTGAGGAGAGGAGAGTTGTTCTGTTCATCATTCAGGGACCAGATCCAAATCTCACTCCTCTCTTTCTCGGAAAAGAGAGATATACACAAAATGAGTGTGTGGGAATGTTATTGAGGAGCCGTGTGACAGTGCAGAAACTGTGAATTACATTGTTGTATAGCGCTGAATGTACATACTGCATCATTGGTGTCAGCAGTCGGTACTGTATGTGACTTACTGATCTGCTCGTTACCAATTAAATAAATTAGAATGGAAAAGAGAGGGAAGGAAAGATGAGATGAGCACCCGATACTTCGGCGATCACGTTTAAAGTGATGGAAATCAGATTATGAAGTGGAAACAAGTCTCCATTCATATATTTCTGGAAGGGACTGGAATGTTCTTAGGAGCTAGTGTTCGCAGCGAGTCATGTGGTTGTCGACCGCGGTGCTGAGCGGAGGGTTAACAAGGAGGAGCCATTCGGTCACGGTCGACTTACGGTCCATCTGGCTCTGGACGCCCACAGTTACTTCACCCATCACCTCCGTTTCCTCCCTCCCTCATCCCATCCCTCCTTCCCTCTCTAAATCCTGCGAGAACATTTGAAAAATTAATTGTCACTCTGAAAATGTAATCTGTGGCTTTATTGCCAGTCGCTCTATTCTTCCCTCTGTTTCTCTCCTTCCTTTCTCCCATCTCCCTCTCCTCTATTAAGATGAATCTGACCATTTCCCTCTATCGCATGGGGCGTTCGAGGAGCTGAATAGTGAATGTGTGTGTGTGTATGTATGTATATGTGTGTGCGTGCGTGCGTAGGGGGAGATAACAGAGAGAGGTACTGAAGTGGGTGGAGGAGAAGAGAGATGTTCTTGCTCGCTCTTTCTGTTCTCCCACTTGAAAAGGTTATATTTTATTAAACATGGCCCGTGCTTGTCTCCTTCTCCCACTGAAAGGCAAGGATATGTGGGGGAAGGAGGGACTGGGGTGGGGGGGACAGGGGGGGAGGACGGGGGGAGGACGGGGGGGGGGGGGGGGAAGACAGACAGGAAAAGGGAAGAAGAGAAAGGGAGAGATAGGTTGAAATGGAGATGTACACTGAGTATACAAAACATTATGCTATTTCCATGACAGACTGACCAGGTGAATCCAGGTGAAAGATATGATCCCTTATTGATGTAACTTGTTGAATCCACTTCAATCAGTGTAGATGAAGGGGAGGACACTGGTAAAAAAAATAAAAAATAATTAAGCCTTGAGACATTTGAAACATGGATTGTGCCATTCAGAGGATGAATGGGCAAGACAAGCTATTTAACAGGGCATGGTAGTACGTGCCAGGCACACCGGTTTGTGTAAAGAACTGCAACGTTGTCGGATTTTTCATATTCAACAGTTTCCTGTGTGTATCAAGAATGGTCCACCATCCAAAGGACATCCAGCCAACATTACATAGCTGTGGAAAAAATTGTAGTCAACATGGAACGCTTTCGACTCCTTGTAGTGTCCATGGCCCGACAAATTTAGGCTTTTCTGAGGGCAAAACGGAGGGTGTTCAACGCAATATTAGAAAGGTGTTTGGTATACTCAGTGTATATACAGCTGAAGTCGGAAGTTTACATACACCTTAGCCAAATACATTTAAACTATGTTTTTCACAATTCCTGACATTTAATCCTAGTAAAAATTCCCTGTCTTAGGTCAGTTAGGATCACCACTTTATTTTAAGAATGTGAAATGTCAGATTAATAGTAGCGAGAATGATTTATTCCAGCTTTTATTTATTTCATCACATTCCCAGTGGGTCAGAAGTTTACATACACTCAATTAGTATTTGGTAGCATTGCCTTTAAATTGTTTAACTTGGGTCAAATGTTTCGGGTAGCCTTCCACAAGCGTCCCACAATAAGTTGGGTGAATTTTGGCCCATTCCTCCTGACAGAGCTGGTGTAACTGAGTCAGGTTTGTAGGCCTCCTTGCTCACACACGGTTTTTCAGTTTTTCCCACAAATGTTCTATAGGGTTGAGGTCAGGGCTTTGTGATGGCCATCCAATACCTTGACTTTGTTGTCCTTAAGTCATTTTGCCACAACATTGGAAGTATGCTTGGGGTCATTGTCCATTTGGAAGACCCATTAGCGACGAAGCTTTAACTTCCTGACTGATGTCTTGAGATGTTGCTTCAATATATCCACATAATTTACCTTCCTCATGATGCCAGCTGTTTTGTGAAGTGCACCAGTCCCTCCTGCAGCAAAGCACCCCCACAGCATGATGCTGCCACCCCCGTGCTTCACGGTTGGGATGGTGTTCTTCGGCTTGCAAGCATCCCCCTTTTTCCTCCAAACGTTATGATGGTCATTATGGCCAAATAGTTCTGTTTTTGTTTCATCAGACCAGAGGACATTTCTCCAAAAAGTATGATCTTTGTCCCCATGTGCAGTTGCAAACCGTAGTATGGCTTTTTTATGGTGGTTTTGGAGCAGTGGCTTCTTCCTTGCTTAGCGGCCTTTCAGGTTACGTCGATATAGGACTCGTTTTACTGTGGATATAGATACTTTTGTACCTGTTTCCTCCAGTATCTTCAAAAGGTCATTTGCTGATGTTCTGGGATTGATTTGCACTTTTCGCACCTAAAGTACGTTCATCTCTAGGAGACATACCGCGTCTCCTTCCTGAGCGGTATGCCGGCTGCGTGGTCCCATGGTGTTTATACTTGCATACTATTGTTTGTACAGATGAATGTGGTACCTTCAGGCGTTTGGAAATTGCTCCCAAGGATGAACCAGACTTGTGGAGGTCTACAATTTATTTTCTGAGGTCTTGGGTGATTTTCCCATGATCTCAAGCAAAGAGGCACTGAGTTTGAAGGTAGTCCTTGAAATACATCCACAGGTACACCTTCAATTGACTCAAATGATGACAATTAGCCTATCAGAAGCTTCTAAAGCCATGACACCATTTTCTGGAATTTTCCAAGCTGTTTAAAGGCACAGTCAACTTAGTGTATGTAAACTTCTGACCCACTGGAATTGTGATACAGTGAATTATAAGTGAAATAATCTGTCTGTAAACAATTGTTGGACAAATTATGTCCTTACCGACTTGCCAAAACTAGAGTTTGATAACAAGAAACTTGTGGAGTGGTTGAAAAATTAGTTTTAATGACTCCAACCTAAGTGCATGTAAACTTTCAACTTCAGCTGTATACAGAGAGAGAGAGAGAGAGAGAGAGAGAGAGAGAGAGAGAGAGAGAGAGAGAGAGAGAGAGAGCGAGAAGACGGAGAGAGAGCGAGAGAGAGAGCGAGAGAGAGAGAGAGAGAGAGAGAGAGAGAGAGAGAGAGAGAGAGAGAGAGAGAGAGAGAGAGAGAGAGAGAGAGAGAGAGAGAGAGAGAGAGAGAGAGAAGAGAGAAAGGAGTGACAATCAAAAGGGGAGGAAAGAGAGTATGGAGAGTAAGAAGGTATGGAGAGACGGGAAAGGAGGGGGGGTGCATGGCAAGGCTACACACTGCTTTCCGTGGTGTCACTTTAATCCATGGTCTAATTAGCATCGAGGAGATACATTCTATCTGGAAATCATTGTTTTATTATGGCTGAAACAAAAAGCAGCTCTAATGATTACAAATGAGAGAGCGGCAACAGACTCACTGAGAGAACTATCCAGTCTGGCCTGAGAAAATGGACGTGTGAGAGTGAGAGAGAGAGAGAGAGAGTGAGAGTGAGAGTTAGAGTGAGAGTGAGAGTGAGAGAGTGAGAGAGAGTGAGAGAGAGAGAAATAGTGATAGAAGGAAACAAGAGGAGGAGTGGAACAGGGAGGTAGAATAAAATAAATGAGTGGGAAGAGAAAAAAAGGAGAGAATAATGGGAGGAAAATTGGAGGAAATTTGAAAAAGAAGGGAAAGAGAAAAGGGAGGGGATAGAAATTGGTAGAGAAAGTGAAATGGTAGAGGAAGTGAAATGGTAGAGGAAGTGAAATGGGGGAAAATAGATATTCCTGAGCAATACCAACTGTGGGGAGATAGATGGGATATAGAGGGATGGGATATTACACCATCCCCCTTTGGCTCGCCCGTCTGGGTTGTGCTTTGCTCAGATAAGACCCGGAGACGGCACACATATGCACACACGCTTTCATTCCATCTCACTCCCTCCCTCTCTCCTTCTCCACAGGACTCTCCCTTCCTCCACATCTCTTCCTCCCCCTCTCCCCTTCTCCACAGACCTCTCTCCTCTTCCACATCTCTCTCCCTCCCCATCTCTCACTGCCTGCCTGCCTTCCTCCCTCCATCTCCCTCCCTCCCTCCATGCACAGACCTCTCCCTCCCCATCTCCCTCTCTCTCCCTCCCTCTCCATCTCTGCATCCCCACAGGCCTTTCCTGTTTATCAGGCCTTTCCCCCTCAGTTCCACTCACCCACAAACATAATATACTAGCATAGCCAGCACACCCCATGTCTTACAGATGGGAGTGCTAATCCGCATCATTTACTCTCCGAGCCGTGAAGGCAAGTCCACGTTGCTGCTTGGCCAGAGAGCCAGAGTCCGGGCTAGCACTCCTATGCTAACAATACAGCACTAATGCTAGGCTATCCCACTAATGTTATACACCACTACGGTTGGAGAATAGATAAGACTGAGGGTTTGTGTGTAATTTGATTGAATTTGACCAATTAGAGGTGTCTGTAAATAAGGCGGCTGTCCAACCTGCACAGACTGTAATCCTGTCTAGAGGATAGGTGGAACGGTTGAAAAGGGAAGCTCAGAGCTGGACTGTAAACACACAGGGATGTGTGTGTCTGTCTGTCTGTCTGTGTGTAGTTTGTTTCAGGCTGAATCAGATGGAATATGCTTAAAAGTAAAGCATGACAGTCAGTCAATTGGTCGGACAGTGGATATGCATTCATGAACATTTGACAATAAGTCTACATATAAAATATGTGTTTAGAGAGAGAGGATGTGTGTGTGTGTGTGTGCATATGTGTATGTGTGTGTGTGTGTATGTGTGTGAGAGATGACTGTATAGTGTACGCAGGACTATGATGGTAGAGATTAAGAAAATGGAGTGTGTATGTTGATACAGTGGGGGAAAAAGTATTTAGTCAGCCACCAATTGTGCAAGTTCTCCCACTTAAAAAGATGAGAGAGGCCTGTAATTTTCATCATAGGTACACGTCAACTATGACAGACAAATTGAGAAGAAAATAAATCCAGAAAATCACATTGTAGGATTTTTAATGAATGTATTTGCAAAGTATGGTGGAAAATAAGTATTTGGTCACCTACAAACAAGCAATATTTCTGGCTCTCACAGACCTGTAACTTCTTCTTTAAGAGGCTCCTCTGTCCTCCACTCGTTACCTGTATTAATGGCACCTGTTTGAACTTGTTATCAGTATAAAAGACACCTGTCCACAACCTCAAACAGTCACACTCCAAACTCCACTATGGCCAAGACCAAAGAGCTGTCAAAGGACACCAGAAACAAAATTGTAGACCTGCACCAGGCTGGGAAGACTGAATCTGCAATAGGTAAGCAGCTTGGTTTGAAGAAATCAACTGTGGGAGCAATTATTAGGAAATGGAAGACATACAAGACCACTGATAATCTCCCTCAATCTGGGGCTCCACGCAAGATCTCACCCCGTGGGGTCAAAATGATCACAAGAACGGTGAGCAAAAATCCCAGAACCACACGGGGGGACCTAGTGAATGGCCTGCAGAGAGCTGGGACCAAAGTAACAAAGCCTACCATCAGTAACACACTACGCCGCCAGGGACTCAAATCCTGCAGTGCCAGACGTGGCCCCCTGCTTAAGCCAGTACATGTCCAGGCCCGTCTGAAGTTTGCTAGAGTGCATTTGGATGATCCAGAAGAGGATTGGGAGAATGTCATATGGTCAGATGAAACCAAAATAGAACTTTTTGGTAAAAACTCAACTCGTCGTGTTTGGAGGACAAAGAATGCTGAGTTGCATCCAAAGAACACCATACCTACTGTGAAGCATGGGGGTGGAAACATCATGCTTTGGGGCTGTTTTTCTGCAAAGGGACCAGGACGACTGATCCGTGTAAAGGAAAGAATGAATGGGGCCATGTATCGTGATATTTTTAGTGAAAACCTCCTTCCATCAGCAAGGACATTGAAGATGAAACGTGGCTAGGTCTTTCAGCATGACAATGATCCCAAACACACCGCCCGGGCAACGAAGGAGTGGCTTCGTAAGAAGCATTTCAAGGTCCTGGAGTGGCCTAGCCAGTCTCCAGATCTCAACCCCATAGAAAATCTTTGGAGGGAGTTGAAAGTCCGTGTTGCCCAGCGACAGCCCCAAAACATCACTGCTCTAGAGGAGATCTGCATGGAGGAATGGGCCAAAATACCAGCAACAGTGTGTGAAAACCTTGTGAAGACTTACAGAAAACGTTTGACCTGTGTCATTGCCAACAAAGGGTATATAACAAAGTATTGAGAAACTTTTGTTATTGACCAAATACTTATTTTCCACCATAATTTGCAAATAAATTCATTAAAAATCCTACAATGTGATTTTCTGGATTGTTTTCCTCATTTTGTCTGTCATAGTTGACGTGTACTTATGATGAAAATTACAGGCCTCTCTCATCTTTTTAAGTGGGAGAACTTGCACAATTGGTGGCTGACTAAATACTTTTTTTCCCCACTGTATATATAAATGCCTGGAGCATTTCAATTTTGGAGAATCTCTTATAACATGGGTTAATATCATGTATAGTAACCCTAGGTGTAAAATAGTAAATAATGGCTATTTCTCAGAAAGTAAAACAAATATTCCATTTTATTTGGAACAGCAAGCCAGACAAAATTAAACGGGCCTATTTATATAATGAATATGAATTCGGAGGACAAAAATTATTAAATATTAAACCATTAGACCTATCACTAAAAGCTTCAGTCATACAAAAGTTATACTTAAATCCGAACTGGTTCTCTAGCAAATTAGTAAGATTGTCTCACCCAATGTTCAAGAATGGCCTTTTTCCCTTTATTCAGATTACAACCTCTCACTTTCAGTTATTTGAAAAGGAAATAATCTCGCAAACATCACTATTTCTAAAACAAGCCATAGAAAGTTGGTTGCAATTTCAATTTAATCCTCCAGAAACGACAGAACAAATAATGCAACAAATATTGTGTTTAAACTGAAATATCCTAATTGATAAAGAACCTTCTTTTTTTTGACAAAATGTTTAAAAAGGTATAATCTTCATAAATGATATCATCGGTAGGATTGGTGGAGTTATCAGTGTGCATGCCGCTAACAAAAACAAAGGCTTGGCAGCCGTCCCATATACAGTGGGGAGAACAAGTATTTGATACACTGCCGATTTTGCAGGTTTTCCTACTTACAAAGCATGTTGAGGTCTGTAATTTGTATCATTGGTACACTTCAACTGTGAGAGACGGAATCTAAAACAAACATCCAGAAAATCACATTGTATGATTTTTAAGTAATTAATTTGCATTTTATAAAAAATCCTACAATGTGATTTTCTGGAAAATAAATTCTCAATTTGTCTCTCACAGTTGAAGTGTACCTATGATAAAAATTACAGATCTCTACATGCTTTGTAAGTAGGAAAACCTGCAAAATCGGCAGTGTATCAAATACTTGTTCTGCCCACTGTCTGTATGCTGAATTTGTACGTTTGCCCACTGACAAAGACATGATCAGTCTATAATTTTAATGGTAGATTTATTTGAACAGCGAGAGACAGAATAACAACAAAAAAATCCAGAAAAACGCATGTCAAAAATTTTATAAATTTATTTTGCATTTTAATGAGGGAAATAAGTATTTGACCCCTCTGCAAAACATGACTTAGTACTTGGTGGCAAAACGCTTGTTGGCAATCACAGAGGTCAGACGTTTCTTGTAGTTGGCCACCAGGTTTGCACACATCTCAGGAGGGATTTTGTTCCACTCCTCTTTGCAGATCTTCTCCAAGTCATTAAGGTTTCGAGGCTGACGTTTGGCAACTCAAACCTTCAGCTCCCTCCACAGATTTTCTATGGGATTAAGGTCTGGAGACTGGCTAGGCCACTCCAGGACCTAAATGTGCTTCTTCTTGAGCCACTCCTTTGTTGCCTTGGCCGTGTGTTTTGGGTGATTGTCATGCTGGAATACCCATCCACGACCCGTGTTCAATGCCCTGGCTGAGGGAAGGAGGTTTCTCACCCAAGATTTGACGGTCCATCGTCCCTTTGATGCGGTGAAGTTGTCCTGTCCCCTTAGCAGAAAAACACCCCCAAAGCATAATGTTTCCACCTCCATGTTTGATGGTGGGAATGGTGTTATTGGGGTCATAGGCAGCATTCCTCCTCCTCCAAACACGGCGAGTTGAGTTGATGCCAAAGAGCTCAATTTTGGTCTCATCTGACCACAACACTTTCACCCAGTTTTCCTCTGAAACTTTTAGATGTTCATTGGCAAACTTCAGACGGCCCTGTATATGTGCTTTCTTGAGCAGGGGGACCTTATGGGCACTGCAGGATTTCAGTCCTTCACGGCGTAGTGTTACCAATTGTTTTCTTGGTGACTATGGTCCCAGCTGCCTTGAGATCATTGACAAGATCCTCCCGTGTAGTTCTGGGCTGATTCCTCACCGTTCTCATGATCATTGCAACTCCACGATGTGAGATCTTGCATGGAGCCCCAGGCCGAGGGAGAATGACAGTTATTTTGTGTTTCTTCCATTTGCGAATAATCGCACCAACTGTTGTCACCTTCTCACCAAGCTGCTTGGCGATGGTCTTGTAGCCCATTCCAGCCTTGTGTAGGTCTACAATCTTGTCCCTGATATCCTTGGAGAGCTCTTTGGTCTTGGCCATGGTGGAGAGTTTGGAATCTGATTGATTGATTGCTTCTGTGGACAAGTGTCTTTTATACAGGTAACAAGCTGAGATTAGGAGCACTCCCTTTAAGAGTGTGCTCCTAATCTCAGCTCGTTACCTGTATAAAAGACACCTGGGAGCCAGAAATCTTTCTGATTGAGAGGGGGTCAAATACTTATTTCCCTCATTAAAATGCAAATCAATTTATAACATTTTTGACATGCATTTTTCTGGATTTCTGGAAACATATGGGGGATTGGAAGTGATGCAGACAATGACATTGATGGAAGTTACAATATATCTGCAATTTTAAAGCTGATCTACCACCTAAAAAATTTAAATTTAAAAATTAAAATAAATGAATGTGCCTTAATAACAAACTTGTCTGCCATCTGTAAATATGAATAAAATGATTAAATTACAAGCCTAGTAGGTTTAACCACGGAAAACTACAGGAACCTTCCCGCTAGCCATGATTGGCTAAGAAAATGGATGGGTTGGACATGCCAATAGATGAGTTTGGATTGGTCTGCCATGTAACATGATTCTGTCTATAACATGAGCTGCTCAGTATGTGTAGAAAATCCTTTCTATCACAGCTTTTTTGGAAATAAATCATGAAGAACTGAAAAAGTGTTGCTACTGCTCTCAACAATGCGGCCCTGAAGTTACAGTTGAAGTCGGAAGTTTTCATACACCTTAGCCAAATACATTCAAACTCAGTTTTTCACAATTCCTGACATTTAATCCTTGTAAAAAATCCCTGTCTTAGGTCAGTTAGGATCACAACTTTATTTTAAGAATGTGAAATGTCAGAATAATAGTAGAGAGAATGATTTATTTAAGCTTTCATTTCTTTCATCACATTTCCAGTGGGTTAGAAGCTTACATACACTCAATTAGTATTTGGTAGCATTGTCATTGAATTGTTTAACTTGGGTCAAACGTTTCGGATAGCCTTCTACAAGCTTCCCAAAATAAGTTGGGTGAATTTTGGCCCATTCCTCCTGACAGAGCTGGTGTAACAGAGTCAGGTTTGTAGGCCTCCTTGGTTGCAAAAGCTTTTTCAGTTCTGCCCACAAATGTTCTATAGGATTGAGATCAGGGCTTTGTGATGGCCACTCCAATACCTTGACTTTGTTGTCCTTACGCCATTTTGCCACAACTTTGGAAGTATGCTTGGGGTCATTGTCCATTTGGAAGACCAATTTGCGACCAAGCTGTAACTTCCTGACTGATGTCTTGAGATGTTTCTTCAATATATCCATATAATTTTCCTTCCTCATAATGCCATCTATTTTGTGAAGTGCACCAGTCCCTCCTGCAGCAAAACACCCCCACAGCATGATGCTGCCACCCCCGTTCTTCACACTTGGGATGGTGTTCTTCGGCTTGCAAGCCACCCTCTTTTTCATCCAAACATAAAGATGGTCATTATGGCCAAACAGTTCTATTTTTGTTTCATCAGACCAGAGGACATTTCTCCAAAAAGTATGTCGATATAGGACTCATTTTACTGTGGATATAGATACTTTTGTACCTGTTTCCTCCAGCATCTTCACAAGGTCCTTTGCTGTTGTTTTGGGATTGATTTGCACTTTTCACACCAAAGTACGTTCATCTCTAGGAGACAGAACGTGTCTCCTTCCTGAGTGGTGTGACGGCTGCGTGGTCCCATGGTGTTTATACTTGCATACTATTGTTTGTACAGATGAATGTGGTACCTTCAGGCATTTGGAAATTGCTCCCAAGGATGAATCAGACTTGTGGAGGTCTACAATTTTTTTATGAGGTCTTGGCTGATTTCTTTTGATTTTTCCATGATGTCAAGCAAAGAGGCACTGAGTTTGAAGGTAGGCCTTGAAATACATCCACAGGTACACCTCCAATTGACTCAAATGATGTCAATTAGCCTATCAGAGGCTTTTAAAGCCATGACATCATTTTCTGGAATTTTCCAAGCTGTTTAAAGGCACATTCAACTTAGTGTATGTAAACTTCTGACCCACTGGAATTGTGATACAGTAAATTATAAGTCAAATAATATGTCTGTAAACAATTGTTGATAAAATTACTTGTGTCATGCACAAAGTAGATGTCCTAACCGACTTGCCAAAACTCAAGTTTGTTAACTTGACATTTGTGGAGTGGTTGAAAAACGAGTTTTAATGACTCCAACCTAAGTGTATGTAAACTTCCGACTTCAACTGTATCAGGCGCTATTGACAAAGATCAGTGGGAAAACGTTTGTGATGGACTACTTTCTGGAGGACGATTGTACCATGCTGTCTCTCTCGGACTCTGAAAATGAATCAGACGATGAGGAAATCCTTGATTTAGGTAAAAACATTTTCATTGAACCAGACATTGTAGTCTTCTGATGACAGTCATGGGGAAGAAACAGGATCAACACTGTTGTTGTCACAGAAGAAGTTGACAGTTTTGAAATCAGTGGGATGCCTGGTGGAAGCAGAGAGATGATTGCCAAATGTGGAGAGTGTCGAATAGAGAACACAAGGCTGTTGTATAAAACACCCGTCTCTGGATTACATATCCAAACTAAGGGCAACCATGGCATCCATGACAGAGGGAGAAGCGTTCATCCATGTATACGGGTAAGAGTCTAGCTACATTTTCAGATATTATACATTTCAGAAAGTTGTTTTCATTGCAAGTTAAAGTGTACTGATAGCTAGCTAGCTAACATTAGCTGGCTGGCTCTGTAGCTAATGTTATGCATATGATCTGTGTAGTAATATTATTTGTATCTCAGAAAGCCATTTGCATTACTAGTTATATCGTAATGTTAGCTAGCTAGAGCATAGTTAGTTAGCTTTAGCTACCTGCAAATTCATGCATGGTGCACGGTAGTATGAGTTGGGATTATGGTTCATTGTTTAGCTAGCTAGCTATATGTCTAAACAAAAGACTCCACTATGCAAATTACCATTTCACTGTACTGTTTACACTTTCTGTATCCTGTGCATGTGCTAAATAAAGTTAGATTTTGTTTCATATAGTGCATGTTTACCAGAGATAGTAATGTGAAGAACATGACCTGCACCAAAGTTAGATTAGGATATAGGCCAAGGACCAGATAAAGTTTATTTTTACTAGTACTTTTTGCTACTACCTTCACCACTTTTAGTCTTTACATCTTTGGTTGTTTACTACACTACCTTATTCACTCTGTTTAGCACATGGCCTCACATGTGAATCATTAAAGCAGGGTGAGGATTAAGAGGGTGTGAACGATGCTGAATGGTTGTAGACAAAGAATAACTCTCCAGTAGGTGCACCAAAACATTCACGGGCCATTTTCTCAAAAGTGGGGTTACAAGTTTATCAACTTTCAAAGCAGACCTACTTTCCCATTGTTCCTCAACTGCAGTGTATGATATACAATGTTCTAGCTCTGAGTCTCTACTTCTATCCAATGTAAAAAACACAATTTCAAATGATGCTACATAGGCCCAAATCCAGGTACTGGGTCACAAATGTGGGTTTAACATCCCCTAGTTCCACATCCCCTAGTCCTTAAGGCATGTAGGACTCGGGTATGTGTATGTAGAAGGAGGGACAGGAAATAGTGTGACACTCACCTCGGACACGTTGACGTGGCCCTCCTGGAAGGAGCAGTCGTTGGCGTTCTGGGTGCAGATGTGACGGTACTTACACCAGTGGCACGGGAAGGAGCCGTTCACACACGACAGGCACCTGGGGGAGGACGGGGGGACGGAGAGTGTTAGGGGACACAGAACACACTGGATGGGAAGTATCAACCCATATGGGCTGGGCACACTCAGCGTCAGAATGAAGCGAACAAACAAACAAATAAATAAAATATGTATCTCTTGCTACAACTCTCTTAACCTCTCTCTAGCCATATTCTACCTGTCCTCTTGTTCAGTCTCTCACTTATCTTTATATTCACTTCTCTTTACTGTTCTCCCCTCTCTCTATACACATTTAGAATCCCTCTTTCTCAATCTCTTCCTCGTCTCCCCGGCTCTATACTGTTATAAAGCCTCTCCCTATCAAGTTACCCTCTCTCCCTATATGTTGTATCTTTACATCTTGTCTTTTTCCAATTGACCGTCTTCACCTATACCTTTGTCTTTCCATCCCACAGTGATTCATTCTCCCCATGGCTTTTAAAACTTCCTGCACCTTTTGTCTAAAGCCCCTTTCATCCTCCAGCTAAGCGCCTTCACTATTTAAATGCACCTGCTTTAGCCCCGGTGCCCAGGGGAGGAGAAGGATGAACAGAGGGAAATAAAATAGAAAAAATTGATCAATAGCAGGTGGATCTCCCTGAGAGAGAGGGGGAAATACCATGTATTGTGGGGGAGATGGAGAAAAGGGGGAGAGATAAGAAAGAGAAAGACATTTTGGGTGTAGCCAGGGGCCCTGTCTAGATGTCTCGTGGGACAGAGATATCTACAGGGAGTCAGGGCTGGTGTGAGTGTGTGTTTGTGTACATGCAGTGGTGTGTGTAGGTGGGAATGGAGACATCTGACAGCTTCTTGTGTCTGGTTTATTGATGTGAGATACTGGTGCTTCATCGCCACCAGAAATAGGGCATGAGCTCTCTCTGCTCTACAAAGCTAATGATTTCATCACAAAAAAATAAGAGTAAACATGTTAGTTACTTATTTATCTATTCTACTGTATTGAAAAGGCCAGACAATTGTTGTCAGTCAAACTTCCTTAAGTCATCAACTGTCAACTCCAATGCTCTTCTTCAAACTACTGGGTTTCAGATTCATGTTTTAAAAAATTACATGAAATGTATCAAAAGCAGATAAACAATCTAAAACTAGACAGACATTCTCTCCTGGTTGAAATTCTCCTTTCGACCTGATCTGCAGGGACCTAACGGATCTAGCTCAATCAATACCCGCACACTCACAACACGCACCGAAGTATGCTTTCCCCTTTAAAACTGCATTTCTGATTCTACGGCCGGTATGAGTAACAGGGTTTTATCTCTCAAAGCTCTTAAAGTCAGATGCGATCTGAATCCATCAAACAAGAAGCAGATTAATTTGGATCAATTAGGACACTC
Organism: Coregonus lavaretus; assembly: GCF_964263955.1. Lineage (NCBI taxonomy): Eukaryota > Metazoa > Chordata > Actinopteri > Salmoniformes > Salmonidae > Coregonus > Coregonus lavaretus. The sequence continues at coordinate 48,031,849 of NC_139995.1, forward strand.
GTTTGTTAAGTGTGTTTTCAAAGCAGTTGTTTCCAGCAGCCCCCCTCTTTGTAAGGATCAGAGGCCCAGGCTTTAATTCAATCCCACTGCGCCTTTAATTGACAAATTTAGCATTGTGCTGAGAGAGCCTGTCCATTAAGAATGAGCAATGGGCGGCTAAGGAAATCACAGGCCTCTTAATCTGACATCAGTGCAGCAGGGCGATTCATCAATGTAGAAACAAATGGGAGGAGGCTTGATTAGGCTAGGTCAGTCTAGGCTATCTAGGCTAGCTAGCCAAATGATTTTTCTTACTTCTTTGTTAGCATTTCTGTAAAGAAATAGCAGGCCTCTTATTCCAGCATCAAAACAGGGGGGGCCAATTCATCAATGTAGAAACACATGGGAGGAGGGTTGATTAGTCTAGGCTAGCCACCAGGCTGAAATGTAAGCTTAGTTAAGGGCTAGTTAGCCTAGCAGTTTGTGCTACGTGTTTAGCATTTATGGAGCTTAGACAATGACCACTCTTTGTATAACATGAGCATGCAAATAACGACAAAAGGAGGACACCATTTTAGCACCGTTGGGATTTGCCATCAAGCGGGGACCGATGCAAGGTCCCCACAAAGTACAGGTTCTAGGTCAAATCCCCAAACTGGTTAAATGTAGGCTATACATCTAGTCTGCAACACCACTAAGCAAGGGAAACGACCAAGCAAGCGGCACCATAAAGACCAAGGAGCTCTCCAAACAGGTCAGGGACAAAATTGTGGAGAAGTACAGATCAGGGTTGGGTTATAAAAAAATATCAGAAAATTTGAACATCCCATGGAGCACCATTAAATCCATCTAAGCTGTTCTGGATTGTGGTGGCTCAACGCCCTTTTCTGGTCTCTCTCTGGCGGGAGGTAAGCTTGGCTTATATGGTGTTGAGTAAAGCTTAAACCATGTATTTAGATTGTAGTTAGGTATTGTAGGTAGTTATCTTAGGTTATTGTAGGTAATTATTGTAGGTAAGTATTGTATTCGGCAGAGCCCGGTGAAGCACGAGGCAAGCTAACCCACCACCTGGACTAGCTAGCGGGTAGCTACTGGTAACTATTAGCAACTGTGGATAGTTGTTTCACACTTGAGAGTACCTGTAATTATGCCAGCTAGCTGCCTACTATTCAGCTGTTTTTCTAACCTCATTGTCTGAAGCGTTGGCGTTAGGTAGTTAGTAGCTACTGTGCTTGTAATGTAGCTAGCTTGTTGCTACCTGGATAGCTAACTAAACAATAGCTGGAACGACCTAGCGAACAGACACGAACTGGCTGAGTCGATTCAGTGGCTAGCTTTGCACTTGGCTGGCTAACAGTAGCTGCTAGGGGTAAGTTATAACCTACATTTGTGTTTTGATTTTACATACTGGTAACCAGAGTCGTTCAAGGGAATTCGGGACATGGGTGACTAGTTAATGTTAGCTTGGCTCTCTCTGTGTGTTCGTGCCGTGGGAGGAGGGGCTTTTTCGTTGGCAGAAAGCAATGGCTAGCTAGTATGCTAACTATTCTAGCTAACTAACTGGCTGAATAAGTTGATGACGGACTCGCTCAAGCTGTCGGGACTAACCCAGAACTTTACACAACGTTAGACACGGACACAAATGATGTGCTTGGTGTGTTGACACACTGGTGGTTTGTTGTGGCCGAGTATTGGTGCTAAACCGTGTTGTTGGAGGCTGGCATGCTAGTTGGCTGTGGCGTCATAGGATTCGGTGCCCTGGACGGTTTTCACGGAATAATACTGTACCAAGTTAGCTAGCTGAATAAACTTAGTTAGTCTATTCCTAGAAAACATTGAACCGCTGTAGTTTACAACAATTATAGTTTCTGAGGTGGAAGTTGGGAGAGTTATATTTGGGTGTTTCAGTGAAATGTAAGTGAGGGAGGCGCGCTCTCTCGCTTGCCCAGATGTTTAGTTAATTTCATTCCGATCTCCTTTGCATTATTGTAGCCATTTTCTGTAGCCTGTCAACTATGTGTCTGTCTATCCCTGTTCTCTCCTCTCCGCTCAGGCTATACAAACGCCTCACACCGCGTGACTGCTGCCACTCTAACCTGGTGGTCCCTGCACGCACAACCCACGTGGAGTTCCAGGTCTCCGGCAGCCCCTGGAACTGCCGTTCTGCGGCCAACAAGGCAGAGTTCATCTCAGCCTATGCTACCCTCCAGTGCCTCGACATCTTGGCGCTGACGGAAACATGGATTACCACAGAAAACACTGCTACTCCTACTGCTCTCTCCTCGTCTGACCATATGTTCTCGCATACCCCGAGAGGATCTGGTCAGCGGGGTGGTGGCACAGGAATCCTCATCTCTCCCAAGTGGACATTCTCTCTTTCTCCCCTGACCCATCTGTCTATCTCCTCATTTGAATTCCATGCTGTCACAGTCACTAGCCCATTCAAGCTTAACATCCTTATCAGTTATCGCCCTCCAGGTTCCCTTGGAGAGTTCATCAATGAGCTTGACAAGTTCCTTTCCTGAGGATGGCTCACCCCTCACAGTTCTGGGTGACTTCAACCTCCCTATGTCTACCTTTGACTAATTTTTCTCTGCCTCCTTCTTTCCACTCCTTTCCTCACCCTCTCACCGTCCCCCCCTACTCACAAGGCAGGCAATACGCTTGACCTCATCTTTACTAGATGCTGTTCTTCTACAAATCTCACTGCAACTCCCCTCCAAGTCTCCGACCACTACTTTGTATCCTTTTCTCTCTCGCTCTCCTCCAACAATACTCACTCTGCCCCTACTCAGATGGTAATGCGCCGTCGCAACCTTCACTCTCTCTCTCCCGCTCCTCTCTCCTCTTCCATCCTATCATCTCTTCCCTCTGCTCAATCCTTCTCCCTCCAATCTCCTGATTCTGCCTCCTCAACCCTCCTCTCCTCCCTTTCTGCATCCTTTGACTCTCTATGTCCCCTATTCTCCCGGCCGGCTCGGTCCTCCCCTCCTTCTCCGTGGCTTGACGACTCATTGCGAGCTCACAGAACACGGCTCCGGGCAGCCGTGCGGAATTGGAGGAAAACTAGACTCCCTGCGGACCTGGCATCTTTTCACTCCCTCCTCTCTAAATTTTCTTCCTCTGTTTCTGCTGCTAAAGCCACTTTCTACCACTCTAAATTCCAAGCATCTGCCTCTAACCCTAGGAAGCTCTTTGCCACCTTCTCCTCCCTGCTGAATCCCCCCCCCTCCATCTCTGTGGATGACTTTGTCAACCATTTTGAAAAGAAGGTTGACGACATCCGATCCTCGTTTGTTAAGTAAAATGACACCGCTGGTCCTGCTCACACTGACCTACCCTATGCTTTGACTTCTTTCTCCCCTCTCTCTCCAGATGAAATCTTGCGACTTGTGATGGCCGGTCGCCCAACAACCTGCCCGCTTGACCCTATCCCCTCCTCTCTTCTCCAGACAATTTCCGGAGACCTTCTCCCTTACCTCACCTCGCTCATCAACTCATCCTTGACTGCTGGCTATGTCCCTTCCGTCTTCAAGAGAGCGAGAGTTGCACCCCTTCTCAAAAAACCAACACTCGATCCCTCCGATGTCAACAACTACAGACCAGTATCCCTTCTTTCTTTTCTCTCCAAAACTCTCCAAGGTTTCAAGACTGGTCATTCAACTGAGACTGCTCTTCTCTGTGTCACGGAGGCTCTCCGCACTGCTAAAGCTAACTCTCTCTCCTCTGCTCTCGTCCTTCTAGACCTATCTGCTGCCTTTGATACTGTGAACCATCAGATCCTCCTCTCCACCCTCTCCGAGTTGGGCATCTCCGGCGCGGCTCACTCTTGGATTGCGTCCTACCTGACAGGTTGCTCCTACCAGGTGGCGTGGCGAGAATCTGTCTCCGCACCACGTGCTCTCACCACTGGTGTCCCCCAGGGCTCAGTTCTAGGCCGTCTCCTATTCTCGCTATACACCAAGTCACTTGGCTCTGTCATATCCTTACATGGCCTCTCCTATCATTGCTACGCAGACGACACACAATTAATCTTCTCCTTTCCCCCTTCTGATAGCAAGGTGGAGAATCGCATCTCTGCATGTCTGGCAGACATATCAGTGTGGATGACAGATCACCACCTCAAGCTGAACCTCAGCAAGACGGAGCTGCTCTTTCTCCCGGGGAAGGACTGCCCGTTCCATGATCTCGCCATCACGGTTGACAACTCCGTTGTGTCCTCCTCCCAGAGTGCAAAGAGCCTTGGCGTGACCCTGGACAACACCCTGCCATTCTCCGCTAACATCAAGGCGGTGACCGGATCCTGTAGGTTAATGCTCTACAACATTTGCAGAGTACGACCCTGCCTTACACAGGAAGCGGCACAGGTCCTAATCCAGGCACTTGTCATCTCACGTCTGGATTACTGCAACTCGCTGTTGGCTGGGCTCCCTGCCTGTGCCATTAAACCCCTACAACTCATACAGAACGCCGCAGCCCGTCTGGTGTTCTCTCAAGTCACCCCGCTCCTCCGCACACTCCACTGGCTTCCAGTTGAAGCTCACATCTGCTACTAGACCATGGTGCTTGCCTACGGAGCTGTGAGGGGAACGGCACCTCCATAACTTCAGACTCTGATCAGTCCCTACACCCAAATGAGGGCATTGCGTTCATCCACCTCTGGCTTGCTGGCCCCCCTACCTCTGTGGAAGCACAGTTCCCACTCAGCCCAGTCAAAACTGTTCACTGCTCTGGCACCCCAATGGTGGAACAAGCTCCCTCACGACGCCAGGACAGTGGAGTCACTCACCACCTTCCGGAGACACTTGAAACCCCACCTCTTTAAGTAATACCAGGGATAGGATGAAGTAATCCTTCGCCCCCCCCCCCCTTACCCCACCCCAAAAAAACAAAACAAAAACTATGTACAGTGGTTGTCCCACTGGCTATCATAAGGTGAATGTACCAATTTGTAAGTCGCTCTGGATAAGAGTGTCTGCTAAATGACGAAAATGTAAAATGTAAATGTACCAGACAAAGATCCTTTTATTTCATCCTTTCATTTATTCATTAGGGGAAATTATTGTTCCGTTTGTGTCTTACATCTTTGGTGTCACGAGCAGGAAAGCAGCATGCCTAGACCCCCTACCTATACCCCTTCTTTACCTCCCTCAGGAAGCATGAATTGAATACCTCAATAACAGTTCCTTAATGGGGAAGGAGGGAGGGTACCTGGTATGTTTCTATCCATCCAATTCCATTCAGAGGCCTCATTTGGGCACCCCCGACCACTCCTCCTTTGGTCTGGAAGTAGGCCTATCCAAAGAGCCACCCCAGTGACTCGTAGTTGCTACCCCCTGCTGGTGTCCATCCTAAATCTGAACTTCAGGATACCCACCCAAGGCCATTTGAGGATACCCTCCCACCGCCAATCTTCTGTCTGGAGGTGGGCCTCGATCCCTGGACCCCCTTGTGACAATCCAACCGTCAATGGAGAAGCCATGCTCCCCATGTAGCCACACTTATGATGCTAATGCAAATGTGATCATTTCATATTCAAATGCTAATCGAGCTAAGCTAACCTTAGAGCCACGGTAGCACTAGCTGTGGTCTGGTTCTTTTATAAAAGCTTCAAACCTCTATCGCTTTGAGGTGTAATGTATTTAACATTGTAGAATTGATCAAATGACTTATTCTGAAGGTGTGTTTTATTTCAAATGAATAGTGTTTTTTAAAGGTGAAAATAGCAGGACGATAAATACCTTCAGAGACCTGGCCGTGTGGTGCCAGGACAACAACCTCTCCCTCAACGTGATCAAGACAAAAGGAGATGATTGTGGACTACAAGAAAAAGAAGAGGGCCGAGCACGCCCCCATTCTCATCGATGGGGCTGTTGTGTAGCAGGTTGAGAGCTTCAAGTTCCTTGGTGTCGACATCACCAACAAATTAACATGGTCCAAGCACACCAAGACAGTCGTAAAGAGGGCACGACAAAACCTATTCCCCCTAAGGAGACTGAAAAGATTTGGCATGGGTCATCAGATCCTCAAAAGGTTCTACAGCTGCACCATCGAGAGCATCCTGACTGGTAGCATCACTGCCTGGTATGGCAACTGCTCGGCCTCCGACCGCAAGGCACTACAGAGGGTAGTGCGTATGACCCAGTACATCACTGGAGCCAAGCTTCCTGCCATCCAGGACCTCTATACCAGGCGGTGTCAGAGGAAGGCCCTCAAAATTGTCAAAGACTCCAGCCACCCTAGTCATAGACTGTTCTCACTGCTACATCACGGCAAGCGGTATCGGAGCGCCAAGTCTAGGTCCAAAAGGCTTCTCAACAGCTTCTACTCCCAAGCCATAAGACTTCTGAACAGCTAATCATGGCTACCCAGACTATTTGCACTACCCCCCACTCCCACCTTTTACGCTGCTGCTACTCTGTTTATTATTTATGCATAGTCACTTTAACTCTACCCACATGTACATATTACCTCAATTACCTCGACTAGCCGGTGCCCCCGCACATTGACTGCACCGGTACCACCCTGTATATAGCCTCGCTATTGTTATTTTTACTGTTGCTCTTTAATTATTTGTTACTTTTATTTCATATTATTTTATATTGTATTTTTCTGTGATTTTTGTTGGTATTCTTTCTTAAAACTGCATTGTTAATTAAGGGCTTGTAAGTAAGCATTTCACTGTAAGGTCAACACCAGTTGTACTCGGCGCATGTGACAAATTAAATTTGATTTGATTTGATTCAATGTGGACGCTCTTCACTGCTCTCTTCAATGATTAACTGCTAGCTTTGGCCAACATTTTTCATCAGGAGATGTAAGTGCAAGTGCTCATTGTGGAGGTGTACATATGCCCCAATGTTAAGATCAGGTCGGAAGTATTTAGGATCTTGTAGGAAATGCGAGGAGAGGATAGTCATATAGACGAATGGACAAGTCCTGTTCATAATGTCACACACTCAAAGTCTCTACATCTACCTATTTTTGTCTCTGTGTACCTCCATCACCATCCCACACCTTTTCTCTCCATGTATATCTGGAGGAGAGAGTATGACTGTGGCGTCTTTATACCAAATTAGACATTAAGGAACCTCAAATCACACAATAGATGACCCAGTCAGCACCTGAACAAAATGAACCACAGGAAAAAGGTTCTTAGATATCTTAATACTATATTATAGAGACATCAACCCTACTTCATTTCCAGACTATCCACCCTAGTCCTAATAAATCAAATGGGAAAGGGAGAATTTTTACAAATTGAAATATTTAATTAAGAAGTAATCATGGCCGCGGGTGATTTTCTATTTCAATCTCTCCACCCTTAACTGAAACAGTGGGATTTCTAATTAGATTAATATTGCTATGCAAATGTATGGACTTTTTAAAATTGCAGGCCCAAGACGTAATCAGTAGAATAAATAAGGAGGGAGGGTGTGTGTTTTTGGTGTGTATGGGGGGATGGTGTGTTTATGGGGGAAAGGTGGGTAGTGTGTGTATGGGGGAAAGGTGGGTAGTGTGTGTATGGGGGATGGGTGGATGGTGTGTGTATGGGGGGTGGATGGGTGGGGTGTGGTAGATATTGTATCCATATGGGATAATGTATCAATTTGTATCCATGTCTTTCAACATTGAGTGAGCATATCCCTTAGCGAGAGTGATTGTAATTCCAGTATGCATGTACACAATGTCAATACAGAAAAAGTGAGAAAGGATACAAGGGTTGAAATATGACAAGTGCTTTTGAAGCTCTTTTTGGACTGAGTTGAACCCCAGTATGGTAGTAGCATTAACAATTGAAGAGGTGTCTTAAGAGGCCTTAGCTGGGGTCCAACCCACAAGCATGATATTGTTAACACCACACCCGGCCTCAACCAACTGAGTAAATCAGTGGGGTGTGTGTGTATGTGTTAGGGGGGTACTGCGATGGGGCCCAATTCTCCAAGGAGGCTCGTCTGACTGGCGCGGGGGACACTCGACTTTGGGCTTTGAATGACCTATGGGGCCCACTAGCCATCTGCTGCCCCGCGGCTAATACCCCAGCAGGCACAACCTATCTCCACTCTGGTTCATCCAGGGGGGAGGGGGTCTAGTCTGTCCTAACACCCCAGGACAAGTGCATCTAACCTGGGGAGAGCCAACCTCAGAGGTCCTGACTGGCTGGTTGTGGTTTAGATCTTTACTAAGCTGGTCCCTCCAGAGTCATGGCTAAAGACTGGGTTGTAGAAACAAAGGTTGTGTTTGAACTAAAGTGTCTCTCTCTCTGTCAAAATGTCTGGTTTCACAGCGCCTCAGAATGGAACTTGAATGAAAGCCTATGGCAGGAGCGGACCAAACAACCGCTTGTTTTTAATTGGCTGACCTGTCAGTACATAAACATCTAGCATAACCCTTACAACCACCCCCCTACATTGTGGATTTCAGCGCGCGCGCAGCGCAAGTGATTTAAGCAAGGAAGTGAGTTTGGAAAATCTGAAAGTACACATCTTATAAGCCCAAATTCTGAATAAATTGGGCTTCCCAAAAATAATATGGCCAATGTGATAGAACATTTATTTTGATTGGCAATTCAATTTTTTTCAAAGTCCCATCTAATACAACTGTAGCAGGTGAAACATCTTCACACTAAAGAGATGACAAACCAGCACAGGTGTAACACATACTGACTAATGAGGTGACACCAATCGATGCGCCCCACATGCCAACATCCAACCTCGAAATATAAATGGAAAACCCAAAGCCTTTACACCTTCCCCCTTAAGAAAACAAATATATCCTATATTTTTGTTGGACAAGTTTGCTCCTAACCAACAGAAGAAAAAAAACGTCCATGATCAGCTTAAATGTGTCGCTACTTAAAATGGGTCACCTCCTCCACTATAAACTGGCTGTCAACAATTAAATACACTTTTTTGACAATCTTTTTTCCCCTTATTTTTTTTGCATTTTCTTTCTATAGCTGCCTAAAACTGACATTTTGAGAAGAAGTAAAAACAAACGAAAATCATCTCCAATATGACAAAAAGTGCAGTCAAAATATAATGTATGCCAGGGCTACACATTGGCTAAACACAAAACTTATGGACTGCCCACCCTTGAAAGACAATCAGCAAACAAGTTGTGCTTACCACGGACAAACTCCTGCAATATCCATAATAACTTTCCTCTCGTGATTTTCCTTAGTGGAATGGCCTCAGGGAAACGAGTGACATCGCACATAATGGTTAAGAGAAATCGGTTACCACTCTATGCTTTGGGCAAAGGACCAACACAGTCCACCAGAACCCTGCTGAAAGGTTAGTCAAAAGCAGGAATAGGCTGCAAAGGTACAACCGGTACGGCTTGGTTCGGTATACCCGTCCGCTGACAAACAATAAGACACAACATCCGGTTTCAGACCAGGCCAGAAGAAGTTACGCAAGATACGGTCATAAGTCTTATTGACCCCAAGATGGCCTGCCATTCTACCATCGTGAGCCAACCTCAGTATCTCTTGTCGAAACGTAACTGTAACGACAATTCGAGATACACTGGGGCAATTGTTTTGCCCAGAACTGGCGCGAGAACACCATTTCCTCATTAGAACACCATCTCTGTCAAAGTAACCCCCCAAAACTTCAACTCTTCCTCTGGACGTATCTCAGCAAAAAGAGGAGAGAGGGAGACATCTTTACTCTGTTCAACTATCAGCTTCTTCCTAGACATCGAAGTGTCAACTGTAGGGATCCTCTCTTCATTCAGCGGTCCTACAAAGTTGCTCACCTTTGGGGTTTTCAAAGGGTTGACCGAAATCAGGATCACCCATAAATGTCTCAGACAGATCGACCATGCTGGGATCGCTGACATCCTCCTCAACACTAGACTTGCTCTCGGTGACATTCTTAGACATAGCATGTGTAACGGCACATGCTGGGAACACTTTAGGGTACTTTTCTGATAACCCATCAGGTTCCTCAACTCTGGGTTCCTTACAAACGACAGGATTTGGAACGACCTTCACTCCAGCCAAAATGTTTCCCCAAAATGAATGAGACCCCCTTCATCGGTAGGCTAGGCCTCACTCCAATGACACGGAACCAGAAATAAGATCAGACTCGAGTTCCACATTATACAAAGAAACTTCCATGCAACCCATCTCCATGCCTTATACTAACACACCCTATACACTTGCTGATGAGTCAGAGAAAGGCAAAACACCCTCAAAATGAAGGACTAGGCTGCCAAAGTGTCTCGCAGTATCTTCATCAGCTGCTTAACAGCATCACCACTCTGCAGAGACACAAACCCATCTGAAACAAAGGGTTCATATACATCTGATCCAAAATCTTATTTAGGAGACAAACCAGTCCCAACCAGAGACTTAATAGCTGGAGTGCTCTCATGTTTCTGTTTCAACTTAGAACACAGAGATAATGTGTCCTTTCTCATGGCAGTAATGACAAATTGGCAGATACAAAAAAATTTATAAAAATAAATATCTGCAAATCTTTACCTTTGGGCACTGTAGAAAAGGAATGACACCGCGCAGTAGGAGATGACTTCTCTGGATTGCTTTTTGCATAGGGATAACTACTGGGTGCTTTGTGAAGGTAGTTTTACGTGTCAACACAAACTCATCTGCAAGGACTGCAGCTTTCTCAAGAGTGAGATCCTTGTGCTCATAGAGTGCCTTCA
>NC_139995.1:48047501-48108912 GCF_964263955.1 Coregonus lavaretus
GCAACTACCATACTAATAGGAAACAAGATCCCGGACGAGCCCCCATACGCAGTAGCAATTGAAAAGAGGTTACATAAACACTAACCACGACACAAAGCTTATTTTGGGCAGATTTTGATATGTATTAACCTTTTGTATTACCATCTTGAATCTCGGTGTCTCGTCATATATGGAGGGTTAGATTTTTACTCAGTGATGGTAACATGAGCCACCTAGGTGCACAGAGGTTACAGGGGGGTGGGGATGTGTGTGTGTGTGTGTGTTTGCGTGTGTGTGTGCAGGCTCACTGCATCCTCTCAGGGGCAGTGTAACAAGAGGACCGAGGGGAAAACAAAACTGATGGAAGAGAAGGGGAGAAGGGAGAAAGCCCAAAACAAAAAAAATGAAATAACAAAAAAAGTACACAAGTTTTTAAAGACATTACAGAAAAACTAAACAATTTAGAAAACTTACGACGAGTGCACGCTGCAGTTGTAGAATACAAAGTCCACGCCGGCGAATGTCTTGCCCGTCTCCTTGGACTTGAGGTAGAGCTTCACCATGCGCTTGTCCCCTACGGAGACACGCACATCACTTAGCAACATTACACTTATGTCATGCATTGGAGACTATGGAGAGAATAAGTCAGGTAAAAATTGCTCTTAGCGTCACAGGGACCATTAGATTGCATTAAAGCCGATAACAATACATAATGGCGGATAAGAAATCTGCTTTAGGAACTCTCAAGTCTAAACACATCACTTCTGGGAATCTAAATACATACGTCTCCTTCATCTCCAAGCTTTGAAGAGACATCACAGGCAACAGTGGTATCATTGTGGCATGATTGCATTAGAACTGATAAAGATGCATAACGCATGGCAATGGAACTGCTTCTGAACTATCTTAAACATGTCATATTGGAGAGGATGAATATAGAATATTGATGCTTTGGGGAGCAATTAGGGGGGAAAAGATTGGTAGTTACAGAGAAACTCAGAAAGTATTATTGAGTTATGTAAATAAAGCCATGAAATGTGCAATTCTGGTCAAGGCGAAGCTATTGCGAAGATGAGGAGGAGGGAGACTGTAGGATTGTAAGGACAGGCTGGAATGGAATGATTGGAATGTTATCAAATACATTAACACCGTACCATTTATTTTATTCCAGCCACTACTCCATTTACCAGCCTCCACTGACTGTGATGAGCCCACAGGCGTGTGATATCATCATTGGCATAAAAGCCTTTTTCTTTTCTATTTTCTAAGGGGGGAGGAGTGGGCTGTGACATTATGACACCATCAGTGTGCGCCAGAGGCGGCAGGGTCCGGGCGGCGTTCTCACCTTTGTTGCGGGTGATGGGGATGACATTGTGAGCCGAGGGGGACAAGCAGTAGATGTGGCTCCCCTGGATGCGCCCCTCCGTCTCCACGTATCCCCCGAAGGAGCAGTTGACCCCCGCAGAGAGGTCAGGGACGTTACGCGCCTCCAGCACCAGCTTGGGACAAATCAATGGAATATAGGGCATATATTCTTAAGACAGATATTGTGGAGATATGAAATACATGTCAAAACACCAAGGGTTTAATGGATGGACATGTAATATAAACTATACAGTGGGGAGAACAAGTATTTGATACACTGCCAATTTTGCAGGTTTTCCTACTTACAAAGCATGTAGAGGTCTGTAATTTTTATCATAGGTACACTTCAACTGTGAGAGACGGAATTCTAAAACAAAAATCCAGAAAATCACATTGTATGATTTTTAAGTAATTAATTTGCATTTTATTGCATGACATAAGTATTTGATACATCAGAAAAGCAGAACTTAATATTTGGTACAGAAACCTTTGTTTGAAATTACAGATATCATACGTTTCCTGTAGGTCTTGACCAGGTTTGCACACACTGCAGCAGGGATTTTGGCCAACTCCTCCATACAGACCTTCTCCAGATCCTTCAGGTTTCGGGGCTGTCGCTGGGCAATACAGACTTTCAGTTCCCTCCAAAGATTTTCTATTGGGTTCAGGTCTGGAGACTGGCTAGGCCACTCCAGGACCTTGAGATGCTTCTTACGGAGCCACTCCTTAGTTGCCCTGGCTGTGTGTTTTGGGTCGTTGTCATGCTGGAAGACCCAGCCACGACCCATCTTCAATGCTCTTACTGAGGGAAGGAGGTTGTTGGCCAAGATCTCGCGATACATGGCCCCATCCATCCTCCCCTCAATACGGTGCAGTCAACCTGCCCCCTTTGCAGAAAAGCATCCCCAAAGAATGATGTTTCCACCTCCATGCTTCACGGTTGGGATGGTGTTCTTGGGGTTGTACTCATCCTTCTTCTTCCTCCAAACACGGCGAGTGGAGTTTAGACCAAAAAGCTCTATTTTTATCTCATCAGACCACATTACCTTCTTCCATTCCTCCTCTGGATCATCCAAATGGTCATTGGCAAACTTCAGACGGGTCTGGACATGCGCTGGCTTGCGCTGGATTTTAATCCATGACGGCGTAGTGTGTTACTAATGGTTTTCTTTGAGACTGTGGTCCCAGCTCTCTTCAGGTCATTGACCAGGTCCTGCCGTGTAGTTCTGGGCTGATCCCTCACCTTCCTCATGATCATTGATGCCCCACGAGGTGAGATATTGCATGGAGCCCCAGACCGAGGGTGATTGACCGTCATCTTGAACTTCTTACATTTTCTAATAATTGCGCCAACAGTTGTTGCCTTCTCACCAAGCTGCTTGCCTATTGTCCTGTAGCCCATCCCAGCCTTGTGCAGGTCTACAATTTTATCCCTGATGTCCTTACACAGCTCTCTGGTCTTGGCCATTGTGGAGAGGTTGGAGTCTGTTTGATTGAGTGTGTGGACAGGTGTCTTTTATACAGGTAACGAGTTCAAACAGGTGCAGTTAATACAGGTAATGAGTGGAGAACAGGAGGGCTTCTTAAAGAAAAACAAACAGGTCTGTGAGAGACGGAATTCTTACTGGTTGGTAGGTGATCAAATACTTATGTCATGCAATGAAATGCAAATTAATTACTTAAAAGTCATACAGTGTGATTTTCTGGATTTTTGTTTTAGATTCCGTCTCTCACAGTTGAAGTGTACATATGATAAAAATTGCAGACCTCTACATGCTTTGTAAGTAGGAAAACCTGCAAAATTGGCAGTGTATCGAATACTTGTTCTCCCCACTGTATATACGAAAGTATGTGGACACCCCTTCAAATTTGTGGATTCGGCCATTTCAGCCACACCTGTTGCTGACAGGTGTATAAAATCGAGCACACGGCCATGCAATCTCCATTAACAAACATTGGCAGAAGAATGGCCTTACTGAAGAGCTCAGTGACTTTCAAAGTGGCACCGTCATAGGATGCCACCTTCCCAACAAGTCAGTTCGTCAAATTTCTGCCCTGCTATAGCTGCCCCGGTCAACTGTAAGTGCTGTTATTGTGACATGGAAACGTCTAGGAGCAACAATGGCTCAGCTGCGAAGTGGTAGGCCACTCACAGAACGGGGACGCCGAGCACTGAAGCACAAAATTGTCTGTCCAAACTGCCTCTGGAAGCAACGTCAGCACAAAAACTTTTTGTTGGCCGAGCAGCCGCACATGAATCACACTTCACCATCTGGCAGTCCGACGGACAAATCTGGTTTTGGCGGATGCCAGGAGAACGCTACCTGCCCGAATGCATAGTGCCAACTGTAAAGTTTGGCGGAGGAGGAATAATGGTCTGGGGCTGTTTTTCATGGAAATCTTAACGGTACAGCATACAATGACATTCTAGACAATTATGTGCTTCCAACTTTGTGGCAACAGTTTGGGGAAGGCCCTTTCTTGTTTCAGCAAGACAATGCCCCAGTACACAAAGTGAGGTCCATACAGAAATGGTTTGTCAAGATCGGTGTGGAAGAACTTGACTGGCTTGCACAGAGCACTGACCTCAACCCCATCTAACACCTTTGGGATGAATTGGAATGCCGACTGCGAGCCAGCCCTAATTGCCCAACATCAGTGCCAAACCTCACTAATGCTCTTGTGGCTGAATGGAAGCACGTCCCCGGAGCAATGTTCTAACATCTAGTGGAAAGCCTTCCCAGAAGAGTGGAGGCTGATATAGCAGCAAAGGGGGGACCAACTCCATATTAATGCCAATGATTTTGGAATGAGATGTTCAATGAGCAGGTGTCCACATACCTTTCATCATGTAGTTAATACTTGGTGGAAGCACCTTTGGCAGCAATTATAGCTGTGAATCATTGTGAAGAATATCCATGGTTTTTGTCATAATTCCTCAAGATCAGTACATTTGGTTGGGAATCATTGTTGGACAGCAGTATTCCAACCTTGTTTCTGAGTCAGGACTGAGACTGGACCACTCAGGAACTCATAACACCTCTTGGAAAGCCATGCTGGTGTCTTTAGGAGTCAAATATGTGTAAATGTCACGAAGTCGCAGGATTGGAGTTTTCAGAAAACAGAGGTGGGTTTTCCTCCAACTTTTTACATGGGCTTTGTTACTTTCATATTTGTTTTGATCCTGACAAACTCCACAGTCCCTGCCGGTGACAAGCATATCTATAACATGATGCTGCCATCACAATACTTGAATATAAAAGTGGTAGGCTAGTGTGGATATTTGGAACGTAGTCCTGGAATATATTGAGCGCTAATGTGAGGACTGGGGACTTTGTGGCAAGGTTAGTGTGAAGAACATGTTAAGGTCTTTAATGAGACAAGCACGTAGTTAGCTACTTATTGGCATGCCACACAGTTACTGGTGTGTATCTACATAAACACATATTTATATACAGTTACTGTATCAATACACACACACTCTCTCTTTCACACACACCTGGACTTGGGACATGGTGACAGAGATGTTCTTGGGCTGAACACTGAGCTCCACACACTGACGCTGGTCTGAGGCAAACCGCTGGGGTTCATCTGCTCTCTCACATCTGTCCTTACGGGAACACCTAGAGAAGAGAAGGTCAGAAATTACACACACACATAAATACAAACACACCCCCCAAATGTATTTGGTGCATGAATAGAGTGATATCAATGAGCAGCAGGTAACCTAGTGGTTAAGGTAGCCTAGTGGTTAAGGTAGCCTAGTGGTTAAGGTAACCTAGTGGTTAAGGTAGCCTAGTGGTTAAGGTAGCCTAGTGGTTAAGGTAGCCTAGTGGTTAAGAGCGTTGGGCCAGTAACCGAAAGGTCACTGGTTTGAATACCCAAACCAACTAGGTTAAAAATCTGATGACGTGCCCTTGAGCAAGGCACTTAACCCTAATTGCTCCTGTAAGTTGCTCTGGATAAGGGCGTCAGCTAAATGACTAAAATGTAAATGTGAAAATGATATACCATTAGCCTAAAAACCCCACAGGCGCACACACACATCTCTCAATAAGGTCAGAAACATCTTCCATATGATCAGCCATCTGCACAACCAGAAAAAAAAAAAAACACACACCAATGTTCCAATTTACACTACCACCTCTTCATAACAAAACAACGTCTCTGAACTGACACTGCCTCAGCAATGCACAATAAAAGGAGAGAAAAATGCAAAGTGCCTCATCTTAGCCTTGGTATACCAACCTTCCCACAATGCAAAGTGCCTCATCTTAGCCTTGGTATACCAACCTTCCCACAATGCAAAGTGCCTCATCTTAGCCTTGGTATACCAACCTTCCCACTCAGCAGAATACGGTCTCTCAACCCTCCCCACTGACTCTCTCTCACACACACACACGTGTACACACACTAACACACATACACAGAGAGAAGTCATGGTGATATTGCTTGTGGACCGCATTACTCCCTAAAGAGAACCCTGGAGAGTTGAACAGGCCTTCTCTCTGACCCCTTCTTGACCCCTGGAGAGTTGAACAGAGTGTGCACGAGTGCATGCAGCTTTATGCATGTGCATATTATAAGCATTCATGTGTGTGCGTCTCAGTTAATATCACTTTAGCTTTGCTTCTTGGACCGCTCTCCTACAGTGTCGAGAACTGCACGGCTGACGAACGAGACAAATATGACTAATAAGCTACTGCGGGAGAAAATGCCACAGGGTGAAAAACATGTCTTAAATACCTATCATTCTGAGTGGTGGGGGGGGGGGGGGGGGGGGGGGTGTAAAAATTGATTGAGGGACGCTATCCAATGGGATATGAGCAGAATAAGTGGAGCGCTCCGTTTCTGCGAGGAGGAGGGAAGGTCAAACGCTCTGTGACTGGAGGTCAGTAACGTCTCGAGTCGATCTTGATTGTGACTGGAGGTCAGTAACGTCTCGAGTCGATCTTGATTGTGACTGGAGGTCAGTAATGTCTCGAGTCGATCTTGATTGTGACTGGAGGTCAGTAATGTCTCGAGTCGATCCTGATTGTGACTGGAGGTCAGTAACGTCTCGAGTCGATCTTGATTGTGACGCGTCCTCAATTACAATTAGAATTACACACACACACACACACCCTCTCACCTCCCCCATACACACACACACCCTCTCACCTCACCCATACACACACACCCTCTCACCTCCCCATACACACACACACCCTCTCATCTCCCCCATACACACACACCCTCTCACCTCCCCCATACACACACACACACCCTCTCACCTCCCCCATACACACACACACACACCCTCTCACCTCCCCCATACACACACACACCCTCTCACCTCCCCATACACACACACCCTCTCATCTCCCCCATACACACACACCCTCTCACCTCCCCCATACACACACCCTCTCACCTCCCCCATACACACACACACACCCTCTCACCTCCCCCATACACACACCCTCTCACCTCCCCCATACACACACACCCTCTCACCTCCCCCATACACACACACACACCCTCTCACCTCCCCCATACACACACACACACCCTCTCACCTCCCCCATACACACACACACCATCTCACTTCCCCCATACACACACACACCATCTCTCACCTCCCCCATACACACACACCCTCTCACCTCCCCCATACACACACCCTCTCACCTCCCCCATACACACACACACCATCTCTCACCTCCCCCATACACACACACACCCTCTCACCTCCCCCATACACACACACACCCTCTCATCTCCCCCATACACACACACCCTCTCACCTCCCCCATACACACACACACCCTCTCACCTCCCCCATACACACACACACACACCCTCTCACCTCCCCCATACACACACACCCTCTCACCTCCCCCATACACACACACACACACCCTCTCACCTCCCCCATACACACACACCCTCTCACCTCCCCCATACACACACACACACCCTCTCACCTCCCCCATACACACACACACACACCCTCTCACCTCCCCCATACACACACACCCTCTCACTTCCCCCATACACACACACCCTCTCACCTCCCCCATACACACACACCATCTCTCACCTCCCCCATACACACCCACCCTCTCACCTCCCCCATACACACACACACACCCTCTCACCTCCCCCATACACACACACCCTCTCACTTCCCCCATACACACACACCCTCTCACCTCCCCCATACACACACACTCTCACCTCCCCAATACACACACACACACCCTCTCACCTCCCCCATACACACACACCCTCTCACCTCCCCCATACACACACACTCTCACCTCCCCAATACACACACAAACACCCTCTCACCTCCCCCATACACACACACCCTCTCACCTCCCCCATACACACACACTCTCACCTCCCCAATACACACACACACACCCTCTCACCTCCCCCATACACACACACCCTCTCACCTCCCCCATACACACACACCCTCGAGTCATGTTAGAGGGAAA
Organism: Coregonus lavaretus; assembly: GCF_964263955.1. Lineage (NCBI taxonomy): Eukaryota > Metazoa > Chordata > Actinopteri > Salmoniformes > Salmonidae > Coregonus > Coregonus lavaretus. Next base: position 48,055,331 of record NC_139995.1, read on the forward strand.
ACATCACACTGTGTCACCAAGTGTATCTTCTATAGCATCGTGTCTGGTGAGAGGTCACACATTGACTATGCCTACTGTACAGTGTGTAACACAATGACTAGCAAGCTAAAACACTCTGCTGTAGCGCAACACACTGAGAGGAAAAGTAACACTCCAACATATGTGGGGTTTCAACAAGGACACCTGGCATGCTCAGCACTACCATCTGCTACTAGCAAGTTTATTCATTCATCTTAAGATCTTATAAAAGATAGAAGACAGTATCAACATGGATTTTCATGTGCTGGCAAATAGCTAAGGCTTTCACTTCGGAGGATAGCATTAAGGCTAGCTAACACAGAGCCTGAGTCCCAATGCTAACAGGTGGCCTCCTTTCCTCATCAGTCTTGCCCACAAGACCTCTCATCTGTGAGAGCCTGACAGGTTAAAGCCAATGGAGAACTACCTAAAGATTTGTTTAGCCCTTTATCCACTTCACAGTGCAGACAACAGAAAGGAGACAGGTACTCTGTTAGACTATCGGGACACACTCATACTCAGGCATTGGAAACATATAACTGGAGTGACAGTACAGCATGTACCCAGAGATAGCTGTATATGAGTGACAGTACAGCATGTACCCAGAGATAGCTGTATATGAGTGACAGAACAGCATGTACCCAGAGATAGCTGTATATGAGTGACAGTACAGCATGTACCCAGAGATAGCTGTATATGGGTGACAGCACAGCATGTACCCAAAGATAGCTGTATATGAGTGACAGTACAGCATGTACCCAGAGATAGCTGTATATGAGTGACAGTACAGCATGTACCCAGAGATAGCTGTATATGGGTGACAGTACAGCATGTACCCAGAGATAGCTGTATATGAGTGACAGAACAGCATGTGCCCAGAGATAGCTGTATATGAGTGACAGTACAGCATGTACCCACAGATAGCTGTATATGAGTGACAGTACAGCATGTACCCACAGATAGCTGTATATGAGTGACAGTACAGCATGTACCCAGATATAGCTGTATATGAGTGACAGTACAGCATGTACCCAGAGATAGCTGTATATGAGTGACAGTACAGCATGTACACAGATATAGCTGTATATGAGTGACAGAACAGCATGTACCCAGAGATAGCTGTATATGAGTGACAGTACAGCATGTACCCAGAGATAGCTGTATATGGGTGACAGCACATCATGTACCCAGAGATAGCTGTATATGAGTGACAGTACATCATGTACCCAGAGTAGCTGTATATGGGTGACAGTACAGCATGTACACAGAGTAGCTGTATATGAGTGACAGTACAGCATGTACCCATAGTAGCTGTATATGGGTGACAGTACATCATGTACCCAGAGATAACTGTATATGAGTGACAGTACAGCATGTACCCAGAGATAGATGTATATGAGTGACAGTACAGCATGTACCCAGAGATAGCTGTATATGGGTGACAATACAGCATGTACCCAGAGATAGCTGTATATGGGTGACAGTACAGCATGTACACAGAGTAGCTGTATATGAGTGACAGTACAGCATGCACCCAGAGATAGCTGCATATGAGTGAGAGTGTGTAGACCGAAGGTACAGTCTGGGTACTTACACGTTGTGGAGGACACACCAGCCACAGTGGGGGTCTTTGGAGCCCAGGCACTGGCCACAGGTGGAGTACTGTTCACAGCTCTCTACTGGTACCCTGCTCACCTAGAGAGAGAGAATAGGGGGAGGGGGAGATGGAGGGAAAGGAGATAGAGAATGTTGTTAGCCTTTCAAATCATATTAAAACAATGCAGTGCACACCACAAAGATATGTATGCACACATATGGACTGAAAACTAAATTACATTTAATTACATTTAAAAGTTCCAGAGGCTGAAAGTGTGTGTGTGTGTGTGTGTGCTTTCTTTCTACTGCAGCGTGTTGTTGAAGCAGCGGGTGTCCTGGAGTGTCGTTCCTGTCTAGCGGTGTCTGTGACAGCCACCAACGGTGCATACACCAGTTTAGGGAGCAGGCATGCAATGCACGCTGGGCCGGCTGACAGGTGGACACTACTTTTTGATTGACAGGTGACCTCCAAAACCCTATCGGTGGTGGAGCAGACGGATGGACTCACTGTGTGAAAGTGTGTGTGTGTGTGTGTGTGTGTGTGTGTGTGTGTGTGTGTGTATCTTCTTCACAGCGATTAGAGAGGTAAAAGCTTAGTGACGAGCTACAGATGTTTCCATGTTCCACAGGATCAGTATGTAAGTTAACCCTCTACACCAGAATAGGGTGCTGACAGAGTAGGGTGCTTTTGCATGTGTGTGTTTGTATGTGTGTGTGTGTTTATGTGTTGGGAGTGAAATAGCACTCTTATTGTCCACAACACACAGTTCTGTGAGGTCTTCTCACCACCGTTGATCCCTTGTGTGTATATGTCTGTGTGTGTGTGTGTGTGTGTGTGTGTCTGTGTTTATGATTTATTTATTTTATTTATTTTATTTATTTATTTATTTCTACTGCAGGCTACCTTTAAATCATGTGGAGGAAAGAGATCCCTCTAAAACGGTAAGACCACTAAACTACTTCCCCCAGGGGCCGTCATTATAGCTAGCAGAGTGAGAGAAACACACACAGGCATGGAGACCCACCTGGGCTCCCCTCTCTCACCATGGGTAATCCACACACGGCAAGGGACAAAGCTGGAGGCGAGCGATGTGGAGTCTTACTTTACAAGAAGAGAGGAGGAGGGATGAAGGAAAGGGAGGAAGCTAGGAACGAGGAGAGGGAACATATGGTAGAGGGACTTCATAAGGCTGATGGGTAAAGAGATGGGTCGGGTCAAGTTTGTGTTAGGAGACTGTCCTGAGGTGTGTGTGAACAGTATATTATATTACCAAGCACTGGGAGGGAGCAGCACTGTCAAATACATTCACGTCAACACACACGCACAATCACCCAAACAGATACATACACACATACCAAAACAAAGTATCTCTCTCCCTTTTCTAGCCTGAAGGGCTAGGGTTATATTCTAGCCTGAAGGGCTAGGGTTATATTCTAGCTTGAAGGGCTAGGGTTATATTCTAGCCTGAAGGGCTAGGGTTATATTCTAGCTTGAAGGGCTAGGGTTATATTCTAGCCTGAAGGGCTAGGGTTATATTCTAGCCTGAAGGGCTAGGGTTATATTCTAGCTTGAAGGGCTAGGGTTATATTCTAGCTTGAAGGGCTAGGGTTATATTCTAGCTTGAAGGGCTAGGGTTATATTCTAGCCTGAAGGGTAGGGTTATATTCTAGCCTGAATGGCTAGGGTTATATTCTAGCTTGAAGGGCTAGGGTTATATTCTAGCCTGAAGGGTAGGGTTATATTCTAGCCTGAAGGGCTAGGGTTATATTCTATCTTGAAGGGTAGGGTTATATTCTAGCCTGAAGGGCTAGGGTTATATTCTAGCTTGAAGGGCTAGGGTTATATTCTAGCCTGAAGGGCTAGGGTTATATTCTAGCTTGAAGGGCTAGGGTTATATTCTAGCCTGAAGGGCTAGGGTTATATTCTAGCCTGAAGGGCTAGGGTTATATTCTAGCCTGAAGGGCTAGGGTTATATTCTAGCCTGAAGGGTAGGGTTATATTCTAGCCTGAAGGGCTAGGGTTATATTCTAGACTGAAGGGCTAGGGTTATATTCTAGCCTGAAAGGTAGGGATATATTTTAGCCTGAATGGCTAGGGTTATATTCTAGCTTGAAGGGCTAGGGTTATATTCTAGCTTGAAGGGCTAGGGTTATATTCTAGCCTGAAGGGTAGGGTTATATTCTAGCCTGAAGGGCTAGGGTTATATTCTAGCTTGAAGGGTAGGGTTATATTCTAGCCTGAAGGGCTAGGGTTATATTCTAGCCTGAAGGGCTAGGGTTATATTATATCCTGAAGGGTAGGGTTATATTCTAGTGTGAATGGTTAGCATTATATTCTAGCCTGAAGGGTTAGGGCTAGGGTTTTATTCTAGTGTGAAGGATTTGGGTTCTATTCTAGTGTGAAGGGTTAGGGTTATATTCTAGCCTGAAGGGTTAGGGCTAGGGTTATATTCTAGTGTGAAGGATTAAGGTTAGCATTATATTCTAGCCTGAAGGGCTAGGGTTATATTCTAGTGTGAAGGGTTTGGGTTATATTCTAGTGTGAAGGGTTAGGGTTATATTCTAGTGTGAAGGATTAAGGTTAGCGTTATATTCTAGCCTCCCGAGTGGCGCAGTGGTCTAAGGCACTGCATCGCCACTAGAGATCCTGGTTCGAATCCATGCTCTGTTGTAGCCTGCCGCGACCGGGAGACCCATGGGGCGGCGCACAATTGGCCCAGCGTCGTCCAGGGTAGGGGAGGGAATGACCGGCAGGGATGTAGCTCAGTTGGTTTGCAACGCCAGGGTTGTGGGTTCGATTCCCACGGGAGGCCAGTATGAATAAATAAATAAATAATGTATGCACTCACTAACTGTAAGTCGCTCTGGATAAGAGTGTCTTCTAAATGACTAAAAAAAGAAATAAAATATAAAATATATATAGATATATATATATATATATATATATATATATATATATATATATATATATATATATATATATATATATATTCTAGTGTGAAGGGTTAGGGCTAGAAGCTCTTTTCATTAGCATCCAGTGAGGATTTGGCCGGCTTCCCGGACACAAAGAGGAAGAGCTGCTCAGAGCGGATAGGCTGCTATATGAAAGATGAAAGAAGACATGTCAATGTCACTCTCTGTTTTAACACTAGAACCGCTATAGCAGTCATTTCACTGCTCATTCATTATAATGTTTTATTACTCTGCCGCAAGTCATGCCCCCCTCCGTCCTTCACTTTTCCTAAATAAGTCTATATAAACACACTGTCAGTGTTAGAAGGGGGAGAATGGGTGAGTTGATGAGCGAGGGGAAGAGAATAATGCATAATTATATAATCAAGAACCCTGCTGTCTAAATTTGTTTTGTGTGTCAAAACAAATCCATTTGATATAGTGCCCCTTGTGTACACTGACGGTAACACAATATATCCCGGTATGCATGAAAATCTGGATACCGCCCAACCCTAGCTTACACACCCAATTAAAACTACCTAAGCGTGGTCCAGTGCGGGGCTGGAACAAAAGCCTGCACCCCCAGTAGCTCCAGGACCAGAGACCCCAGGCTAACATAACGGTGAGGGACAGCAGCCTGGTACTCCAACAGCTCTATTACATTACACTGAATCCACAATGTGACCATGATAAATCTCCCCCTTCTGGTCTATCACACTGATCTCTGGGTGAGAAATATGAATATAATATCATAAAACTATGTGCTGATGGACTCTTCATTTCTCTTTCTACTAGCCTGGGATATAAAGACATTACATTTAGAGTTACATTTAGCGGAGCCTGCATTACAATAGACACGCGGTGGCATATAAATATATTTCAATGGACAAATAAAAAGTTGTTTACTGAGAATAATAAAGTGGGTTGTGTGCAATGGCTGAAGAATTGCAACATTTACCTGGAGCTAACTCTGCAAATAGCACTGCTGGGTGATTTGAAAAGTCATAGTCAATCAATCAATAATATTATAATAATTTTAGCAAAAATGTTTCTTTAATTTACAATATGTAGAAACTGTGAAAATAGAAAGGTTCAGAACTTTTGTGAAACATCACAGCACAGTTGAAAAATATGGCAAATAGAAATCAAAACTGGATGGTGTTAAGAGTTAGATTGGAGGGGTTGAGTGGAGCTGAAGGGTGGGACTAAAAACAACAAGATAACTAATGTAAAATATACTGTGTCCATAAAATGTAAAATGTATATAGGTTCAGAACGTTTGTGAAACAGCACAATTAGAAATATATGGCAAATAGAAATCAAAACGGGATGGTCTTCAGAGATAAATGGGAGGGGTTGAGGGTGGCTATATATTGTTATGGCCCCCCCGGTGGCCTAAGGCCCCTGTAAAGCCTTCAATACACACTTTAATTTGCCGTAAGATCAGGGGGACATAAAATAGTGGCAGTTGGGTTTTTTTTTTTAAATAAAGGCTATGTTGGAACCTCCAGAGGAATTGGTGGGAGGGGGACACACCACATACTTCTCCCCCAGATTGAGGCTCGTCCCCTGCGGTGGATTATCTAAGAGTTTGGGGCAGTGTTCCTCGATCCTGGATCTCAGGTAGGGAAAGGGTGTGAAGGGTTTTGCTTTAGCCCAGCATTAACATACCCATTTCCAATAAATCAAGGGCTTGATGATGAATAGTAGATTAATTGAATCAGGTGTGTTAGTGCAGGCTTAGAACTAAAACTAGGGGCAAGAGGATAGGGGTGGAGGTAGGATAGATAGGGGGTAGCACTGAATTGGCTAAGTTTGCCTGTCAGAACTGCTCCATCACATAACCAGCTAATCACAGCAGGTTATGATTAGATTTAAAAGACGCTACAGTTCTTAGCCGTCAACAACCGTCAACTGTCTCTCTCCGCAACGCGAGTTCACCTAGCATTAGCACAGCGCCCCCATTTCAATAAACGTCCATCATCCTCCATCAGCCGCACAGTTTAATCTGTGCTCGCATCGAACCGCGCTACGTGGCTACAGACATCAATATGGCCCGGCAACAGTAATCAAAATGGAGGGGGGGATGTATTAGAGTAGAGGGGGGAATTATAGTCATGAGCATTAACGTTAACGTTAGCGTAGCTTAGTTATTTCACTTTAACATAGCGAATTAGCATAGCAATAGCACACAGACTTCCATTGGGGGTCTATGGGGAGTCAGTGCTGTGGTGGTTTGTGTCCACTGGCTGCAGGGTTGTCAAAACCAGGCTAGCGTAGCATCTCTATTGACTGGATTGTAAGGGCTTAGAGGGATCGATGGCCGGTGGTCTGTTAGATATGTTGACTGATTGGAGATAAGCAGGGAGGCTAACAGTGCTGGGAGGGGGGGTGGGAGGGGGGGGCGAGAGTGAAAGGAGGTGTCATGTCCATTGAATCTGTGTCCTGTGTCTGCTCAAATTGAATCAATTTGTAGGAAGAGATATGGCTTAATTTGCAAATGTTAAAAGATATTTGGGCCACCAGTAAAACATTAGGTGCTGAAGAGAGGAGGCAATGGACAGACATCCCAATGGACAGACCTCCCAATGCAGAGACCTCCCAATGCAGAGACCTCCCAATGGATTAAAAGGTATATCAAACCTCTAACAAAGACATCACCTCCCCTATTTAACTAACACATGACCTCTAACACATGACCTCTAACACATGACCTCTAACACATGACCTCTATTAAACACATGACCTCTATTTTACTTCCTTCCATCCCTCCTCCCCAATGTTATCACATCTCTCCATAGTTCCTACATCTCGAAAAACACCAAACTAAAAAGTGAGAAAGAAAGGAGTCGTAACTTCCATTAGGGTCGTGATAGCATCGGGCCCAAGTAGAGTTTCTGTGCACCCCTTTATTCCGCTATCTGTAAAGCATTATCACCGATATATATATATACACAGTGGGGAGAACAAGTATTTGATCCACTGCCAATTTTGCAGGTTTTCCTACTTACAAAGCATGTAGAGGTCTGTAATTTTTATCATAGGTACACTTCAACTGTGAGAGACGGAATCTAAAACAGAAATCCAGAAAATCACATTGTATGATTTTTAAGTAATTAATTTGCATTTTATTGCATGACATAAGTATTTGATACATCAGAAAAGCAGAACTTAATATTTGGTACAGAAACCTTTGTATGCAATTACAGAGGTCATACGTTTCCTGTAGGTCTTGACCAGGTTTGCACACACTGCAGCAGGGATTTTGGCCCACTCCTCCATACAGACCTTCTCCAGATCCTTCAGGTTTCGGGGCTGTCGCTGGGCAATACAGACTTTCAGCTCCCTCCAAAGATGTTCTATTGGGTTCAGGTCTGGAGACTGGCTAGGCCACTCCAGGACCTTGAGATGCTTCTTACGGAGTCACTCCTTAGTTGCCCTGACTGTGTGTTTTGGGTCGTTGTCATGCTGGAAGACCCAGCCACGACCCATCTTCAATGCTCTTACTGAGGGAAGGAGGTTGTTGGCCAAGATCTCGCGATACATGGCCCCATCCATCCTCCCCTCAATACGGTGCAGCCGTCCTGTCCCCTTTGCAGAAAAGCATCCCCAAAGAATGATATTTCCACCTCCATGCTTCACGGTTGGGATGGTGTTCTTGGGGTTGTACTCATCCTTCTTCTTCCTCCAAACACGGCGAGTGGAGTTTAGACCAAAAAGCTCTATTTTTGTCTCATCAGACCACATGACCTTCTCCCATTCCTCCTCTGGATCATCCAGATGGTCATTGGCAAATTTCAGACGGGCCTGGACATGCGCTGGCTTGAGCAGGGGGACCTTGCGTGCGCTGCAGGATTTTAATCCATGACTGCGTAGTGTGTTACTAATGGTTTTCTTTGAGACTGTGGTCTCAGCTCTCTTCAGGTCATTGACCAGGTCCTGCCATGTAGTTCTGGGCTGATCCCTCACCTTCCTCATGATCATTGATGCCCCACAAGGTGAGATCTTGCATGGAGCCCCAGACCGAGGATGATTGACCGTCATCTTGAACTTCTTCTATTTTCTAATAATTGCGCCAACAGTTGTTGCCTTCTCAAAAAGCTGCTTGCCTATTGTCCTGTAGCCCATCCCAGCCTTGTGCAGGTCTACAATTTTATCCCTGATGTCCTTACACAGCTCTCTGGTCTTGGCCATTGTGGAGAGGTTGGAGTCTGTTTGATTGAGTGTGTGGACAGGTGTCTTTTATACAGGTAACGAGTTCAAACAGGTGTAGTTAATACAGGTAATGAGTGGAGAACAGGAGGGCTTCTTAAAGAAAAACTAACAGGTCTGTGAGAGCCGGAATTCTTACTTGTTGGTAGGTGATCAAATACTTATGGCATGCAATAAAATGCAAATTAATTACTTAAAAATCATACAATGTGATTTTCTGGATTTTTGTTTTAGATTCCGTCTCTCACATTTGAAGTGTACCTATGATAAAAATTACAGACCTCTACATGCTTTGTAAGTAGGAAAACCTACAAAAATCGGCAGTGTATCAAATACTTGTTCTCCCCACTGTGTATATATATATACACACACACAGTGGGGAGAACAAGTATTTCATCCACTGCCAATTTTGCAGGTTTTCCTACTTACAAAGCATGTAGAGGTCTGTAATTTTTTATTTTTTTATTTTTTTACCTATGATGAAAATTACAATCCTCTCTCATCTTTTTAAGTGGGAGAACTTGCACAATTGGTGGCTGACTAAATACTTTTTTCCCCACTGTATATAGCGAGAGAGCGAGAGAGATAAATAGATAGGGAACATGATCTACTGAGATTAAGACACATCGAAACCTATTCCTCGCCGGCAAATAATCCCATCTGACTATATCTCCTGCAGCAGCTGCCACTGTCAAAGGGGATTGCCATCGTTCACACGCTCTTTCCTTCCGAGAGAGAGAGAGAGGGAAGGAGGGGGAGATGGGGGAAAAAAGGAGGAAAAAGCTCTCCTCCTCCAGTCCTGGATGGATGACCTGAGGATTATATCCCATTAAGTCCTTCAGAGGTAGAGAGAGGGGTGGGAGAATAAATTGTTTTAAAGCTGTATTAGTTATGTTTATATATCCCTCTCTTTTTCTTTTCAGAGATGTGCACACACACACACAGAGACGCACACACACACACACACACACACTCTCCCCTTGACCCTCTCTAGCATAGTGAGATACAGTCAGAGACACACTGTGTGCTAGTGTTAAGGCATGGTTGCAGCAGTGTGTGATGATAGAAGGCCATGTGCCTCCCTGAATCTCTCCCCACCCCAGACCCCAACTGTCTAGCAAACAGCAGTGTGTGACATCTCATACCAGGGTGTGGAATGTATGTGGCCCAATGACCCTGTACACTGATCTAAGGTCAGTTTGGAGTGTTGTTGCTTAATGGTGAAGGTTAGGATTTGGGTATTGGAAGTTGAGCCTAGATCTAATGTACTCAGAATGGAGTAATGTACTCAGAATGAACGTGAACGTGGCTGTTACTGCAATGGTCAGGGTTACATACTTTAGTAAGTATGTAGACCTGCAGGTTCATGCTCTACAACATTCGGAGAGTACGACCCTGCCTTACACAGGAAGCGGCACAGGTCCTAATCCAGGCACTTGTCATCTCCCGTCTGGATTACTGCAACTCGCTGTTGGCTGGCCTCCCTGCCTGTGCCATTAAACCCCTACAACTCATCCAGAACGCCGCAGCCCGTCTGGTGTTCAACCTTCCCAAGTTCTCTCACGTCACCCCCCTCCTCCGCACACTCCACTGGCTTCCAGTTGAAGCTCGCATCCGTTACAAGACCATGGTGCTTGCCTATGGAGCAGTGAGGGGAACGGCACCTCTGTACCTTCGGGCTCTGATCAGTCCCTACACCCAAACGAGGGCATTGCGTTCATCCACCTCTGGCCTGCTGGCTCCCCTTCCTCTGCGGAAGCATAGTTCCCGCTCAGCCCAGTCAAAACTGTTCGCTGCTCTGGCAACCCAATGGTGGAACAAGCTCCCTCACGACGCCAGGACAGCGGAGTCACTCACCACCTTCCGGAGACATTTGAAACCCCACCTCTTTAAGGAATACCTGGGATAGGATAAAGTAATCCTTCTACCCCCCCCCCCCCCCCAAAAAAAAAAATTGTAAAGTGGTTATCCCACTGGCTATAGGGTGAATGCACCAATTTGTGAGTCGCTCTGGATAAGAGCGTCTGCTAAATGACGTAAATGTGCCCTTGAGCAAGGCACTTAACCCTAATTGCTCCTGTAAGTCGCTCTGGATAAGAGTGTCTGCTAAATGACTAAAATGTAAATGTAATAATGCCCAAGAAGCCGGTGTTTGGAGGAAACATTGGCACGGGTGTTGTTAGGCCCGAGACAAAGCAAACTGTGCCAATATATCCTCCAAACACCGGCTTCGAGGGCATTATCACTTTTATACAACAGGTTACCAACATATTCAAATAATGATTGACATATTTTCATTCAAAATGTTATTGCTATGAATTTATTCATACTATTTCATCCTTCCACAAGATCTAATCCTGACACAAATCTAGGGTTGCTACCCAAACTGGCTGGTCGTTTGTTCTATCGGTTTGTTTGCCAGAGACGCGACCCAGTCGTTCAGTCTTTTTGTTATGTATCTATGGACGCGACCCAGTCGTTCATTATAAATGTTATATTGCCATACTGGCTGGCAACGTTCTTATCCCTTGCTTGCTAGCTAGCCAACGATGGCTAACTTACAGTCACATCAAACAGTGAAGCCAGAGTAACAACAAAGCAGCTTTTATTTGGATACATCATACATCCATAACAATGAGCTAATGATGGGCGATTTCGCCTGGCATAGAAAATGTGCTCTCTCGTCAGGACACTGTTGTCGAGAGGAGCTAGCCAACAACACAGCTAACATAAACACTTCAAACTGAAGGTGGAAAGACTGCAAACTAGCTGTACTTAATTTTGTTTTACCTTTTTTCAATTGACATGTCTTTGTGTATATATATATATATATATATATATATATCCATATCAATTATGCTAATTCATGATTTTGACTGGCTGAGAAAAGCTGCCTGCCCGTCTGTCTCATCCCGACTCCCGACACGTTCATTACTATGCGACAGATGGAGATCGAATTTGAATATTGAAACAATGTTGCAAATGTCAGAGAGACAGACAGCAAGGTTTATACAAATCTCCACTCTTAAACTAAATATTAGTCTAAAATGAATTAGATAATGTCTAGATGCTTTTTAAAGTGGAGATCAAGTTTATAAATTGCCTGGCTGGGCTGATGAGACAGTGGATTGTGCAGTGAGAGGGAACAGAGTAAATAGGCATTTTAACGTCATAGCTTTAGCCGGTGGTAACTTGTAGAATAGACACTGGCTGGAATGTAGTTTTAACCAATCAGCATTCAGGGTTAGTCCCACCTGTTGTAGAATCGCACACACACACACAACCCTTACAGACAGGAAACAACAGAGGTCTGTGTGTCGTGTGCATATTGTCATGTGTGTGTGTGTGTGTGTGTGTGTGTGTGTGTGTGTGTGTGTGTGTGTGTGTGTGTGTGTGTGTGTATGTGTTATTTAAGAGGGTCTCATTGTTGACTGTGGGGTTGATTATTCTCAATGGTCAGGTATGAGAGCTGCAGAGGGCAGTGGGTGCTTATCAGTGCCATGGAGACCAGTGTTTATCCAACAAGTGTCCTTATCACTCAACACTAAGCAAAGAGAGAGAGAGAGAGAGGTAACTTCCACAAAGCTGTGAACGATCTGAGAGACAAGGCAAGAAGGGCCTTCTACGCCATCAAAAGGAACATAAAATTTGACATTGCAATTAGGATCTGGCTAAGAATACTTGAATCAGTTATAGAACCCATTGCCATTTATGATTGTGAGGTCTGGGGTCCGCTCACCAACCAAGAATTCACAAAATGGGACAAACACCAAATTGAGACTCTGCAAGCAGAATTCTGCAAAAACATCCTCTGTGTACAATGCAAAACACCAAATAATGCACGCAGAGCAGAATTAGGCCAATACCCGCTAATTATCAAAATCCAGAAAAGAGCCGTTAAATTGTACAACCACCTAAAAAGAAGTGATTCTCAAACCTTCCATAACAAAGCCATCACCTACAGAGAGATTAAGCTAGAGAATAGTCTCCTAAGCAAGTTGGTCCTGGGGCTCTGTTCACAAACACAAACAGACCCCACAGAGCCCCAGGACAACAACAACAACCAACTCATTAGAAAACAAAAAGAGAATTACTTGACACATTGGAAAGAATTAACAAAAAAACAGAGAAAACTAGAATGCTATTTGGCCCTAAACAGAGAGTACACAGTGGCAGAATACCTGACCACTGTGACTGACCCAAACTTAAGGAAAGCTTTGACTATGTACAAACTCCGTGAGCATAACTTTCTATTGAGAGAGGTCGCTGTAGGCAGACCTGGCTCTCAAGAGAAGACAGGCTATGTGCACACTGCCCACAAAATGAGGTGGAAACTGAGCTGCACTTCCTAACCTCCTGCCAAATGTATGACCATATTAGAGACACATGTTTCCCTCAGATTACACAGACCCACAAATAATTTGAAAACAAATCCAATTTTGATAAACTCCCATATCTATTGGGTGAAATACCAGTGTGCCATCACAGCAGCAAGATTTGTGACCTGTTGCCACAAGAAAAGGGCAACCAGTGAAGAACAAACACCATTGTAAATACAACCCATATTTATGTTTATTTATTTTCCCTTTTGTACTTTAACTATTTGCACATTATAACACTGTACATTTGAAATGTCTCTATTCCTCTGAAACTTATGTGAGTGTAATGTTTACTGTTCATTTTGATTGTTTCTTTTTCTTTTGTTTATCATCTATTTCACTTGCTTAGGCAACATAAATATGTTTCCCATTCCAATAAAGCCCTTTGAATTGTGAGAGAGAGAAAGAGAGAGAAAGAGAGGGGGAGATAGAGAAAGGTCTTCTGTAGCTCAATTGGTAGAGCATGACTCTTGCAATGCCAGGGCAGTGGGTTTGATTATTCCCGGGAGAACGTAAAAAGAGTTATGCACTCATGACTGCTAATTGGCATAATATAGAGAGAGATGGTGGGGGAGAGAGAGGGGGGAGAGGTCGAAAGAGAGAGAGAGAGAGAGAGAGAGAGGGGGGAGAGATCAAAAGAGAGTGAGCGAGAGAGCGAGAGCGAGAAAGGGGGGAGAGAGCGTGGGAAGAGAGGGGGGAGGGGGGAGAGAGAGTGAGAGAGCGTGAGAGCGAGAGAGGGAGGGAGGGAAGAGAGAGGGGGGAGAGAGAGAGGGGGAGAGAGAGGGAGACCGGGAGCAAGCATAAGCCTGAGAGACAGATGAACAGATAAACGTGAGAGGGTCAAAGACACGTTGCAAATCTTGTTTGTCCGGTCGTGAGACAGGGTGAGACATTAGGTCAATTGAGGCAGTCAAGTAGGGTCTAGTTGTAGGAGGAGGGTTCGATAACAACATTCACACAGTTCACATAGATGGCACACACACTCACACAGGGTCAAGGATTTAAAGAAAAACATTCACACAGTTCACATAGATGGCACACCTACACTCACACAGGGTCAAGGATTGCAATAACATTGACACAGTACACTGCTCTATGACCACATTACCCAGCTGAGAGCAACACTTTCACCATGAGAGATAGCAACACTTTCACCACGAGAGAGAGAGCAACACTTTCACCACGAGAGAGAGAGCAACACTTTCACCATGAGAGAGAGCAAAACTTCCACCACTATAATAATAATAATAATATGCCATTTAGCAGACGCTTTTATCCAAAGCGACTTACAGTCATGCGTGCATACATTTTTTTTTTTTGTGTATGGGTGGTCCCGGGGATCGAACCCACTACCTTGGCGTTACAAGCGCCGTGCTCTACCAGCTGAGCTACAGAGGACCACACTAGAGAGAGCAACACTTTCACCACAAACACCATTGTAAATACAACCCATATTAATTTTCCCTTTTGTACTTTCACTATTTGCACATCGTTACAACATTGTATATAGCCATAATGACATTTGAAATGTCTTTATTCTTTTGGAACTTCAGTGAATATAATGTTTACTGTAAATTTTGTATTGTATTTTTTTGTTGTTTATCTATTTCACTTGCTTTGGCAATGTTAACATATGTTTCCCATGCTAATAAAGCCCCATAAATTGAAATTGAATTGAAAGAGAGAGAGAGAGAGAGAGAGAGAGAGAGAGAGAGAGAGAGAGAGAGAGAGCGAGAGAGAGAGAAATAAGGGGGTAAGGTAGTGTAAGAAGTGTGAGCATGTCTGTGTGTCTGAGTGTATGTGTGTCTGTGTGTCTGTGTGTCTGTGTGTCTGTGTGTGTGTGTGTCTGTGTGTCTGTGTGTCTGTGTGTATGGGTGTATGGGTATCTGAATGTATGGGTGTATGACCTACTGTCTGCCCCTTTCCTCGTCTCACATCACCACCCCAGAGTCTATTAACTACATTACATCTACATTACAATGACTACGTCCTCCATGCGGTGTGTGTGTTTGTGTGTCTCAGCTGTGTGTGTGTGTGTGTGTGTGTGTGTGTGTGTGTGTGTGTGTGTGTGTGTGTGTGTGTGAGTGTGTGTGAGTGTGTGTGTGTGTGTTTATTGTAAGGATAAAAGAGGAGATGTTGGATCACTCCTACCGACAGTGAGCCATGTGGCTGGCAGATAGGCATTCAGTTACTATTCGATTGAATGTTAGAATGGGAAAAACGAGTGACCTAAGCAACTGAGTGTGGTATGATAGTCTCAGAAGTGGCACGTCCTACTGGGCTTTTCACGCACGACAGTGTCCAGGGTTTACAGAGAATGGTGCAACAAACAAAAAACATCCAGTCAGCAGCAGTCCTGTGGGCAAAAACAGCTTGTTGATGAGAGGTCGAAAGAGAATGGCAGGAAACGTGCAAGCTAACAGGCAGGCCATAAACAGACAAATAATGGCGCAGTGAAACAGTGGTGTGCAGAACGGCATTTCGTAACGCATAACTCATCAATGAAATCAATTTTTATTTGCCACATGCGCCGAATACAACAGGTGTAGACATTACAGTGAAATGCTTACTTATAAGCCCTTAACCAACAATGCAGTAAAAATAAAAATAGCAAATAATTAAAGAGCAGCAGTAAAATTAAATAACAGTAGGGAGGCTATATACAGGGGGTACCGGTGCAGAGTCAATGTGCGGGGGCAACGGTTAGTTGAGGTAATATGTACATTACATTTACATTTTAGTCATTTAGCAGACGCTCTTATCCAGAGCGACTTACAGTTAGTGAATACATATTTTTTTATACTGGCCCCCCGTGGGAATCGAACCCACAACCCTGGCGTTGCAAACGCCATGCTCTATCAACTGAGCTACATCCCTGCCGGCCATTCCCTCCCCTACCCTGGACGACGCTGGGCCAATTGTGCGCCGCCCATGAGTCTCCCGGTCGCGGCCGGCTGCGACAGAGCCTGGATTCGAACCAGGATCTCTAGTGGCACAGTTAGCACTGCGATGCAGTGCCTTAGACCACTGCGCCACTCAGGAGTTGTGGGTAGAGTTAAAGTGACTATGCATGGATAATAAACACAGTAGCAGCAGCACAAAATAGGGGGTGGGGGGGGGGCAATGCAAATAGTCCGGGTAACCATTCGATTAGATGTTCAGGAGTATTATGGTTTGGGGGTAGAAGCTGTTAAGAAGCCTTTTGGACCTAGACTTGGCGCTCTGGTACCGCTTGCCGTGCGGTAGCAGAGAGAACAGTTTATGACTAGGGTGGCTGGAGCCTTTGACAATTTTTAGGGTCTTCCTCTGACACCGCCTGGTATAGAGGTCCTGGATGGCAGGAAGCTTGGCCCCAGTGATGTACTGGGCCGTACGCACTACCCTCTGTAGTGCATTGCGGTCGGAGGCCGAGCAGTTGCCATACCAGGCGGTGATGCAACCAGTCAGGATGCTCTCTATGGTGCAGCTGTAGAACGTTTTGAGGATCTGAGGACCAATGCCAAATCTTTTCAGTCTCCTGAGGGGGAATAGGCTTTGTCGTTCCCTCTTCACAACTGTTTTGGTGTGTTTGGACCATGATAGTTTGTTGGTGATGTGGACACCAAGGAACTTGAAGCTCTCAACCTGTTCCACTACGGCCCCGTCGATGAGAATGGGGGCATGCTCAGTCCTCTTTTATTTCCTGTAGTACACAATCATCTTCTTTGTCTTGATCACGTTAAGGGAGAGGTTGTTATCCTGGCACCACACGGCCAGGTCTCTGACCTCCTCCCTATAGGATGTCACATTGTTGTCAGTGATCAGGCCTACCACTCGTCGGCAAACTTAATGATGGTGTTGGAGTCGTGCCTGGCCATGCAGTCATGGGTGAACAGGGAGTACAGGAGGGGACTGAGCACGCACCGCTGAGGGGCCCCTGTGTTGAGGATCAGCGTGGCAGATATGTCGTTACCTACCCTTACCACCTGGCGGCGGCCCGTCAGGAAGTCCAGGATCCAGTTGCAGAGGGAGGTGTTTAGTCCCAGGGTCCTTAGCATAGTGATGAGCTTTGAGGGCACTATAGTGTTGAACACTGAGCTGTAGTCAATGAATAGCATTCTCACGTAGATGTTCCTCTTGTCCAGGTTGGAAAGGGCAGTGTGGAGTGCAATAGAGATTGCATCATATGTGGAGCTGTTGGGGCGGGATGCAAATTGGAGTGGGTCTAGGGTTTCTGGGATAATGGTGTTGATGTGAGCCATGACCAGCTTTTCAAAGCACTTTATGGCTACAGACGTGAGTGCTACGGGTCGGTAGTCATTTAGGCAGGTTATCTTAGTGTTCTTGGGCACAGGGACTATGGTGGTCTGCTTGAAACATGTTGGTATTACAGACTCAGTCAGGGACATGTTGAAAATGTCAGTGAAGACACTTGCCAGTTGGTCAGTGCATGCTCGTAGTACACATACTGGTAATCCGTCTGGCCCTGCGGCCTTGTGAATGTTGACCTGCTTAAAAGTCTTACTCACATCGGCTACGGAGAGCATGATCACATAGTCATCCGGAACAGCTGATGCTCTCATACATGCTTCAGTGTTGCTTACCTCGAAGCGAGCATAGAAGTGATTTAGCTCGTCTGGTAGGCTTGTGTCACTGGGCAGCTTGCGGCTGTGCTTCCCTTTGTAGTCTGTAATAGTTTTCAAGCCCTGCCACATCCGACGAGGGTCAGAGCCGGTGTAGTATGATTCAATCTTAGTCCTGTTTTGACTCTTTGCCTGTTTGAACGTTCATCGGAGAGAATAGCGGGATTTCTTATAAGTGTCCGGGTTAGAGTCCCGCTCCTTGAAAGTGGCAGCTCTACCCTTTAGCTCAGTGCGGATTTTGCCTGTAATCCATGGCTTCTGGTTGGGGTATGTGCGTACGGTCACTGTGGAGATGACATCATCGATGCACTTATTGATGAAGCCAGTGACTGATGTGGTGTACTCCTCAATTCTATCGGAAGAATCCCGGAACATATTCCAGTATGTGCTAGCAAACAGTCCTGTAGCTTAGCATCTGCGTCATCTGACCACTTCCTTATTAACCGAGTCACTGGTGCTTCCTGCTTTAGATTTAGCTTATAAGCAGGAATCAGGCGGATAGAGTTATGGTCAGATTTGTCAAATGGAGGGCGAGGGAGAGCTTTGTACGCGTCTCTGTGTGTGGAGTAAAGGTGGTCTAGAGTTTTTTTTTTTTTTTTTTTTCCTCTGGTTGCACATTTAACATGCTGGTTGAAATTAGGTAGAACGGATTTAAGTTTCCCTGCATTAAAGACCCCGGCCACTAGGAGCGTTGCCTATGGATGAGCGTTTTCCTGTTTGCTTATGGCCTTATACAGCTCATTGAGTGCAATCTTAGTGCCATCATCGGTTTGTGGTGGTAAATAGACAGCTACGAAAAAATATAGATGAAAACGCTCTTGGTAAATTGTGTGGTCTACAGCTTATCATGAGATACTCTACCTCAGGCGAGCAAAACCTTGAGACTTCCTTAGTATTAGATTTAATACACCAGCTGTTGTTTACCTTACAAGGCACCCCCGACCTACGTCCACGATATCTCCGTCTCTTTCTCATGCAAATGATGGGGATTTGGGCCTTGTCGGGTGTCTGTAGAATATCCTTTGCGTCCGACTCGTTGAAGAAAAAATATGTGTCCAATACGAGGTGAGTAATCACTGTCCTGATATCCAGAAGCTCTTTTTGTTCATAAGAGACGGTGACAGAAACATTATGTACAGAATAAATTACAAATAATGCAAAAAAACACACATAATAGTACAATTGGTTAAAGGGCTGTAAAACGGCAGCCATCTTCTCTGGTGCCATCCTTGTCACGGATGGGCTATTGCAGCAGACGACCACATCAGGTTCCACTCCTATCAGGTAAAAACAAGAAGTGACTCCAGGGGGCATGCAATTACCAACACTGGACAAGAGGAGTGGAAAAACATTGCTAGGAACATGACGGTGAGTTCAGTTTACTTGAGTGGTTCACGCAGTCCTCAGACCTCAACTCAATAGAGCATCTTTGGGATGTGATGGAACGGGCTGTAAGCGCAGCATGAATGTATCGGCATCCAATCTGCAGCAACTGCGTGATGCCATTGCGTCAGCATGGACCAACATCCCTGTGGAACGGTATAGTACCTGACTTCAGATGCAGCCAACAGCAAGTATTTCCCCAGGAACTTTACTTTTTCTTTGTTTGCATTGAGGTGATGTTTGGAGCCAAGCCTGCTGCTGCTAATGAGGTTGGCTGGTGGCCAAATATATGTGGGTTCAAACCAATTGATGTACAAGTTACCCCCGGAGACAAGAAACTACTTTGTCAAAAGGCGGTTTACACCCCGACCAACAAGAGCCCAACAGGATAGAGGCTGGGTCTGCGCTGTGTCTTTTGTGCGAGCAGTTTTGGGGATTCGACCCCGCAACCTAGGGATCATAGTGATGCTCTTGCCATTGGAGCTGGGTCTGAGGAGTAAGAGAGAAATTGTGTGAGTACTGTCAATGTGTGGCCAATGCTAGGAGACCAGGAGAGAGCTTATATTATGGTTTGGAGTGAGAATTATCATTGAAGAGGATAGACAATAGCCAGCCCACACACACACACACACACACACACACACACAAATGTACTCACAAAAACAGGGGTATACACGGTGTGCGTGTGTAAGTGTGTGCGTGTGTGCGTGTGTGTGTGCATGTGCATGAGTTCGCAGGTCATACGCATGAGCAACGACAAAGACTCTTGACCGTGAGTAAGGCAACAAGAATCCCAGTCTTACAGCCCAGTGACTTTGCTAAACAATGAAACGAAGATAAGGAAGAACTGCAGACCAGTGAGTTCACTGAACATGGATAATAAGACAATGGCAGATACTTTTGTTCAAAGTATTTTCTATGAATGGAAATAGAGAAAGAGAGCATTGCAGAATTGCAGTTCAGTGTCTTGGCTGATCTAAGACAATGTTTGAGGCACAATTCTCTGACAGATATTGTATAAAAATATCTCATTATGTTAAAGCTTCTCTGTCCATCTCTTTTTTTAAATGTGTTTCCTTTGATAGTAATTGTCTGCTTTCTCCACTTGACAAATGGCTAATTTGCCCACAATATGACTATTTTCTAAATGACAGCTCATTCAAAGAAACAATGAAGACAGCAGCTGATATTTATGTAGTCATACTGTCTTGGCTGCCTTCAGTCCATGGCTGTTTGACTAGGACTGTCTCCTCATGGTTCATGCATAAGTTCATGTGTGTGCACGCGCACACGCACGCACACCTTCTGTCAAATTTCCCCCTCAATAATCATGAGAGTCACACCCATAAATCACTGGGCCATTTTACCACACCCCTAAAGAGAGACTCAGAGCAGGGTTCCTGTGTGTGTGTGTGTGTGTGTGTGTGTGTGTGTGTGTGTGTGTGTGTGTGTGTGTGTGTGTGTGTGTGTGTGTGTGTGTGTGTGTACACGTGTTTAACTACACTTGTGGAGACCAGAAGTCCCGACAAGAATAGTAAACCAAAAAAAAATAGACATTTTGTTGGTCCCCACAAGGTCAAATGCTATGTCTAGGGGGTTTAGGGTTAAGATTATAATTAGTGTTAGGGTTAGATTTAGGTTTAGGGTTAGGAGATAGAGTTAGTTTTAGGGTTAGGAGCTAGGGTTAGGTTTAGGGTTAAAGTTAGGTTTTTGGGTTAAGATTAGGATTATGGTTAAGTTTAGGGTTAGGGAAAATAGTATTTTGAATGGGACTGAATTGTATGTCCCCACAAGGTTAGCTGCACAAGACTGTGTGTGTGTGTGTGTCTGTGTCTGTGTGTGTAGACCCGCCATGGGCCACACTCCAGTGGATATGTCCAGGGAGACTTTAATGTGCTTGGCTTGTCTCGTGGAACCCTGCGGGCTGAGAGCACAGGAACTGCTGGGGCCCTAGCCTGACATGCTACATCCTCACACACTTATGTCTAACCGGCGAGGGAGAGGAGAGAGCTTGTGCGCGAGAGTGAGAGGAAGAAAGGGAGGGAGAGAGAGAAGAAGGATGTGTATGTGTGTATCAGAAAGAGTGGTGTGTGGTTAAGGGGGTAGGTTATATGGTATATAACAGGGATTCATAGTGGGGTGGCATTAACATGCTCAACGACTCAACCTAAACCCTGAAACTAGCACTCTACTTCCATCCCTCTCCTCTACTTCCATCCCCCTCCTCTACTTCCATCCCCCTCCTTCCACCCAAGATCCAATTCCAGAATATTCCACAACTATCTCACACAGGGCAGTAGAGGGAAAAGAGGACGGAGGGTGAGAGAGAGAGAGACGGAGGGTGAGAGAGAGATAAAGATAATGGAGGAAAAGGGTGAGCTTGAATAAGAATGGTTAAGAGAGAGAGGGAGATAAATATATTTTTTTAAAGAGAGGGTAGAGAAAGATGTAAAAGGGGTTAAAAAGAAGGGTTAAATCGTGGGCCTGTTCAGAGGGCGGCCCTCAATTTGGGCTTAGAAGAAAGGGTGTCAGAGAGAGAGAGAGAGAGGGAAAAGAGGAGAGGTGCAAGCTGAGTAGCTGAGACATGGACTTAAAAAGAGGGAGGTAAGGGCACGATGGGAATAACTTCTATCCCACAGAGAGGTACCCCCGACCCCCTTCAGCCCCCCTCTGCTTAACCCACCTGGTCTCTGTTAATGAGGATCACATCATTTTCGGGGGGGGGGGGGGGGGGGCACCAATAGGATCTATATGTGCACCAAGAATGTGCACCAATAGGATCTATATTCTCAAATGGACACATTTACACATTTCATACAGCTGCAACACTTGAGGGGACACAGGCGACCCACAGCCAGTAGCTTCAAAGCTGTAGACAGCCGATCCAGCGGCAGGGCTGTAAATGACCAGGTCACCACATGGAATACACCTGACCTTTGCCCATTCCCCTCGTGTGTGTGTGTGCGACATGGGTGACCATGGTTTGTGGGGACGGTGGGTGGTTTGTGGGGACGGGAAGGGTGAGTGTGCGTGTGTGTTAATGAGGCATTGTTAGCCGCCCCCCCCCCCCGCCGCTGACACCTGCCAGAGTCTTTACTTAGACACGCTGTCTGAGGTGTGTGTGTGTTCATGTGCAATACATATTTGTCTGCGAGTTTGATATGCTGGAGCGAGTGTGTGCATGTGAGCGTGCTTTTCTGCATACAGTGAGGGAAAAAAGTATTTGATCCCCTGCTGATTTTGTACGTTTGCCCACTGACAAAGACATGATCAGTCTATATTTTTAATGGTAGGTTTATTTGAACAGTGAGAGACAGAATAACAACAACAAAATCCAGAAAAACGCATGTCAAAAATGTTATAAATTGATTTCATTTTAATGAGGGAAATAAGTATTTGACCCCTCTGCAAAATATTACTTAGTACTTGGTGGCAAAACCCTTGTTGGCAATCACAGAGGTCAGACGTTTCTTGTAGTTGGCCACCAGGTTTGCACACATCTCAGGAGGGATTTTGTCCCACTCCTCTTTGCAGATATTCTCCAAGTCATTAAGGTTTCGAGCCTGACGTTTGACAACTCAAACCTTCAGCTCCCTCCACAGATTTTCTATGGGATTAAGGTCTGGAGACTGGCTAGGCCACTCCAGGACCTTAATGTGCTTCTTCTTGAGCCACTCCTTTGTTGCCTTGGCCGTGTGTTTTGGGTCATTGTCATGGTGGAATACCCATCCACGACCCATTTTCAATGCCCTGGCTGAGGGAAGGAGGTTCTCACCCAAGATTTGACTGTACATGGCCCCGTCCATCGTCCCTTTGATGCAGTGAAGTTGTCCTGTTCCCTTAGCAGAAAAACACCCCCAAAGCATAATGTTTCCACCTCCATGTTTGACGGTGGGGATGGTGTTCTTGGGGTCATAGGCAGCATTCCTCCTCCTCCAAACACGGCGAGTTGAGTTGATGCCAAAGATCTCGATTTTGGTCTCATCTGACCACAACACTTTCACCCAGTTCTCCTCTGAATCATTCAGATGTTCATTGGAAAACTTCAGACGGGCCTGTATGTCTGCTTTCTTGAACAGGGGGACCTTGCGGGTGCTGCAGGATTTCAGAGTTTCACGGCGTAGTGTGTTAACAATTGTTTTCTTGGTGACTATGGTCCCAGCTGCCTTGAGATCATTGACAAGATCCTCCCGTGTAGTTCTGGGCTGATTCCTAACCATTCTCATGATCATTGCAACTGCACGAGGTGAGATCTTGCATGGAGCCCCAGGCCGAGGGAGATTGACAGTTATTTTGTGTTTCTTCCATTTGCGAATAATCGCACCAACTGTTGTCACCTTCTCACCAAGCTGCTTGGCGATGGTCTTGTAGCCCATTCCAGCCTTGTGTAGGTCTACAATCTTGTCCCTGACATCCTTGGAGAGCCCTTTAGTCTTGGCCATGGTGGAGAGTTTGGAATCTGATTGATTGATTGCTTCTGTGGACAGGTGTCTTTTATACAGGTAACAAACTGAGATTAGAAGCACTCCCTTTAAGAGTGTGCTCCTAATCTCAGCTCGTTACCTGTATAAAAGACACCTGGGAGCCAGAAATCTTTCTGATTGAGAGGGGGTCAAATACTTATTTCCCTCATTAAAATGCAAATCAATTCATAACATTTTTGACATGCGTTTTTCTGGATTTTTTTGTTGTTATTCTGTCTCTAACTGTTCAAATAAACCTACCATTAAAATGATAGACTGATCATTTCTTTGTCAGTGGGCAAATGTACAACATCAGCAGGGGATCAAATACTTTTTTCCCTCACTGTATGTGCCAATGTGCTTTACTGTGTGTACATGCATTTATGTGTGTGCATGCCTGTGTGCATCTGTCTTACCTGTTTGTCGGAGAGTGTGTAGATGTGTTGGAGGTCAGGAGAGAAGAGCAGGTCTTGGAGGATGGGGCTGGAGCCATCACTCACAACCAGGTTCTCATAGAGCAGAGCTGGACGCGTGGGACTCACTGAGTTAACCAGGATCTAGACAGAGACACAGAAAGATGCAGGTTACATAATTGTCCAGTGGTCCTGTGTAGCTCAGTTGGGTAGAGTGTGGCACTTCCAACACCAAAGTTGAATTGCCGCTAGGGTCACATAACATGTATGCACTCACTGAGCTATACGTTGCTTTCGATTAAAGACAAATGTGGTTGGATTATTGTGAGAACAAAAGTAAAAGCTATGCTCCTATAGGAGATCTATGGTCCTATGTGATTTGTTAAAACAAGTCCCAAGTGTAGCACTTTTGTTAACTACACTATACCAGAGGTTATATCTGGATAGGAGTGATTCATCACCAAACCAAGCCAAAAGAAAGATCATGATTTTGGGGAATTTAATTAAATGTAATCCATAGAATGGTCCTTTGAAGGAAGGATTGTTGAGACATATTTGACATTTGTATCATACATTTTGACATTGCAAAAGGAGGCCTGGGTAAGACCAACACGTCATAAATACAGTACCTTCAGAATTCACACCCCTTGACTTGTTGCACTTTTTGTTGTGTTACAGCCTGCATTTAAAATGGACTGTCACCTGCCTACACATAATACCCCATAATGTCAAAGTGGAAACAAGCTATACAAACTTAGTTAAAGGGTTTTCAGTCTGCCGTGAAGCGTTCATCCATGTATACGGGTAAGAGTCTAGCTACATTTTCAGATATTATATGTTTCTAATTTAGTCAGAAAGTCATTTTCATTGAAAGTTAAAGCGTACTGTTAGCTAGCTAGCGAACATGTGCTTGCTACCTAACGTTATGTGCATGATCTGTCTAGTAATATTATTTGTATCTCAGAAACCCATTTGCATTTGCTAGTTATAGCCTAATGTTAGCTAGCTAGCTAACATTGAATATAGTTGATTAGCATTAGCTACCTGCAGATTCATACTACAACATTTCATGCATGGAGGCCAGCTATGACAATCTGTTTGTTTGTTAGTAGTATGGGTTGGGGTTATGGTTCATTGTTTAGCTAGCTAGCTACATGTCTAAACAAAAGACTCCACTTCAGCAGATGATTACATGACCCATCAAGTTAGCCCAGTGTTTCTGCGGCTGATTACGGCCATCTATTGTATTTCATGAACATGTGTACATGTCTAGACATTAGTGACCCATCCACTTAGCTAGATGTGGCTGGGGGTTATAGCATTTCTTGCAGATGGCCCCTCAATTTAGACAAGTGTGTCTGGGTAAGCATCATCTAACAATTATAAAATATTTTTATCTGGACATTTTCTATTTTTGATATTGCTATTATGCAAACGTGCAAGTAACCATTTCACTGTTCCGTTTACACCTTATGTATCCTGTGCCTGTGTAAAACAAACTTGTATTTGATTTGATATAGTGTGAAAAACAACATGACCTGCACCAAAGTCAGATTAGGATATAGGCCAAGGACTAGAGCGTATTTTTACCTGGAGTTCGTCCTTAGTGTAGGCTACTACTTTCACCACTTTTAGTCTTGAAATGGTTGATTGTTTACTACACTACTCTGTTTAGCACATGGCCTCACATGTCAATCCCTAAAGAGATGGGTGGGGATAAGGCTTAAGAGGGTGTGAACGAAGCTGAATAGGTGTAGACAAAGAGCTCTCCAGTAGCTGTACAAAAACATTCATGGCCATTTTCGCAAAAGTGGCGTTACAAGTTTATCAACTTTCTAAGCAGAATTACTTTCCTTTGTTCCTCAACTGCAGTGTATGATATTAAAATTTTAGTCATTTAGCAGATGCTCTTATCCAGAGCGACTTACAGTTAGTGAGTGTATACATTTTCATACTGGCCCCCCGTGGGAAACGAACCCACAACCCTGGCGTTGCAAGCGCCATGCTCTACCAACTGAGCTACAGGGGACTACCATTTTGTAGCTCTGAGTCTCTACATTTATCCAATGTAAAAAACCATTTCAAATTTTGCAACATAAGACCAAATCGAGGTGGTCAGTCACATATTTTCAAGCATAGTGGTAGCTGCATCATGATATGGGTATGCTTTTCATTGTTAAGGACTGGTGAGTTTTCAGGATAAAAAATTAACGGAATGGAGCTAAGCATAGGCTAAATCCTGGAGCAAAACCTGGTTCAGTCTGCATTCCACCAGACACTGGGAGATTAACTCACCTTTCAGCAGGACAATAACCTAAAACACAAGGCCAAATCTACATTGGAGTTGCTTACCAAGTAGACAGTGAATATTCCTGAGTGACGGAGTTACAGTTTTGACTTAAATCTACTTGAAAACCTATGGCAAGACCTGAAAATGGTTGTATAGCAGTGATCAACAACCAATTTGAAAGAGCTTGAATATATATATATATATATTTTTATTTTAAATAATAAATGGGCAAATATTGCACAATCCAGGTGTGGAAAGCTCTTGGAGACTTACTCAGAAAGACTCAGCTGTAATCACTGCCAAAGGTGCTTCTACAAAGTATTGACTCAGGTGTGTGAATACTTATGTAAATTAAATATTTATGTATTTCATTTTCAATACATTTGCAAAAACTTCTAAAAACAATGTTTTCACTTTGTAATTATGGTGTACTGTGTGTAGACAGGTGAAAAAAATAACAAAAAAATATATCCATTTTGAATTCAGGCTGTAACACAAAATATGGATTATGTCAAGGCACTGTATGCCAACTTTATACTTTTACATACAAATGTTAAATACAGTGCATTTGGAAAGTATTCAGACCCCTTTACTTTTTCCACATTTTGTTACGTTACAGCCTTATTCTAAAATGGATTATGTTTTATTTTTCTTCACATCAATCTATCACATCAATCTTCACATCAATCTTCATTGCCCACAATGAAAAAGCAATAATAAAAAATGGAAATATTACATTAACATAAGTATTCAGACCCTTTACATAGTACTTTGTTGAAGCGCCTTTGGCAGCAATTACAGCCTTCTTGGGTATGACGCTACAACCTTCACAAAGTTGTATTTGGGGAATTTCTCCCATTCTTCTCTGCAGATCCTCTCAAGCTCTATAAGATTGGATGGGGAGCGTCGCTGCACGGCTATTTTCAGGTCTCTCCAGAGATGTTCGATCGGGTTCAAGTCCGGGCTCTGGCTGGGCCACTCAAGGACATTGAGAAACTTGTCCCGAAGCCACTCCTGCGTTGTTTTGGCTGTGTGCTTAGGGTCATTTTCCTGTTGGAAGGTGAACCTTCGCCCCCAGTCTGAGGTCCTGAGCGCTCTGGAGCAGGTTTTCATTAAGGATCTCTCTACTTTGCTCCGTTCATCTTTCCCTTGATCATGACAAGTTTTCCAGTCCCTGCCGCTGAAAAACATCCACACAGCATGATGCTTCACCGTAGGGATGGTGCCAGACTTCCTCCAGACGTGATGCTTGGCATCAGGCCAAAGAGTTCAATCTTGGTTTTATCAGACCAGAGAATATTGTTTCTCATTGTCAGAGTCCTTTAGGTGCCTTTTGGCAAACTCCAAGCGGGCTGCCATGTGCCTTTTACTGAGGAGTGGCTTCCGTCTGGCCACTCTACAATAAAGGCATAATTGGTGGAGTGCTGCAGAGATGGTTGTCCCTCTAGAAGGTTCTCCCATCTCCACAGAGAAACTCTGGAACTCTGTCAGAGTGACAATCGGGTTCTTGGTCACCTCCCTGACCAAGGCCCTTCTCCTGCGATTGCTAAGTTTGGCTGGGCGGCCAGCTCTAGGAAGAGTCTTGGTGGTTCCAAACCGCTTCCATTTAAGAATGATGGAGGACACTGTGTTCTTGGGGACCTTTAATGCTGTAGAAATGTTTTGGTACCCTTCCTCAGATCTGTGCCTCAACACAATCCTGTCTTTGAGCTCTACGGACAATTCCTTCGACCTCATGGCTTGGTTTTTGCTCTGACATGCACTGTCAACTGTGGGACCTTATATAGACAGGTGTGTGTGTGTTTCCAAATCATGTACAATCAATTGAATTTACCACAGGTGGGCTCCAATCAAGTTGTAGAAACATCTCAAGGATGATTAATTGAAACAGGAAGCACCTGAGCCCAATTTCGAGTCTCATAGCAAAGGGTCTGAATACTTATGTAAATAAGGTATCTGTTTTTTCATTTTATACATTTGCAAACATTTCTAAAAACCTGTTTTCACTGTCATTATGGGGTATTGTGTGTAGATTGATGAGGATCATTTTAATTTTTTTTATCCATTTGAGGAAAAGGCGTAACAAAATGTGGAAAAAGTCAAGGGGGCCGAATACTTTCCGAATGCACTGTATGTCAACAGTCCTTCCTCATCGCATATCATTTTTTGCCGAAATGCATTCTGGGCAAATATTTGTAATACTATATTGACAGTAAAAGTAGCAATTAAATTAGACAAGGGAACCAAATTCCTACCTTCATTGTCAATAACTCTATTTGCTCATATTCCTGATGAAGATTGTTGGCAAGATCACTGGTTTAAGACCACAAAATCAACCTAATCTGCTAAATAACGCTGTTAATAAATCTATATTGAAAATAGTTTCAGATAACACATTATTTAAAAAAAAATTGGTACACACTTCCTATCTGGTATCAGTTGTTTTAAATTTGGACTGGGGTATTTTTTTCACCCATTCAACAACAGCAAACGAGCGATGGAGCTAAGGAGGGAGAGAGAGATAGAGAGCAAGATAACAGGAGGGAAAGGGGGGGAGCGAGAGAGTAAAGGAGGGAGGGAGGAAAAGGGGGAGTTTGAAACACATAAGCAACATTTGCCTAATTGAATCAAACCAAGCTATTCTCCTGAGCAGACACAGAGGGAATCTAATAATCTAGGTGGTGGTGAGGAGAGAGACGCGTTTAACAGGTTACAGGTTTCTACCAGGGCAGGGAGATGCATGCAACCAGGAGACGGTCAATAATTATCGCTACGGTTTTTCAATTGTGTCTTTCTGACTTCAAGTGTCTGTTGGTTTCAGAGAATATGTAGGGGGGAGCAAAAGCTCAATGGTTCCAATTGAAAATAACTTGATAATTGTAGAGAAAGGAAGAGAAGGATAGTGAGAGGCAGAGGCTCCCTGTCTAGACATAGTGTATATGACACTGAGCTGTCTGTCGATTAATCCCAAATACACGACTCCCATGTTCACCCTCATTGTGAACTCCTTTCAAACACACCCGGTAGGACTAGATAAACACTGAGGGAGTGATAAGGCACTTGCTGTCAGTATCGAATGAAAGCTGCCACAGTGAATGCTTCAATATCAACTCACCCCTGTAACATGAGATGCATATTGTGCAACAAAATCCAGAAAAATGCATGTCAAAATATTTTCCATTTTAATGAGGGAAATAAGTATTTGACCCCCTCTCAAACAGAAAGATTTCTGGCTCCCAGGTGTCTTTTATACAGTTAACGAGCTGAGATTAGGAGCATACTCTTAAAGGGAGTGCTCCTAATCTCAGCTTGTTACCTGTATAAAAGACACCTGTCCAAAGAAGCAATCAATCATATTACAAACGCTCCACCATGGCCAAGACCAAAGAGCTCTCTAAGGATGTCAGGGACAAGATTGTAGAACTACACAAGGCTGGAATGGGCTACAAGACCATCGCCAAGCAGCTTGGTGAGAAGGTGACAACAGTTGGTGCGATTATTCGCAAATGGAAGAAACACAAAATAACTGTCAATCTCCCTCGGCCTGGGGCTCAATGCAAGATCTCACCTCGTGGAGTTGCAATGATCATGAGAATGGTGAGGAATCAGCCCAGAACAACATGGGAGGATCTTGTCAATGATCTCAAGGCAGCTGGGACCATAGTCACCAAGAAAACAATTGGTAACACACTACGCCGTGAAGGACTGAAATCCTGCAGTGTCCGCAAGGTCCCCTTGCTCAAGAAAGCACATATACAGGCCCATCTGAAGTTTGCCAAAGAACATCGGAATGATTGAAAGGAGAACTGGATGAAAGTGTTGTGGTCAGATGAGACCAAAATCAAGCTCTTTGGCATCAACTCAACTCGCCGTGTTTGGAGGAGGAGGAATGCTGCCTATGACCCCAAGAACACCATCCCCACCGTCAAACATGGAGGTGGAAACATTATGCTTTGGGGGTGTTTTTCTGCTAAGGGAACAGGACAACTTCACCGCATCAAAGGGACGATGGACGGGGCCATGTACCATCAAATCTTGGGTGAGAACCTCCTTCCCTCAGCCAGGGCATTGAAAATGGGTCGTGGATGGGTATTCCAGCAGGACAATGACCCAAAACACACGGCCAAATCAACAAAGGAGTGGCTCAAGAAGAAGCACATTAAGGTCCTGGAGTGGCCTAGCCAGTCTCCAGACCATAATCCCATAGAAAATCTGTGGAGGGAGCTGAAGGTTCGAGTTGCCAAATGTCAGCCTCGAAACCTTAATGACTTGGAGAAGATATGCAAAGAGGAGTGGGACAAAATCCCTCCTGAGATGTGTGCAAAGCTGGTGGCCAACTACAAGAAAAGTCTGACCTCTGTGATTGCCAACAAGGGTTTTGCCACCAAGTACTAAGTCATGTTTTGCAGAGGGGTCAAATACTTATTTCCCTCATTAAAATGCAAATAAATTCATAACAATTTTTATGTGTTTTTCTGGATTTTTGTTTTTTTGTTATTCATTTCTCACTGTTCAAATAAACCTACCATTAAAACTATAGACTGAGCATGTCATTGTCAGTGGGCAAACCTACAAAATCAGCAGGGGATCAAATACTTTTTTTCCCTCACTGTAGGGGTGCATCTCAATAGTCTAAAGTGGTTCCCTCTTCTCGTCTACTTTTCTTCATCTGATTCAAGCTTCCAAAAACATAGAAAAATTGACAGTTTATCATTAAGTGAGCGCTTGGACATTCAATATTTAAAACCAAATTATTTAAGAGTATGAAATGGACAGCAGGTATAATTTCTGCATTTGACATGCCTTTTTTACCCTATGAATGTGACTGAGATATGTCCCAAATGGCACCCTATTCACTAAATAGTACACTATGGGCCCTGGTCAAAAGTAGTGCACTACATAAGGACTTCTCTGGGTGAATGTTCAATGGATGAGTCCTAGACTAGAGGCAACATTTCAGGTTCTGTCCCAAATGGTACCCTATATAGTGCACACTACTGAGACAACTGGTAGACTGTATGTCTATGTGTGTGAGTGTGTGTGTGTGTGTGTGTGTGTGTGTGTTTGTGAGTGTGTGTGTCCTCAGACCTTGCTATGGGGCTGCTGACAGTCTGGTTCTCTGTAGGTGTTAGTTTAGGGAGCTGCATGGCGTCCCAAACTTCTTTGATTTTACAAAAGGAGGTGGGGAAGGTAGCTAGCTCAGGAACCACACACAAACTTGCAGAAACACGTTCACACAGAGAAACCACACACACACACACACCTAACAAACTTGTGCACACACATTTCTCCTAACCCCTGCAATCCCCTCTCCTGCTCCCCTGACTGGAGCACAGTCTTGACATAACTGGGTCTTTTCATGCATTATGGCAGCTCAGGCACATTCCACCCTTCGATATTACAAAGGGTGGGAGATGAAGTGGAGAAGTGGCACGACCCGCTCTGAGAGGAACAATGGAGACCGAAAGAGGAGAGGAAGAAAGGAGTGAATGGGAGAGTGGTGGTAATTCCAGTCCCCTGAACAAGAGGAGAGAGGGTGACTGATGGCTGGCGTGAGCCCTCGAAGGGAGACAAGGAAATGCAATGCAACATCTTATCATATCAATAACGCCTTTTCAACTGAAGGGAACCGACTTGTGGATATGAACATGGGAGGGAGAAAAGCAAGTGTGAGAATAACTGTGCATGTTCCATTTGTGCTTTGGCTGCACATGACTCAGTCCATAGCTGCTTGATGTGTCACAGCTGGGTATAGTGAGTCACAGCTGGGTATAGTGAGTCACAGCTGGTTATAGTGAGTCACAGCTGGTTATAGTGAGTCACAGCTGGGTATAGTTTACACTAGGCGTCTGTCTATATGATGCTGTTTGTCTGTCTATATGTACTGAGCTGATTGATGCTGTTGTTGAGCCATGGAGAGAGATGAGAGAGAGAGAGGACAGAGAGAGAGAGCGAGCGAGCGACAGCTTTAGAGTATAGGGTTTATAGAGGGGTCAATGTACATCAAAAGGATCCCCTCTTACCCAACACCATGTGGAGAGGGTGATTGCACACAGGGTTTTTGTTTATTTTTACTATTTTCTACATTGTAGAATAATAGTGAAGACATCATCACTATGAAATAATACATATGGAATCATGTAGTAACCAAAAAAAGTGTTAAACAAATTAAAATATATTTTATATTTGAGATTCTTCAAAGTAGCCACCCTTTGGCTTGATGACAGCTTTGCACACTCTTGGCATGATGTCAACCAGCTTCATGAGGTAGTCACCTGGAATACATTTCAATAAACAGGTGTGCCTTGTTAAAAGTTAATTTGTGGAATTTCTTTCCTTCTTAATGCGTTTCAGCCAATCAGTTGTTGTATACAGAAGATAGCCCTATTTGGTAAAAGACCAAGTCCATATTATGGCAAGAACAGCTCAAATAAGCAAAGAGAAACGACAGTCCATCATTACTTTAAGACATGAAGGTAAGTCAATACGGAACATTTCAAGAACTTTAAAAGTTTCTTCAAGTGCAGTCGCAAAAACCATCAAGCGCTACGATGAAACTGGCTCTCATGATGACCGCCACAGGAAAGGAAGACCCATAGTTACCTCTGCTGCAGAGGATAAGTTCATTAGAGTTAACTGCACCACAGATTGCAGCCTAAATAAATGTTTCACAGACTTCAAGTAACAGACACATCTCAACATCAACTGTTCAGAGGAGACTGTGTGAATCATGCCTTCATGGTTGAATTGCTGCAAAGAAACCACTAGTAAAGGATACCAATAAGAATAAGAGACTTGCTTGGGCCAAGAAACACGCGCAATGACACATTCAATGGCACATTCGACTGGTGGAAATATGTCCTTTGGTCTGACGAGTCCACTTTTGAGATTTTTGGTTCCAACCTCTGTGTCTTTGTGAGACGCAGAGTAGGTGAACGGATGATCTCTGCATGTGTGGTTCCAACCGTGAAGCATGGAGGAGGTGGTGTGATGGTGGGGGTGCTTTGCTTGTGACACTGTCTGTGATTTATTTAGAATTCAAGGCACATTTAACCAGCATGGCTACCACAGCATTCTGCAGTGATATGCCATCCCATCTGGTTTGGGCTTAGTGGGACTATCATTTGTTTTTAAACAGGACAATGACCCAACACACCTCCAGGCTGTGTAAGGGCTATTTGACCAAGAAGGAAAGTGATGGAGTGTTGCATCAGATGACCTGGCCTCCACAATCACCCGACATCAACCCAATTGAGATAGTTTGGTCAACCCAATTGAGATGGTTTGGGATGAGTTGGACCGCAGAGTGTAGGAAAAGAAGCCAACAAGTGCTCAGCATATGTGGGAATTCCTTCAAGAATGTTGGAAAAGCATTCCAGGTGAAGTTGGTTGAGAGAATACCAAAAGTGTGCAAAGCTGTCATCAAGGCAAACGGTGGCTACTTTGAAGAATCTCAAATATTAAATATATTTTGATTTGTTTAACACTTTTTGGGTTACTACATGATTAAATATGTGTTATTTCATAGTTTAGATGTCTTCAGTATTATCCTACAATGTAGAAAATAGTAAAAATTAAAAGAAACCCTTCAATGAGTAGGTGTGTCCAAACTTTTGACTGGTACTGTATATGTCCGTGGCCTTTCACATCCGGTGTGGGTTAAAAGGTCACTAGCTGTACAGTAGTAATCCCAGATCCACAGTAACATGGCCAGACTCTTAAAGGAGCCACAGTAACACGGCTAGGGCCAGACTCTTAAAGGAGCCACAGTAACACGGCTAGGGCCAGACTCTTAAAGGAGCCACAGTAACACGGCTAGGGCCAGACTCTTAAAGGAGCCACAGTAACACGGCTAGGGCCAGACTCTTAAAGGAGCCACAGTAACACGGCTAGGGCCAGACTCTTAAAGGAGCCACAGTAACACGGCTAGGGCCAGACTCTTAAAGGAGCCACAGTAACACGGCTAGGGCCAGACTCTTAAAGGAGCCACAGTAACACGGCTAGGGCCAGACTCTTAAAGGAGCCACAGTAACACGGCTAGGGCCCTTAAAGGCCACACACACACACTCATTAGACAACAGTTGGATGTATTCATTTTCACATCTCTCAGGCTTTGCCAGCTATTGTTTGTGTATGTGTGTGTGTGTGTGTGTGTGTGTGTGTGTGTGTGTGTGTGTGTGTGTGTGTGTGTGTGTGTGTGTGTGTGTGTGTGCCTCAAGACAAGCACAGGGCCAAGCACACACACACACACACACACACACACACACACACAAGGCCCTCTCCACCGCCGAAGTGGCAGCACTAACCGTTTTGGCAGCAAATTAAGACTATCCTTCAGCATTACGGCTTTTTCTCCACATGTTCCCCGTAAACAGCTCTTCATCTCCCTCTCCATCTCTCCTCCCCCCTTCCTTTGCATACCTACCTTGCTCACTCTGAAATTAAATGCCCCCGCCGCCGCCGATAAGTATGTGTAGTGAGTCATTCGACGCAGCGCATTTCATCTTCCAATGATAGCTAAGTCACACTAACTCAATCGTCGACATGCATGCTGCACACACACACACACACACACACACACACACAGGAGAGAGAGATAGGGAAACAGAGAGCGAGAGATGGGTAAAGAGAGAAAGAGAGAGCGAGCGAGCGGGAAAGAGAGGGAAAGAGAGAGAGATGGGATTTTAAAGACGTGTTTTACAATGCATAATTTCAGAGCACAGCCAAAAGGAATTCCAGCACACAGACAGAATATAGTCTCCAAATTGGTGCATGTTCTATATTACTGAAAAAGAGTCAGGCACGCGTACTGTATGCACACTTACCATGGAACACCAGTGGGTGCTATGCTAGCAGCTATGCTAACTGGGCTGCCTTAGAAACAAGTGGGTGCTATGCTAACAGCTGGCTGGGGTCCCATAGATAATTAGTAGATGTTATGCTAGCTGCTAGGCTAGCTGGGCTACCATAGAGAACCAGTGGGGGCTACGCTAGCAGCTAGGCTGGCTGGGCAACCATAGAAAACCAGTGAGGGCTACGCTAGCAGCTAGGCTGGCTGGGCTACCATAGAAAACCAGTGGGGTGATGCTAGCTGGTCTGGATGCTAGGCTAAATGCCAGCTAGGCTATGTGGCCTTACCAGAGTCAGGAAAGTGAAACCATAATAATGTAGATTGGGCAGAGCCGCAGAGGCATCGAGGGGCAACATATTAGACACCACTATTTACATTGGCACCGTTAGATAGAACACAGGCATAGGACGACACACTGGCACCGCTCGCTAAGTGTGTTATTGGATGCATGCACATAAGAAAAAAAAAACAAGACATGATAATCCACTTCAAATCTAGCTCACACACATTCCATAGGTAATGCATAGAAATACATTATCATAGAGTGGAATGGATACTACCTAGATCAGTAATGACACATTCATAAACAAGTGTTTCTAGATCAGTATTACC
The DNA here is from genome assembly GCF_964263955.1 of Coregonus lavaretus. Lineage (NCBI taxonomy): Eukaryota > Metazoa > Chordata > Actinopteri > Salmoniformes > Salmonidae > Coregonus > Coregonus lavaretus. The sequence continues at coordinate 48,091,122 of NC_139995.1, forward strand.
TGAGGGGCTGCAATATAATTAATGCATCTCAATGGGGTCTGCTCTCTGTGTCTTCTTTAGGGAGTGGTGTGTGTGGTGATTACATGGCCACTGTTGTGTCTAATAGCTCTAAGAGAAGCAGAAGTACGTTATGCTGCTACAGAATGGCATCCACACTTTTCCCAGGAATGCTGATGGATGCACAGGAAAAACAGGTGGATGGAGTGGAAAAGAAGAGAAGAGGAACAGGACGAAAAAGGAACGGGAGAAGAATGCAACATTGTTTACCACTGCATGTGTTGCGTGTTCAGTACAGCACTCTTGTTTTGATCAACCCAAGTGGGCCAAGCCAGGGCAAAACCACACCTCAGCATGCACCATGCCAAACCAACTCTGGCCACTTTTTTCCAACTCTCTCCCTGCTCAATCGTTTCTCTCCTCCACGCCTCTTTTTTCCCTTCTCTCCCTCTCCTTTGTTTCGCTCTCCTTCACCGTCACTCTCCTCTTTCACTCCCATTCTCAATTATTCTTTCTCCATCTCCCTCTTTCTTTTCCTCTTTCCCACTCCATCGACTCCCCAATAAATGTTTCCCTCCCCCAGTCTTCCAAAAACACGGGGGGAATAATCCCGACAAGTGTGAAAATCACAGCCAAAGAAAACAGAGCGAGAGAGATGGAGAGCGAGACAGCGAGAGAGAGAGAGAGAGAGAGAGAGAGAGAGAGATGGAGAGAGCGAGAGAGAGAGGGTGAGAGATGAGAGCGAGAGAGAGAGCGATGAGAGAGCGAGAGAGAAATGAGAGTGAGAGAGAGCGATGAGAGAGATGGAGAGAGAGAGAGAGAGAGAGAGAGAGAGAGAGAGAGAGAGAGAGAGAGAGAGAGAGAGAGAGAGAGAGAGAGAGAGAGAGAGAGAGAGAGAGAGAGAGAGAGAGAGAGAGAGAGAGAGAGCGAGAGAGAGAGAGAGAGAGCGAGAGAGAGATGGAGAGGAGGGGAAAAACAACGAGAGAAGCCAAAACGGAAAGAGAGGTCAATAAAGTAGTATTATACGGTGCGCTATAAGTTTGTGCTGTGTGTGTTTATTTTTACCTCTATCTTGCTCTTGCTCTCACTCTCTACATACCTCCTAGCTCAAGGTGTGGTTACAGCAACAGAAGGAGAGAAAGGCCAAGGGGGTGAAGGAGGCGTATGGTTTCCCGGATGATTCTGACTGGGTTGGCATTTACCCCGGGATTGGATCACAGAAAACAATGGAGGAGACACATTCCTGACATGATCGCCCTAATCCAGCCCTTCATGGAATTTACTGTGTGTGTGTGTGTGTGTGTGTGTGTGTGTGAGAGAGAGAACGTGTGCTAGCGTGAGAGAAAAACAGGGAGAACGGAAGACAGCGATTGAGAAAGAGATGAAGAATTCAAAATAAGGAATTTGAGCCCACTTGACCCTAAAGGTCAATTTTACTGCATATGTTTTCTCAGTCCAGAAAGCTTAATATGATTTCTTATGCTAAGAGGTGGAGAGTGATAAAATGGATGGCTAAGTTTGACATTGTTGTTCAAATCTTGAGCCCATAGGAATATCATCAAGCAGTCAACACCAAGTTAAACCACAGCAAAAGCACCCATGAGGGAAAAAGACAGAGACACAGCAACATATGCATTAGTTATATTAATGACGACGTAGTAATGTAGACTGACACACACGCTTGTCATTGCTATGTCCTCATTAATATAACTAATTAATACTTTGGTGTGTGTGTGTGTGTGTGTGTGTGTGTGTGTGTGTGTGTGTGTGTGTGTGTGTGTGTGTGTGTGTGTGTGTATCCATACTTTCTCCAAAACACACACACACACACACAAAAGTAAATTATAATATTTTGAATAATTTCTTAACCCCCCCCCCCCCCCAAAACAATTATTTTTTCCAACAATTGTTTACAGACAGATTATTTCGCTTATAATTCACTGTATCACAATTCTAGTGGGTCAGAAGTATACATACACAAAGTTGACTGTGCCTTTAAACAGCTTGGAAAATTCCAGAAAATGGTGTCATGGGTTTAGAAGCTTCTGATAGGCTAATTGACATAATTTGAATAAATTGGAGGTGTACCTGTGGATGTATTTCGAGAACTACCTTCATACTCAGTGCCTCTTTGCTTGACATCATGGGAAAATCAAAAGAATTCAGCCAAGACCTCAGAAAAAAACATTGTAGACCTCCTCAAGTCTGGTTCATCCTTGGGAGCAACTTTCAAATGCCTGAAGATACCACGTTCATCTGTAGAAACAATAGTACGCAAGTATAAACACCATGGAACCACGCAGCCGTCATACCGCTCAGGAAGGAGACGCGTTCTGTCTCCTAGAGATGAACATACTTTGGTGCGAAAAGTGCAAATCAATCCCAGAACAGCAGCAAAGGACCCTGTGAAGATGCTGGAGGAAACAGGTACAAAAGTGTCTACGTCCACAGTAAAATGAGTCCTATATCGACATAACAAGGACATAACTCAGCAAGGAAGAAGCCACTGCTCCAAAAATGCCATAAAAAAAGCCAGACTACGGATTGCAACTGCACATGGGGACAAAGATTGTACTTTTTGGAGAAATGTCCTCTGGTCTGATGAAACAAAAATAGAACTGTTTGGCCATAATGACCATCGTTATGTTTGGAGGAAAAAGGTGGATGCTTGCAAGCGGAAGAACATCATCCCAACCTTGAAGCACAGGGGTGGCAGCATCATGCTGTGGGGGTGCTTTCCTGCAGGAGGGACTGGTGCAATTCACAAAATAGATTGAGGAAGGAAAATTATGTGGATATATTGAAGCAACATCTCAAGACATCAGTCAGGAAGCTTGGTCGCAAATGGGTCTTCCAAATGGACAATGACCCCAAGCATACTTCCAAAATTGTGGCAAAATAGCTTAAGAACAACAAAGTCAAGGTATTGGAGTGGCCATCACAAAGCCCTGACCTCAATCCTATAGAAAATGTGTGGGCAGACCTGAAAAAGCGTGTGCGAGCGAGGAGGCCTACAAACCTGACTCAGTTACACCAGCTCTGTCAGGAGGAATGGGCCAAAACTCTCCCAACTTATTGTGGGAAGCTTGTGGAAGGCTACCTGAAACGTTTGACCCAAGTTAAACAATTTTAAGGCAATGCTACCAAATACTAATTGAGTGTATGTAAACTTCTGACCCACTAGGAATGTGATGAAAGAAATAAAAGCTGAAAGAAATCAATTCTCTCTACTATTATTCTGACATTTCAAATTCTTAAAATAAAGTGGTGATCCTAACTGACCTAAAACATGGAATTTCTACTAGGATTAAATGTCAGGAATTGTGAAAAACTGAGTTTAAATGTATTTGGCTAAGATGTATGTAAACTTCCGACTTCAACTGTATATATATATATATTTTTTTTTTATATTATAAGATATTTTTCTTGGACCATCCACCACCACCCCTCTTCGGAGGACAAAAATAACAACTTTGCTTATTGTTGCTTTTTCTTTTGTTGTGACATGTACATTTTACACACATGGCACTTTTTTTTTTTTTTTTTACACTAGTTACAGTGCAAGAATAAAGTAGTTTATATACACTGCTCAAAAAAATAAAGGGAACACTAAAATAACACATCCTAGATCTGAATGAATGAAATAATCTTATTAAATAATTTTTTTCTTTACATAGTTGAATGTGCTGACAACAAAATCACACAAAAATTATCAATGGAAATCAAATTTATCAACCCATGGAGGTCTGGATTTGGAGTCACCCTCAAAATTAAAGTGGAAAACCACACTACAAGCTGATCCAACTTTGATGTAATGTCCTTAAAACAAGTCAAAATGAGGCTCAGTAGTGTGTGTGGCCTCCATGTGCCTGTATGACCTCCCTACAACGCCTGGGCATGCTCCTGATGAGGTGGCGGATGGTCTCCTGAGGGATCTCCTCCTAGACCTGGACTAAAGCATCCGCCAACTCCTGGACAGTCTGTGGTGCAATGTGGCGTTGGTGGATCGAGCGAGACATGATGTCCCAGATGTGCTCAATTGGATCCAGGTCTGGGGAACGGGCGGGCCAGTCCATAGCATCAATGGTTCCTCTTGCAGGAACTGCTGACACACTCCAGCCACTTGAGGGGTCTAGCATTGTCTTGCATTAGGAGGAACCCAGGGCCAACCGCACCAGCATATGGTCTCACAAGGGGTCTGAGGATCTCATCTCGGTACCTAATGGCAGTCAGGCTACCTCTGGTGAGCACATGGAGGGCTGTGCAGCCCCCCAAAGAAATGTCACCCCACACCATGACTGACCCATCGCCAAACCGGTCATGCTGGAGGATGTTGCAGGCAGCAGAACGTTCTCCACGGCGTCTCCAGACTCTGTCACGTCTGTCACATGTGCTCAGTGTGAACCTGCTTCATCTGTGAGGAGCACAGGGCGCCAGTGGCGAATTTGCCAATCTTGGTATTCTCTGGCAAATGCCAAACGTCCTGCACGGTGTTGGGCTGTAAGCAAAACCCCCACCTGTGGACGTCGGGCCCTCATACCACCCCCTTCATGGAGTCTGTTTCTGACCGTTTGAGCAGACACATGCACATTTGTGGCTTGCTGGAGGTCATTTTGCAGGGCTCTGGCAGTGCTCCTCCTGCTCCTCCTTGCACAAAGGTGGAGGTAGCAGTCCTGCTGCTGGGTTGTTGCCCTCCTACGGCCTCCTCCACGTCTCCTGATGTACTGGCCTGTCTCCTGGTAGCGCCTCCATGCTCTGGACACTACGCTGACAGACACAGAAAACCTTCTTGCCACAGCTCGCATTGATGTGCCATCCTGGATGAGCTGTACTACCTGAGCCACTAGTGTGGGTTGTAGACTCCGTCTCATGCTACCACTAGAGTGAAAGCACCGCCAGCATTCAAAAGTGACCAAAACATCAGCCAGGTAGCATAGGAACTGAGAAGTGGTCTGTGGTCACCACCTGCAAAACCAGTCCTTTATTGGGGGTGTCTTGCTAATTGCCTATAATTTCCACCTGTTGTCTATTCCATTTGCACAACAGCATGTGAAATGTTTTGTCAATCAGTGTTGCTTCCTAAGTGGACAGTTTGATTTCACAGAAGTGTGATTGACTTGGAGTTACATTGTGTTGTTTAAGTGTTCCCTTTATTTTTTTGAGCAGTGTAAGTAGAATAAAGATATTTTGAAATACATTACATCTAGATAGATAGTACTTATACATTATACATAGTGTTTACAGTCATAACTATTATGGAACATGAGCTTTTAAACCCACCCCTTAGCTACTCTCAGTCCATCCCACCTATCTACCTCCGTAAAGCACCCTCTTATGATTTCCATGTGCCATATATCTTTCAACTGTGCTGTGAGGCGTCACATTAATGATGAACCTGTCTAATCGCATAGTATATACACACTAATTTAAAGATAAATATTTTTACTAAAAGTATTATTATATTGTTGATTGATTGACTATGGCTTTCCAAATCTCCCAACACTGCTATTTGTAAGGTACATTTTAAGTGAATGTTGTTATTTTTCAGCCATTCCTGAACCTGTGACCAGAAACAAGCTACATAGGGGCAATACCAGAATAAATGATCTAATGATTCGGTCTCTTCGTAGCAAAATCTGCAGAGTTGAGATGGTTGTATGACCTATATACCTAATAGTATGTTTGTGGCAAGAATTTTGTATAATAATTTAAATAGAGAAAATCTACATTTTCAATCAAGCGTTGTTTTGCATGTCAGTTAATAAAACATGTACCAAGGAATTGACACATCGAAAATCTCTTCCCAACTACACTACATGGACAAAAGTAAGTGGCACCACTTCAAATGAGTGGATTCGTGCACCCCGTGCACAAAGTGAGGTCCATACAGAAATGGTTTGTTGAGATCGGTGACTGGCCAGCACAGAGCCCTGACCTCAACCCCGTTGAACACTTTTGGGATGAATTGGAACGCCGACTGCGAGCCAGGCCTAATGGGCCAACATCCATGCCCGACCTCACTAATGCTCGTGGCTCAACGGAAGCAAGTCCCCGCAGCAATGTTCCAACATCTAGTGGAAAGCATTCCCAGAAAAGCAGAGGCTGTTATAGCAGCAAAAGAGGGACCAACTCCATATTAATGCCCATGATTTTGGAATGAGATGTTCGGCCACTTTTGGCCATGTAGTGTATTTTGCAAACAGTATGGCGCCGTGGTCAACTGTTGTCCTCAAGTAAAACGGATAAATTTTTTAATTTATGAAAAATAAATGTGTGCCAATTTTGGTCTTTAACCACCTAAGGTTGATGTAATCTAATTAGCATTAAAAACTAAATCCCCATAAAAAATATGTCAGTTTAAATGAGCGATTCTTTGCATTGGATGCATCTCAATCCACTGTATCCGCCTATGTCGCACTTCCGCATCTGCATTGAAAGGTGATAAAGCTAGAGCAGTGTTTGTCAGATGATGAGACATCCCGATAATCGGTCTTCTCACAAAATCGTCTGTAGTGTCCAAATGGTTTGGCCTACAAACGATTATGACCCCTCTATGGAAACACGAGACTTCCACAAGCGTCTTGGGACTCGTCTGAAGTCGGTACAGCCTATCTGCCAACTTCTGTATGTATTGTCCGAACAGATTGGGCTAAACAATAATATGACCCCTCTATGGAAAGGTTTTGCTCTAGGATGCCCACAGGCCTCACAAGACTCATCTGAAGGTCCCCAGTACCAGTTGAAAAAATGAATGGAAGTATATATGGAGACTGTTTAGTGCCAAAAAGAAGGGGTTAAATACATGTCAAAGAAAAATAAATGTTTCCTTATCTTTCTTATATCTCTCAGATATAGGACAGACACTTCAGAACAAACTTCCTTTAGATTTTTTGGGGGGGACTATCTGTTGTTCCATGTATTGAATATGTTATTCATTGTGTTTGTATGGGATAATAGCAGCAAGTACAGATAAAATGTTTCAAAAAACATTTATAATGTTTTTTTATTTACACTTCAAGGGGTCTTCAAATTCTAAATTAAATAGCAAAATGATCCTTGGTATGACCTTCTTAAAACAATTCCATATAGCTTAGTAGAACCCCCTCCTCCGGCTTAGACAGGGCTTAGACTGTTTAGTGCCAAAAATAAGGGGTTAAATACATGTATTATATATATATATATAAATAATACACACACATGTTATACAGTGGGGGAAAAAAGTATTTAGTCAGCCACCAATTGTGCAAGTTCTCCCACTTAAAAAGATGAGAGAGGCCTGTAATTTTCATCATAGGTACACGTCAACTATGACAGACAAAATGAGATTTAAAAAAAAAAATGAATTTATTTGCAAATTATGGTGGAAAATAAGTATTTGGTCAATAACAAAAGTTTCTCAATACTTTGTTATATACCCTTTGTTGGCAATGACACAGGTCAAACGTTTTCTGTAAGTCTTCACAAGGTTTTCACACACTGTTGCTGGTATTTTGGCCCATTCCTCCATGCAGATCTCCTCTAGAGCAGTGATGTTTTGGGGCTGTCGCTGGGCAACACAGACTTCAAATCAAATCAAATCAAATTTTATTGGTCACATGCGCCGAATACAACAGGTGCAGACATTACAGTGAAATGCTTACTTACAGCCCTTAACCAACAGTGCATTTATTTTAAACAAAAAAAGTAAGAATAAAAGAACAACAAAAAAGTGTTGAGAAAAAAAGAGCAGAAGTAAAAATAAAGTGACAGTAGGGAGGCTATATATACAATAGAATAAAGTGACAGTAGGGAGGCTATATATACAGGGGGGTACCGTTGCATAGTCAATGTGCGGGGGCACCGGCTAGTTGAGGTAGTTGAGGTAATATGTACATGTGGGTAGAGTTAAAGTGACTATGCATAAATACTTAACAGAGTAGCAGCAGCGTAAAAAGTATGGGGTGGGGGGGCAGTGCAAATAGTCCGGGTAGCCATGATTAGCTGTTCAGGAGTCTTATGGCTTGGGGGTAGAAGCTGTTGAGAAGTCTTTTGGACCTAGACTTGGCACTCCGGTACCGCTTGCCGTGCGGTAGCAGAGAGAACAGTCTATGACTAGGGTGACTGGAGTCTTTGACAATTTTGAGGGCCTTCCTCTGACACCGCCTGGTATAGAGGTCCTGGATGGCAGGGAGCTTTGCCCCTGTGATGTACTGGGCCGTACGCACTACCCTCTGTAGTGCCTTGCGGTCAGAGGCCAAGCAGTTGCCATACCAGGCGGTGATGCAACCAGTCAGGATGCTCTCGATGGTGCAGCTGTAGAATTTTTTGAGGATCTGAGGACCCATGCCAAATCTTTTTAGTCTCCTGAGGGGGAATAGGCTTTGTCGTGCCCTCTTCACGACTGTCTTGGTGTGTTTGGACCATGATAGTTCGTTGGTGATGTGGACACCAAGGAACTTGAAGCTCTCAACCTGTTCCACTACAGCCCCGTCGATGAGAATGGGGGCGTGCTCAGTCCTCTTTTTTTTCCTGTAGTCCACAATCATCTCCTTTGTCTTGGTCACGTTGAGGGAGAGGTTGTTGTCCTGGCACCACACGGCCAGATCTCTGACCTCCTCCCTATAGGCTGTCTCATCGTTGTCGGTGATCAGGCCTACCACTGTTGTGTCGTCGGCAAACTTAATGATGGTGTTGGAGTCGTGCCTGGCCATGCAGTCATGGGTGAACAGAGAGTACAGGAGGGGACTGAGCACGCACCCCTGAGGGGCCCCCGTGTTGAGGATCAGTGTGGCAGATGTGTTGTTACCTACCCTTACCACCTGGGGGCGGCCCGTCAGGAAGTCCAGGATCCAGTTGCAGAGGGAGGTGTTTAGTCCCAGGATCCTTAGCTTAGTGATGAGCTTTGAGGGCACTATGGTGTTGAATGCTGAGCTGTAGTCAATGAATAGCATTCTCACGTAGGTGTTCCTCTTGTCCAGGTGGGAAAGGGCAGTGTGGAGTGCGATAGAGATTGCATCATCTGTGGATCTGTTGGGGCGGTATGCAAATTGGAGTGGGTCTAGGGTTTCTGGGATTATGCTGTTGATGTGAGCCATGACCAGTCTTTCAAAGCACTTCATGGCTACAGACGTCAGTGCCACGGGTCGGTAGTCATTTAGGCAGGTTATCTTAGAGTTCTTGGGCACGGGGACTATGGTGGTCTGCTTGAAACATGTTGGTATTACAGACTCAGTCAGGGACATGTTGAAAATGTCAGTGAAGACACTTGCCAGTTGGTCAGCACATGCTCGGAGTACACGTCCTGGTAATCCGTCTGGCCCTGCGGCCTTGTGAATGTTGACCTGCTTAAAAGTCTTACTCACATCGGCTACGGAGAGCGTGATCACATAGTCGTCCGGAACAGCTGGTGCTCTCATGCATGCTTCAGTGTTGCTTGCCTCGAAGCGAGCATAGAAGTGGTTTAGCTCGTCTGGTAGGCTTGTGTCACTGGGCAGCTCGCGGCTGTGCTTCCCTTTGTAGTCTGTAATAGTTTTCAAGCCCTGCCACATCCGACGAGCGTCAGAGCCAGTGTAGTATGATTCAATCTTAGACCTGTATTGACTCTTTGCCTGTTTGATGGTTCGTCGGAGGTCATAGCGGGATTTCTTATAAGCGTCCGGGTTAGAGTCCCGTTCCTTGAAAGCGGCAGCTCTACCCTTTAGCTCAGTGCGGATGTTTCCTGTAATCCATGGCTTCTGGTTGGGGTATGTACGTACTCCCTCCAAAGATTTTCTATGGGGTTGAGATCTGGAGACTGGCTAGGCCACTCCAGGACCTTGAAATGCTTCTTACGAAGACACTCCTTCGTTGCCCGGGCGGTGTGTTTGGGATCATTGTCATGCTGAAAGACCCAGCCACGTTTCATCTTCAATGCCCTTGCTGATGGAAGGAGGATTTCACTCAAAATCTCACGATACATGGCCCCATTCATTCTTTGCTTTACACGGATCAGTCGTCCTGGTCCCTTTGCAGAAAAACAGCCCCAAAGCATGATGTTTCCACCCCCATGCTTCACAGTAGGTATGGTGTTCTTTGGATGCAACTCAGCATTATTTGTCCTCCAAACACGACGAGTTGAGTTTTTACCAAAAAGTTATATTTTGGTTTCATCTGACCATATGACATTCTCCCAATCCTCTTCTGGATCATCCAAATGCACTCTAGCAAACTTCAGACGGGCCTGGACATGTACTGGCTTAAGCAGGTGGACACGTCTGGCACTGCAGGAATTGAGTCCCTGGCGGTGTAGTGTGTTACTGATGGTAGGCTTTGTTACTTTGGTCCCAGCTCTATGCAGGTCATTCACTAGGTCCCCCCGTGTGGTTCTGGGATTTTTGCTCACCGTTCGTTCTTGTGATCATTTTAACCCCACGGGGTGAGATCTTGCGTGGAGACCCAGATCGAGGGAGATTATCAGTGGTCTTGTATGTCTTCCATTTCCTAATAATTGCTCCCACAGTTGATTTCTTCAAACCAAGCTGCTTACCTTTATAATAATAATAATAATATGCAGATTATACCTATTGCAGATTCAGTCTTCCCAGCCTGGTGCAGGTCTACAATTTTGTTTCTGGTGTCCTTTGACAGCTCTTTGGTCTTGGCCATAGTGGAGTTTGGAGTGTGACTGTTTGAGGTTGTGGACAGGTGTCTTTTATACTGATAAGTTCAAACAGGTGCCATTAATACAGGTAACGAGTGGAGGACAGAGGAGCCTCTTAAAGAAGAAGTTACAGGTCTGTGAGAGACAGAAATCTTGCTTGTTTGTAGGTGACCAAATACTTATTTTCCACCATAATTTGCAAATAAATTCATGAAAAATCCTACAATGTGATTTTCTGGATTTTTTTTCCTCAATTTGTCTGTCAGAGTTGACGTGTACCTATGATGAAAATTACAGGCCTCTCTCATCTTTTTAAGTGGGAGAACTTGCACAATTGGTGGCTGACTAAATACTTTTTTTCCCCACTGTATATAGTAACGCACACATACTTTCTCCAAGCGTGCACACACACATACACAAAGTGGAGGGCAATTGTTCCAAATGACCGTTCATGTACGATCTTCAAGCGTGAAAAAGGGCCACAGTATTCTCTTTAGCCCATCCATCCATCCAGGCTTCCCCAGGTGAGCCTTCCCCCTCTGCCCAGATTTGGCAGCCCTTGGCTGGGGGAGCAGCTGGAGGAAAGTCCCCGTCTTGGGTGCTGCCCTAGTGCCCAACTAACACACTACTGGGGCAGCTGCCACTGCTATGACAAGAGGGGTGACTTCCTTTCTCTTTTCCTTCACTCCATCCAACTCTCAGTCCCTTTCTCCACACAAACTTCCTTTCTCTCGTTCTCTGCATCTCTCTCGTTTCTCCCTCTCCCCCTATCCTTCCTTCCCTCTCACTCCAATATTTGTTTAACAGCCCAGAGGGAGACCCTTGGCTGCTGCCCACCAAATACAGCTAACATGTCTCAGGGCTGTGCCAAAGGACACGGAGAGGGGAGCAAGAGAGAGAGAGAGAAAGAGCAAAAGGAAGAGCGAGAAAGAATGAAAGAGAGCGAGTGAGAGAGAAAGAGAGAGCTAGAAAGAGCGAAAGAGAGTGAGAAAGAGAGCGAGAAAGAATGAAAGAGAGAGCAAGTGAGAGAGAAAGAGAGCTAGAAAGAGTGAGCGAGAAAGAATGAAAGAGAGAGTGAGTGAGAGAGAAAGAGAGAGCTAGAAAGAGCGAAAGAGAGAGTGAGAAAGAGTGAAAGAGAGCGAGAGAGCGACAAGCCAGGGAGGCAGCCAAGCGAGCAGTGCAGAAAAATCTCTCGGAGCTGACATGAGAATTGGCTGCCGCTCACAAGTTCAATTGTAGTAGAGATGGGAGGAGAGGGGGAAATGAGAAACAGAGAGGGAGGAAGGAGGGCGAAGGGAGAGGGCAGATGAATGAGTGAATGAGTAAATGTGAAAGTTAACGAGTGTGCACAGAGAAAAGGGAAAGGAGAAATCCATCTAAAGAGAGTGACATAAAGTGTTGTTTCGGAGGGAAAGTCAACACATTTAATTGTTTTCTCGCTCTATATTTTGTGAATGTGAAAGAGAGGAAAAGCTACATGAAAGAAAGAGGGATTTTTTTTTTACATGATTCCTAGAAAAACAGAAAGAGCATCATGAATCTCCTTCTCCCTTTGGAGGAAGTGTAACGTTGCTGTAACATCAGGTCAACCTGGGAAAGCCATGGCTCTAACGTTGTCTGGTCTCTGTGTCTGTCTGTCGGTCGTTCTCTGTGTCGGTCGGTCTCTGTGTCTGTCTGTGTCGGTCGGTCTCTGCGTCGGTCGGTCGGTCTCTGCGTCGGTCGGTCGGTCTCTGCGTCGGTCGGTCGGTCGGTCTCTGCGTCGGTCGGTCGGTCTCTGCGCCGGTCGGTCGGTCGGTCTATGTGTCGTTCGGTCAGTCTCTGCGTATGTCTGTGTCGGTCGGTCTCTGCGTCGGTCAGTCTCTGCGTCGGTCAGTCTCTGCGTCGGTCAGTCTCTGCGTCGGTCAGTCTCTGCGTCGGTCGGTCGGTCTCTGCGTTGGTCGGTCGGTCGGTCTATGTGTCGTTCGGTCAGTCTCTGCGTATCTCTGCGTCGGTCGGTCGGTCTCTGCGTCGGTCTCTGCGTCGGTCGGTCGGTCTCTGCGTCGGTCGGTCGGTCTCTGCGTCGGTCGGTCGGTCTCTGCGTCGGTCGGTCGGTCTCTGCGTCCGTCTCTGTGTGCCTGTCCGTCTCTGTGTGCCTGTCCGTCTCTGTGTGCCTGTCCGTCTCTGTATGTACAGTGGGGGAAAAAAGTATTTAGTCAGCCACCAATTGTGCAAGTTCTCCCACTTAAAAAGATGAGAGAGGCCTGTAATTTTCATCATAGGTACACGTCAACTATGACAGACAAAATGAGATTTTTTTTTCCAGAAAATCACATTGTAGGATTTTTAATGAATTTATTTGCAAATTATGGTGGAAAATAAGTATTTGGTCAATAACAAAAGTTTCTCAATACTTTGTTATATACCATTTGTTGGCAATGACACAGGTCAAACATTTTCTGTAAGTCTTCACAAGGTTTTCACACACTGTTGCTGGTATTTTGGCCCATTCCTCCATGCAGATCTCCTCTAGAGCAGTGATGTTTTGGGGCTGTCGCTGGGCAACACAGACTTTCACCTCCCTCCAAAATGTTCTATGGGGTTGAGATCTGGAGACTGGCTAGGCCACTCCAGGACCTTGAAATGCTTCTTACGAAGCCACTCCTTCGTTGCCCGGGTGGTGTGTTTGGGATCATTGTCATGCTGAAAGACCCAGCCACGTTTCATCTTCAATGCCCTTGCTGATGGAAGGAGGTTTTCACTCAAAATCTCACGATACATGGCCCCATTCATTCTTTCCTTTACACGGATCAGTCGTCCTGGTCCCTTTGCAGAAAAACAGCCCCAAAGCATGATGTTTCCACCCCCATGCTTCACAGTAGGTATGGTGTTCTTTGGATGCAACTCAGCATTCTTTGTCCTCCAAACACGACGAGTTGAGTTTTTACCAAAAAGTTCTATTTTGGTTTCATCTGACCATATGACATTCTCCCAATCCTCTTCTGGATCATCCAAATGCACTCTAGCAAACTTCAGACGGGCCTGGACATGTACTGGCTTAAGCAGGGGGACACGTCTCGCACTGCAGGATTTGAGTCCCTGGCGGCGTAGTGTGTTACTGATGGTAGGCTTTGTTACTTTGGTCCCAGCTCTCTGCAGGTCATTCACTAGGTCCCCCCGTGTGGTTCTGGGATTTTTGCTCACCGTTCTTGTGATCATTTTGACCCCACAGGGTGAGATCTTGCGTGGAGCCCCAGATCGAGGGAGATTATCAGTGGTCTTGTATGTCTTCCATTTCCTAATAATTGCTCCCACAGTTGATTTCTTCAAACCAAGCTGCTTACCTATTGCAGATTCAGTCTTCCCAGCCTGGTGCAGGTCTACAATTTTGTTTCTGGTGTCCTTTGACAGCTCTTTGGTCTTGGCCATAGTGGAGTTTGGAGTGTGACTGTTTGAGGTTGTGGACAGGTGTCTATAATACTGATAACAAGTTCAAACAGGTGCCATTAATACAGGTAACGAGTGGAGGACAGAGGAGCCTCTTAAAGAAGAAGTTACAGGTCTGTGAGAGCCAGAAATCTTGCTTGTTTGTAGGTGACCAAATACTTATTTTCCACCATAATTTGCAAATAAATTCATGAAAAATCCTACAATGTGATTTTCTGGATTTTTTTTCCTCAATTTGTCTGTCATAGTTGACGTGTACCTATGATGAAAATTACAGGCCTCTCTCATCTTTTTAAGTGGGAGAACTTGCACAATTGGTGGCTGACTAAATACTTTTTTTCCCCACTGTATGTGTGTCCGTCTGTATGTATGTGTGTCCGTCTGTCTGTCTGTGTGTCCGCCTGTCTGTGTGTCCGCCTGTCTGTGTGTCCGCCTGTCTGTGTGTCCGCCTGTCTGTGTCTAACATGGTGGCATTTAGCAGATGTGTGACTAATACACACACAGCATTATTAACATTACTTATTATGAGATAATGTATCTAAAATGAAGCTGACATACACACACCAAAAAAACTGACTTGGCAGACACAGGAAGTCACATCATTGACTCCCATTTGCTAATTTTAGAATCCCATCCCACATAACAAATGTGACAGTCTCCACCCTTGTGCAATCGTTGACGTGAGCAGTGTGTGTGTGTGTTTGTGTATGTAAGGGTATGTGTTTGTGTGTTTCCCTTACGCTACTCAAGATCTCTTATTAACACAGCATTGTCTTTAAGGCCATGAGCTGAGTGGACTAAAGATATTTCAGTGTAGCCTACTGGTTCATATTGGGTCTATTTATATAGACAGTCTCCCAAACTGGAACATATTTACACTGCTTATGTAGGGGTGAAAAGGAAGGACAAATGAAGCAGACACACACACACACTGAAGGCATGCAGTGGGCAGCACCTGTGGTCACCAGTTGGGAGACAGATGCTCCTACCACCTCTGGTTTGGCATGTAGCCATGGCAACACACATAACAGGCCAGGACCACCGGGGACGCTATGGAAGTGGGTGCTGGTAGGAGTCTCTGAAGAAGAAAATACAGACTACAGCTGGTATGACACAATCCTCCCCAATCATCGTCCCCAGTCCTCCCTGTTGTGACGAGTGTCCACGAGGGGGCCATGCGCAACAGGGGGTGATTTACAATTACACCTTAACACAGGAACCAGGTTCACCCTTCCTGTCTGTGAGGGGTTTACCAAAGCTCCATGATATGGTGGGGCTTTGTGCTCTGCCTGGGTTACTACATGCTTCTTATCAATGTATTAAACTGAAAAAAATCATGATATAACTTGAATATAAAATAGTGTGTTTTAATCAATTATTTGGTAACATGTGATTATATTTAGTATTGTTTTATCTAAAAAGGATAACTTTTTTAATGTTATACAATTCACTGAGGATGGTCCTCCCATTCCTCCTCTGAGGAGCCTCCACTGATACATTTGAAAGTATGCACAAACATATTACCAAGCTCACAAACACGCCACTGAGGGGGCGCTTGCTGGCATAACAGAGCGAATGAGAATACGATGCCACGTTAGAGAACAGGAAGTGACATTGTCATCATGGCCTCTGTACCCAGTCATCAGGGCTGAAGGAGAGAAACTGGGCAAGACATCCTTAATATGCCCAGTTAAACGATCGCCCGTCACCTCTCTGAAGGGACATGCAACGGGATGGGCCCGGACACTCTTGTCACTACGCATTTCAATCTCTCCATTCCCCTGCTCCTCCTCCTCTCACATCCTGTTAATCTTTAGTCCTTTATCTTCCGGCCATCCTTCCCTTGGTGTGTGTGTGTGTATGTGTGTTGTATTTGAGACCTGTGTCTTAAGCCAGGCGCGGTTAAAACAAATCACTAAAAATAGAGACGTGTGTCAAAGTATGTGGCCCTCGGGTTTGAGATATCTGCTATAAGCAGAGGGCTTCCCTATAAAAGTATTCAATACAAATACTGTTATTGTGTTCATCTCACATGCATGGAACTACACCCACACTTGAATGAACCCACCCACAGAGGACAGGAGAATTGGGAGACAGAGACAGAGAGAGACCGAGAGACAGATAAAGAGACAAAGAGAGAGAGAGAGAGAGAGAGAGAGAGAGAGAGAGAGAGAGAGAGAGAGACAGAGAGAGTCAGCTAATATAAATCTCTATAAACCTGGAACAGTATTTGTACAGGGCAACACCAAACAGTTCCAGCTGGACTTTCACCTAATCAAAGAAATAGCTCAGCAGGAGAAGCTCTCCCTTGAGAAAGATACCCCCACTCCGAGTGGGTCAGACCAGACCTCTTCATTAAATAACCCCACAGACGAGCAACCCCAAGCGGAAAGTCAACTTCACAGCACAAAGTACTACGTGGTCCTCTGTAGCTCAGCTGGTAGAGCACGGCGCTTGTAACGCCAAGGTAGTGGGTTCGATCCCCGGGACCACCCATACACAAAAATGTATGCACGCATGACTAAGTTGCTTTGGATAAAAGTGTCTGCTAAATGGCATATTATTATTATTATTATTATTATTATTATTATTATTATTATTATTATTATTATTATTATTATTATTATTATTATTATTCCCTCATTGAAATGAAGGATAAATTCACCCAGCTGGAGGTAAGGCAGGTTGAGCTGGAACAGAAGGTGATTACACTCCAGTCAGCACAGACCCAGACAACAGTTCAGCACAACAACACCCCCTTAACCAGACCCGGAAAGCTGGAGGTGGAGAGAGACATGTTTGCACTCTGGACTGTGGTGAGACAACAACAACAGGAGAAGGAGCAGGAGCAGGAGAAGAACAGAGCACTAGAGGAGAGGATCAGAGTGCTGGAGGGGAAGGTGAGAACGATGACAGGTGACAAAGAACAACCCATTAGAGAGCAGGCCACTGACAAAGAACAACCCATTAGAGAGCAGGCCACCCCCGCAGAGAAGCAAGCAGAACAGCCCACCTCAGATCCTGGCCAAAGTCTCGACACCGCAGCAAAACAGTACACTCTAGACCCTGACCATAGCCTCGACATCACAGCTGGACAAACAAATGAAGAACCCCAAGCCCAGAGGATCCCAACCCCTCTGAGTACCCCCCCCTGTCAGCCACCCTGATAGCCCTCATGACGACCCCCCCACACCCACTGAGGACATACACGAGCAACAGATTGTACTCCTTATGGACTCAAACGGGAAATACATACAAGAAAATGAACTTTTTCCCAAACACACAGTGTCTAAACTCTGGTATCCAAACACCCAGCGCGCCCTAGACCTTCTGCCTGAGGACACAGCAGGAAAGGTTGGCCACAGCACTCAAGGGACTGATAGAAAATGCTTATTCTACTTTCCCCCAACACACAAGTGGTTATCTCAACCCTGCTACCACGAAAATACTTCCATCCAGCTACCATACAGCAGGTAAACGCAAGTATTTCCTGTGACTGTGCCTCAAAACCAGATGTCTACCTGGCCCACCACTCCACCCTGGACTTGAACAGCCTTTACGACCAGGTCCACCTATACAAGGCAGCAGTGCCCACCTTCGCCCGGACCCTAAAGGATATCGCCCTCAACCGCAGAACCCAACACCTCACACAGGAGCAACAGATCAACAGACACCCAGCCCAGACCAGTGAGACACTCTCCAGACCCCCCCCCCCCCCCCCCCCGGAACTACACATAGAGGACCCCCGCCAAG
>NC_139995.1:48109112-48129112 GCF_964263955.1 Coregonus lavaretus
ATTAACACAGGTCTCATCAACAATCTCTCAAGCCCACATGCTTGTGATTAGCCAGCTTATCTTTATATTTCAAGTTTAGTCAACTTGGATCTATTTGCTAGCTAAGAAGGTTGAACAGTTTAATTGTTATGAACACACCCTTCTGTCTGTCTCCAACTGTTTGAAAAGCATGTTAGCCTGTCCACTTTGTTCAGATGTTGAAATCAAGTGGCCTACCTTATTTCTCAGAATGAGAACGAGTTGCCAATTACTTATAGAGAATGCTATTCATTGACTACAGCTCAGCATTCAACACCATAGTGCCCTCTAAGCTCATCACTAAGCTAAGGATCCTGGGACTAAACACCTCCCTCTGCAACTGGATCCTGGACTTCCTGACGGGCCGCCCCCAGGTGGTAAGGGTAGGTAACAACACATCTGCCACACTGATCCTCAACACGGGGACCCCTCAGGGGTGCGTGCTCAGTCCCCTCCTGTACTCTCTGTTCACCCATGACTGCATGGCCAGGCACGACTCCAACACCATCATTAAGTTTGCCGACGACACAACAGTGGTAGGCCTGATCACCGACAACGATGAGACAGCCTATAGGGAGGTGGTCAGATATCTGGCCGTGTGGTGCCAGGACAACAACCTCTCCCTCAACGTGACCAAGACAAAAGGAGATGATTGTGGACTACAGGAAAAAAAATAGGACTGAGCACGCCCCCATTCTCATCGACGGGGCTGTAGTGGAACAGGTTGAGAGCTTCAAGTTCCTTGGTGTCCACATCACCAACGAACTATCATGGTCCAAACACACCAAGACAGTCGTGAAGAGGGCACGACAAAGCCTATTCCCCCTCAGGAGACTAAAAAGATTTGGCATGGGTCCTCAGATCCTCAAAAAATTCTACAGCTGCACCATCGAGAGCATCCTGACTGGTTGCATCACCGCCTGGTATGGCAACTGCTTGGCCTCCGACCGCAAGGCACTACAGAGGGTAGTGCGTACGGCCCAGTACATCACTGGGGCAAAGCTTCCTGCCATCCAGGACCTCTATACCAGGCGGTGTCAGAGGAAGGCCCTCAAAATTGTCAAAGACTCCAGCCACCCCAGTCATAGACTGTTCTCTCTGCTACCGCACGGCAAGCGGTACCGGAGTGCCAAGTCTAGGTCCAAAAGACTTCTCAACAGCTTCTACCCCCAAGCCATAAGACTCCTGAACAGCTAATCATGGCTACCCGGACTATTTGCACTGCCCCCCCACCCCATCCTTTTTACGCTGCTGCTACTCTGTTAAGTATTTATGCATAGTCACTTTAACTCTACCCACATGTACATATTACCTCAACTACCTCAACTAGCCGGTGCCCCCGCACATTGACTCTGCAACGGTACCCCCCTGTATATATAGCCTCCCTACTGTCACTTTATTTTACTTCTGCTCTTTTTTTTCTCAACACTTTTTTTTGTTGTTGTTTTATTCTTACTTTTTTTGTTTAAAATAAATGCACTGTTGGTTAAGGGCTTTAAGTAAGCATTTCACTGTAATGTCTGCACCTGTTGTATTCGGCGCATGTGACCAATAAAATTTGATTTGATTTGATATAATTGTGTTTTATACTTATTACAGATTTATAAAATAGAGGACTAGACAGCTAGTATACCAGTCTTTGGCTAAAATGCTGCTAGCGCTACGTGGTACCCCAATTGTGCGCAACAAGCTGAGCATTCATTTTCCAGAATCAATGTTCATTCATACTCTCATGTCTGCTCTCCTTGCAATTTGAGTATTTGAGACATAAAAAGGGTATTGTTAGAAAAGTTCTCTATTACAGTAAAATAATGTCTCAATGTGTTTTGGTGTGCATATGACCGATTCTGTTGGACCAACCCTCAAATGCAAATAGCGAGTTGAAACCGCTTGTCAGAGAGGAAGATGTGATCTCTCAACTTTGATGGTGTGAGTGGCAGGGGGAGGGGCTTGGTGTGTGTGTAAACCATAGAGGAAGAAGCGAAAGGTTTCACTCTCGCTAAAATCTGTCCAAAATAAGCCCAATGCGTTTCTAAGGGCTTATTTTGGACCTAAACTTGTCGCCTACCTTCCCGCCTTTGGGACAACAACTCCCATTGTTAAGGCAGAGATGTGCATCTCTTCATTACATACAGATCTCTGGTGTAAATGGGATGGTTCACACAGCACAGAGGAGCGAAGGAGACGAGACCAAAAAGACAACAAGCGGACATAAACGCTCATAAAAAGTATACAGGCATTTGGAATATCGCGCAAAAACATACATTTGAATTAATCTAATTAATTTGATATATCGCCCAGCCATAGGACAAAGCCATGAAATTTAGGAGGAATCAGAATTATGATAATAACTAACCATACACAGTGGGGCAACTTCCTGTTTACAAAAATGAACTACGATAAAATGTGAATGTGCCAAGACTGGGAATGCCTCAAGGTTCATAGAGCATAGGCTAATGCAGTAGGCTTGAGATGTGCATCCCTTTCCAACTGCAGTTCAGATAGTAGGCCTGGCCTACACACAAGTCAGCAGCACCATCCACAATAAAGCAGGTGAAAACAAAATGGCGGAAATCCCACAGAAAAAAACAACTGACATGAACAACAACCCAGCTAGAACATCATGCGTTCTCCTTCGCCAGAAAAATAATTCTTACCTTCTTCATCCTGCCGTTGCGCGTGCCAACAAAGGCCACAGTGTTGCCGCGGTAATCGTAGGCGGCCACCGAGGTCATGCCGTCGTCCTTGTCGATGAAGAGCGGTATTCCTTCTATGGTGCTGGTCCCGCCCAGAGGCTGGTTAAAGTCCTGGCCGCAGAAGTTGTCATCGATCTGGAGAGGCTGAGCGAGAGCGAGAGAGATTGGAAAGAATTACACATTGGAAAGAATTAACCAAAAAACTGAGCAAACTGGAATGCTATTTGGCCCTAAACAGAGAGTACACAGTGGCAGAATACCTGACCACTGTGACTGGCCCAAAATTAAGGAAAGCTTTGACCATGTACAGACTCAGTGAGCATAGCCTTGCTATTGAGAAAGGCTGCCGTAGGCAGACCTGGCTCTCAAGAGAAGACAGGCAACGTGCACACCGCCCTCAAAATGAAGTGGAACCTGCGCTGCACTTCCTAACTTCCTGCCAAATGTATGACCATATTAGAGACACATGTTTCCCTCAGATTACACAGACCCACAAAGAATTTGAAAACAAATCCAATTTTGATCAACACCCATATCTATTGGGTGAAATACCACAGTGTGTCATCACAGCAGCAAGATTTGTGACCTGTTGCCACAAGAAAAGGGTAACCAGTGAAGAACAAACACCATTGTAAATACAACCCTTTTGTACTTTAACTATTTGCACATCGTAACAACACTACAGTCGTGGTCAAAAGTTGAATGACAAGTATTGGTCTTCACAAAGTTCGCTGCTTCAGTGTTATGAGACATTTTTGTCAGATGTTACTATGGTATACTGAAGTATAATTACAAGCATTCCATAAGTGTCAAAGGATTTTACTGACAATTGCATTAAGTTTATGCAAAGATTCAATACTTGCAGTGTTGACCCTTCATTTTCAACCTCTGCAATCCACCCTAGCATGCTGTCAATTAACTTCTGGGCCACATCCTGACTGATGTCAGCCCATTCTTGCATAATCAATGCTTGGAGTTTGTCAGAATTTGTGGGTTTTTGTTTGTCCACCCGCCTCTTGAGGATCGACCACAAGTTCTCAATGGGATTAAAGTCTGGGGAGTTTCCTGGCCATGGACCCAAAATGTTGATGTTTTCTTTCCAGAGCCACTTAGTTATCACTTTTGCCTTATGGCAAGGTGCTCCATCATGCTGGAAAAGGCATTGGTCGTCACCAAACTGTTCTTGGATGGTTGGGAGAAGTTGCTCTCGGAGGATGTGTTGGTACCATTCTTTATTCATGGCTGTGTTCTTAGGCAAAAATGTGAGTGAGCCCACTCCATTGGCTGAGAAGCAACCATACATATGAATGGTCTCAGGATGCTTTACTGTTGGCATGACACAGGACTGATGGTAGCGCTCACCTTGTCTTCTCCGGACAAGGTGTTTTCTGGATGCCCCAAACAATCGGAAAGGGGATTCATCAGAGAAAATGACTTTACCCCAGTCCTCAGCAGTCCAATCCCTGTCCCTTTTGCAGAATATCAGTCTGTCCCGGATGTTTTTCCTGGAGAGAAGTGGCTTCTTTGCTGCCCTTCTTGACACCAGGCCATCCTCCAAAAGTCTTCGCCTCACTGTGTGTGCAGATGCACTCACACCTGCCTGCTGCCATTCCTGAGCAAGCTCTGCACTGGTGGTGCCCTGATCCCGCAGCTGAATCAACTTTAGGAGACGGTCCTAGCGCTTGCTGGACTTTTTTTGGGCGCCCTAATGCCTTCTTCACAACAATTGAACCTCTCTCCTTGAAGTTCTTGAAGATCCGTAAATGGTTGATTTAGGTGCAATCTTACTAGCAGCAATATCCTTGCCTGTGAAGCCCTTTTTGTGCAAAGCAATGATGATGGCACGTGTTTCCTTGCAGGTAACCATGGTTAACAGAGGAAGAACAATGATTTCAAGAACCACCCTCCTTTTAAAGCTTCCAGTCTGTTATTCTAACTCAATCAGCATAACAGAGTGATCTCCAGCCTTGTCCTCATCAACACTATCACCTGTGTTAACGAGAGAATCACTGACATGATGGCAGCTGGTCCTTTTGTCGCAGGGCTGAAATGCGGTGGAAATGTTTTTTTGGGATTAAGTTCATTTTCATGGCAAAGAGGGACTTTGCAATTAATTGCAATTCATCTGATCACTCATGACATTCTGGAGTATATGCAAATTGCCATCATCAAAACTGAGGCAGTAGACTTTGTGAAAATTAGTATTTGTTTCATTCTCAAAACTTTTGACCACGACTGTACATAGCCATAATGACATTTGAAATATATCTTTCAAACTTTTGTGAGTGTAATGTTCACTGTTCATTTTTTGTTTATTTCACTTCTTTTATTGTCTATTTCACTTGCTTTTGCAATGTAAACATATTTTCCCATGCCAACAAAGCCCTTTGAATTGAATTGAATTGAATTGAGAGAGAAGGGGGGGAGAGAGAGAGAGAAGGGGGGGAGGGAGTGAGGGAGGGAGAAAGAAAGAAAGAAAGAAAGAGGGGAGAGAGAAAGAAAGATAGAGGAGAGAGAGAGCGAGAGAGAAAGAGAGAGCGAGAGAAAGAGAGCGAGAGAAAGAGAGTGAGAGAAAGAGTTTAGAGTTGTAACAGTGATATAACAGTGTCTATTTGTGTATACATAAACTAACAGCATCAGTATAACCAGAGGTTGTGTGACAGAAAGACAGAGGAAAGGGACAATGTTTTTGGTTCAGTTGTGTGTGTGTCTGCATATCTGCATAGTAGTGTTTTCGTGCGTGTGTCTGTGCGTGTGTATATTCAAATATTGTGTGTATCTCTTCAACTGATTCTCTAATCCACTCAGTCAGGGTTCTAATTCCAACCTGCTACTTGGGTTGCTTGTGGAGATAGGCTGAACCACTGACACATTAAAGCATTCAGCCTAGAGGGCAGAGGTCACCAACCTTACTACGCATATCAAGTAAGCCTCTCTCAAATCAGGCATGACACACCCATGACGGTGTGTGTGTGCAACACACACCCTACGAGGCCACTAGCCGAGGAAGGCTAGAATTGAAGTGGCGTCAGTGTGTGTTTAACACTGGCAACACACACACACGCACACAGAGCGATTGTGTAAATGGTGGTGTAATCCAAATTCTTATCACTGCATCATCTGATTGATCCATCATCTGATTGATCCAGAGAAGAGACAGAAGAGAACAGATAACTCTTCCTCTCTCTCCCTTTACTTTTCTCTCCATCTGTGTAAATTGATGCAGCACGGCTTGCTTTGCGTCGATATCCCTTTATTCTCCCTCTCCCCTCTCCCTCTTACTTCCAATCAATCCCTTACCAAGCGCTACAGTAGACGAGTACAGTAAATCTACACATCAATATCCTCCCTCTTCTCTCCCCCCCCCACCCCTCCTCCTTCACTCTGCTTTTCTCTCGCTTAATCAAAGGGTCTCTACCTCAAAGCAGGAAGAAGGGCAGGGGGAGAAAGGCATGGGGAGGAGAAGAAGAGAAAGAGGAAGGAAAGCCAGCTGGGTATCAATTCAGTTAACAAAGCCCTCTCGGCCAACCCGCGGCCTGGTGGAGAGAGAGGGAAAAGGAGAGAAAGACGGAAAGCTGCTTTACCGGAACCTTCCATGACTCACTAGCAATGGGCATCTGGAGAAGGATGGGGAGAAGTGGAGTGAAGTGTGTGTGTTTCCACATGTCCATTACCTGAAACAAGTATTTTTATTCACTAATTGCCTTGGACAGCCTCCCATCTAGACAAAACAGCCTACACACACAAAACCAAGACATATCCCTAAAGCCTGTTCACCAAAATGACAAGAGGGAACATATTCAACCCAGTCAAGCTAGTCTCCATAAATCAGAATATGACTCAGGCACTTAATAAAACACAAAATGCAGCCCCTTGACACCAGAGCCTGAGGGAAGGACCACGAAGGGTTAATCCATCTTTGGGTGGGTGTATTTGAAAGGGTTAAGATGCACTACATGGTACACAGAGACAAAGTTATGGTAAAAGCTAGCTACGCTACACTGGACAGTATATTGTCAAACACAAGCAAAAGTGCACGAGCATACAACACAGTAAAAAAATATGGAACATTAAAAAATATTTCTGCCGAGGCGCACTTTGAAGATGCTGGAACAGTCCACATTTCCTTTTCCTCTGCAAACAAAACAAGTAATGAATAGAAGAATCTGACAACCCCATAATATACTGAACAAAAATATAAACATTCACCAATTTCAAAGATTTTACTAAGTTACAGTTCATATAGGGACATTAGTCAATTTAAATACATTCATTAGGATTGACTGGGAATACAGATATGCATCTGTTGGTCACAGATACCTTAAAAAAAAAGGTAGGGGTGTGGATCAGAAAACCAGTCGCTATCTGGTGTGACCACCATCTGCCTCATGCAGCGCAACATCTCCTTCGCATAGAGTCGATCAGGCTGTTGATTGTGGCATGTGGAATGTTGTCCCACTCCTCTTCAATGGCTGTGCAAAGTTGTTGGATATTGGCGGGAACTGGAACACGCTGTCGTACACATCGATCCAGAGCATCCCAAACATGCTCAATTGGTGACATGTCTGGTGAGTATGCAGGCCACGGAAGAACTAGGACATTTTCAGCTTCCAGGAATTGTTTACAGATCCTTGCGACATGGGGCCATGCATTATCATCCCGGTATCTCTATGCATTCAAATTGCCATCAATAAAATGCCTATCCATACCATAACCCCACCGCCACCATGGGGTACTTTGTTCACAACATTGACATCAGCAAACCATTTGCCCACAGGGGCTATTTGACAAGTATAGTTAAAACCGGGATTTATCCGTGAAGAGCACACTTCTCCAGCGTGCCAGTGGCTATCGAAGGTGAGCATTTTCTCACCGATGTCAGTTAAGACACTGAACCGCAGTCAGGTCAAGACCCTGGTGAGGACGATGAGCATGCAGATGAGCTTCCCTGAGACGGTTTCTGACAGTTGGGGCAGCAATTATTCAGTTTCATCAGCTGTCCGGGTGGCTGGTCTCAGATGATGGATGTGGAGGTCCTTGGCTACACGTGGTCTGCAGTTGTGAGGCCAGTTGGATGTACTGCCAAATTATCTAAAACAACGCTGGAGGCAGCTTATTGTAGAAAAATTATCTGGCAACATCTCTGGTGGACATTCCTGCAGTCAGCATGCCAATTGCACACTCCCTCAAAACTTGAAACATCTATGGCATTGTGTTGTGTGACAAAACTGCACATTTTAGAGTGGCCTTTTATTGTCCCCAGCACAAGGTGCACCTGTGTAATGACCATGCTGTTTAAATCAACTTCTTGATATGCCACACTTTTCAGGTGGATGGATTATCTTGGCAAATGATAAATGCTCACTAACAGGGATGTAAACAAATTTGTGCACAAACTTTGAGAGAAAAAAGCTTTTTGTGCGTATGTGACTTGTTCCGGGAAATTAGGCGTATGTCGCACGTTACCACTTCACAGGAGCGGCGAACATAAACATTTATTTTTTATCAAAATGCATTTTTTGGCGGAAATGCCTTCTGGAACAAGTGAACTTTCACGTGCCTTAATAACAAACTTGTATTCCATCCATAAATACAAATAAAATTGTTAAGTTACAAATGTAGTTGGTTTAGCCATGGAAAAAGACAGGAACCTTACCGCTAGCCATGATCGGCTGAGATACTGAATGGGCTGGACATGCCGGGAGATGAGTTTGGATTGGTCTGCCATGTAGCATGCTTTTGTCTATCACGTGAGCTGTTTAGTATGTGTTGACAGTACTTTCTACCACGCCGTTTTTGAAAGATATAACGTTAGCCATTGAGAACTACAAAAGTTTTGCTACTTTTCTCAACAACATTGATGACCTGAATTTAGCAGGCGCTATCGACAGATCAGTTGGAAAAAGTGATGGGCTACTTTCTACACACGCCACGGTCAACGTGAACCGGAGTGACTTGACACAACGCTGGCTAAACAAGGGGTGCTTTCGTAAATTCACTCTGGCTATCTACTCCGATTTCAGAGCACTTTCGTCTGAGTGTGCCAGAGCGCAGAACAAATGATTAATTTACGAACGCTCAACACCCATTGAATATGGCCGGTGTCAGTAAACGTCGGCAAAAAAGCGTAATTAAATTGTAGCCAGCAGCACAGTTACAGTCACCAACACTCTGGACAACATGAAAACACCCTAACCAACCAGCTCTGCTAGGGGCGAGTAAAATGGTCAGAGTGAGATTCTCTCTTATTTGTAATAATAATAATAATATAATGTGTCTGGAAGTAGCTAGCAAGCTAGCCAACATTAGCTTGAGTGCTTGACTGCCGTTGTGAGGTCTGAACGCTCGGATCAACCCTACTCCTCGGCCAGAGCGTCCAGTGTGAGCTCTAAACGCTCCGAGAGCTAAAAGCTCTGAAATTACGAAAGGACAATCTGACAACGCTCTGAATTTACGAACGCCCAGAGCGCACTCTGAGCGCACTCTGGCACTCCAGATTGAATTTATGAACACACCCAAGATGTAGCTACAAATAAAACGGAATAAATGGTTCAAGTCTGCCTGAAGCGTTCATTCATGTATACGGGTAAGAGTCTAGATACATTTTCAGATATAAGTTTCTAATTTTGTGAGAAAGTCGTTTTTATTGCAAGTTACAGCGTACTGTTAGTTACAGTAGATAGCAAATGTTAGCTTGCCTGCTCACTAGCTAACGTTACATTTATGATCTGCAGTAATATTATTAGAATCAGAAAACTATTTGCATTGCTAGCTATAGCATAATGTTAGCTAGCTAACATTGAACCTAGTTTGTTAGCTTTAGCTACCTGCAGATTCATACTACAGCTATGACAATGTTTGTATTGGTAGTAGTATGAGTTGGGATTACGCCAGTTGATTGTTTGGCTACATAGCTAGCTAGGTACCTACAGTTGAAGTCGGAAGTGTACATACACTTAGGTTGGAGTCATTAAAACTAGTTTTTCAACCACTCCACACATTTCTTGTTCACAAACTATAGTTTTGGCAAGTCGGTTAGGACATCTACTTTGTGCATGACACAAGTCATTTTTCCAACAATTGCTTACAGACATATTATTTCACATATAATTCATTGTATCACAATTCCAGTGGGTCAGAAGTTTACATAAACTAATTGTAAACTCTCCAGTATGTATTATTACATGACCCATTAAATTAGCAGGTGTGTCTGGGGGTGATTATGTGTACATGTCTAGACAATAGTGACCCATCCACTTAGCTAGATGTGGCTGGGGGGTAGTTATAGCAATTCCTTCACATGACCCATCAATTTAGACAAGTGTAACGGGTAAGTGTCATCTAATAATGATAACATATTTATAAAGTATTCTTATCTGGACACTTTCTTTTTTTGATATTGCTACAATGCAAGTAACCACTTTACTGTACAGTTTACACCTTCTGTATCCTGTGCATGTGACATATAAACTTAGATTTTATTTGATATAGTGTGTTTCACATGTGAATCCTTAAAGAGATGGGTGGGGCTAAGGCTTAAAAGGGTGTGAATGATGCTGAATGTTTGTGGACAAAGAAGAGCTCTCCAGTATGTGTACCAATACATTTAAGGACCATTTTCTCAAAAGTGTATCATCTTTCCAAGCAGAATTACTTTCCCATTGTTCCTCAACTGCAGTTTATGATATACCATTTTCTAGCACTGAGTCTCTACTTTTATCCAATGTAAAAAACACAATTTCAAAAATCTAGGCGTTCGGTCATATATGGAAAATGTCTGGGATCTTTCATTTCAGCTCATGAAACACGGGACCAATACTTTACATGTCGTGTTTATATTTTTGTTCAGTGCAAAATAGTTGATCTATTTACCTAGTCAGCTCTTTGTTGTGTTTTCTATGCAAGATAAATATTCCTTTAGATATTAATATATTCAAATTATGAGCGCCATGGGGAGGGAATTCCCAGAATCTAATATAAAGTGCTTTCGGAAAGTATTCAGACCCCTTGACTTTTCCACATTTTGTTAGGTTAGTTTTACTCTAAAATGGATTAAATCAATTGTTTTCCTGATCAATCTACACACAATACCCCAAAATGACAAAGCAAAAACAGGTTTAGAAATGTTGTCAAAATAAAAAACAGAAATACCTTATTGACAGAAGTATTCAGACCATTTGCTATGAGACTCGAAATGTATCTCAGGTGCATCATGTTTCCATTGATCATCCTTGAGATGTTTCTACATCTTGATTGGAGTCCAAATGTGGTAAATTCAATTGATTGTACATGATTTGGAAAGGCACACACCTGTCTATATAAGGTCCCACTGTTGACAGTGCATGTCAGAGCAAAAACCAAGCCATGAGGTCGAATACATTTTCCGTAGAGCTCCGAGACAGGATTGTGTCGAGGCACAGATTTGGGGAAGGGTACCAAATAATGTCTGCAGCATTGAAGGTCCCCAAGAACACAGTGGCCTCCATCATTCTTAAATGGAAGAAGTTTGGAACCACCAAGACTCTTCCTAGAGCTGGCCGCCCGCCCAAACTGAGCAATCTGGGGGAGAAGGGCCTTGGTCAGGGAGGTGACTAAGAACCCGATGTTTACTCTGACAGAGCTCCAGTGTTCTTCTGTGGAGATGGGAGAACCTTCCAGAAGGACAAACATCTCTGCAGCGCTCCACCAATCAGGCCTTTATGGTAGAGTGGCCAGATGGAAGCCACTCCTCAGTAAAAGGCACACGACAGCCCAATTGGAGTTTGCCAAAACGCACCTAAAGACTCTCAGACCATGAGAAACAAGATTCTCTGGTCTGATGAAACCAAGATTGAAGTCTTTGGCCTGAATGCCAAGCATCACATCTGGAGGAAACCTGCCACCATCCCTACGGTGAAGCGACGCTCCCCATCCAACCTGACAGAGCTTGAGAGGATCTGCAGAGAAGAATGGGAGAAACTCCCCAAATACAGGTGTGCCAAGCTTGTAGCGTCATACCCAAGAAGACTCGATGCTATAATCGCTGCCAAAGGTGCTTCAACAAAGTACTGAGTAAAGGGTCTGAATAGTTATGTAAATGTATTATTTCCGTTTTTTATGTTCTCTCTGCTACTGCACGGCAAGCGGTACCGGAGAACCAAGTCTAGGTCCAAAAGACTTCTTAACAGCTATGCAAATAGTCTGGGTAGCCATTTTATTATTTATTTAGTAGGTTCCTCAAACTTTTACCAGCCACCACCGGTTTACCCTTATGGCCTGCGTATTCTCTTTACTCTATTATCTACAAACAGCATTGTTGTTTAAGGGCCTGTCAGTAAGTATTTCACCTTAAGATCTACACCTGTTGTATTCGACACATGTGACAAATACAATTTGATTTGAATGGTCTAATGAACGAAAGCCTGAATTGATGTAATAATTCACTAATAATTAACTGAATTATTGAAAATAAATAGGCCTACCCGCTTGCACTTTGTACAGGCTGTGTATCCATCTACCGGGTTGTTGTCCTTAAAAACTGGGGATTTCACTCGCGCAGCACCTAGGCTATCCAGGGGAAATAAACTTGGCAACTTGTCGGATTCTCACGTGGGGAGAGGGAACATAAGCTCTGTGTGTGTACAAATTATAACGTTTTAGAACCACACAAATAAGGGCCAGTTTCCGGGCTCCACACTCTCAATGCGTGGCTGGTAGCCTTATGTCTGCCTCGCTGCTCACAGAATGGAATTCGCAACACAATGCAACACAACAGCTTCTGGGTTTAAAAAAAAGAGTATGATCTTGATTTAAAAGGTTTCCGACCCGCAATGTAATTGTTCTGAAGTGCAAGCCGACCCACAGGTTGAAAGAATGTTTTCATTCCACCAGCCAGCTGATTTTTTTTGCGGCTCAGCTGCGGGGAACCGTGGGTATCCGACCTGATGCAGGACTCTACTAATTATTAGCCAGCCCAATAGGGTAAATGCAGATAGGCAACTCCATGCTTCAGTCTATTTATTTACAGCCACTATGCTGCATCAGATTAGTTAGGCTACAGGTGATAATGCTTATTGCAAATAGCATACCTGATAATATGGTCCAATATGTTAAAATAATTGTAAACAATTTTAGCAATATGTAATTTGGTTAATTTCTGGAGGTGTCGGCATCATTTTATTTTCATTCCTTTTGGAGTAGAATGTCCTTTTAAAATGTCACCAGAACTGAGCTTCTCAGTCCTTCTACCCCTCACTCACTCCAACACACTCACTCTCTTTTAAACCTCTAGGAATAGCCTCCAGTTGGCTCCATACAGAATTTTCTAGCTGGCACAGAGCCAAGGGGTCTGTGATTGGTTTGAGACGGAGATGGATTAGACAACTAACACCACCACTCAGTGAAATATGGTCCTTCATATGGCAGAAAGCATGTCTGTCCATACAGAGAAACCCACACATACACAACACGTAGAGGTATGCATTGATTCACAGGCACATTTTATATAAGTATTGCACAATATGTGGCTGAATACTCACACACACTCATTGGGTTAATACTGTCATGTTATCTTATAGGTTAGAGATATGTTGTTATAACCAGAAGCTAGCTAGCACAGAGACGTGTATCATGTACACTCGCACACACGCACACACGCACATGCACACACACACACACGCACGCACACACATGCGTACGCACACACGCGCACACACAGATGTAGTGCCTCTAGTCAGGTTTGGAGGCAGAGTAACCGATCACAGATACACACACACCGCCCCTAGGATAACCCCGATTTTACCCTTTAATTGACAGCTGCTGTCTGGAGGCACTGACCCCAGGTAAGCGAGAGAAGGAAAGAGAAGGAGGGTGGAATGGAGAAGGGGGTAGCTAGCACCATCTCTTCTGAGCTCCTACACTGCTGACAGCATGGTTTCGGGACAAGCCTGCAATTCATCTGTGCATGTGTGCAGGCATGTGTATGTGTTTCCTGTCACCCTCTTGCCCTGCGCTTCTCTCTATTCATTAGCTGTCTCCTCATTAGGCAGCATGCATTGGCCTTCACTTGCCCTCACCTCTCAAACACACAAGGAATGCACGCACATACACACACCTCTCTTCACCAATGCATCATGTGCACAAACACACACACAAAACACAGATTAATTAATTAATTCAATTCAAATTCTATTTGACACATGCGCCGAATACAACAGGTTTAGACATTACAGTGAAATGCTTACTTAAAAGCCCTTAACCAACAATGCAGTTTAATAAAAAAAAATTAAAAAGCAAATAATTAAAGAGCAGCAGTAAAATAAAATAACAGTAGGGAGGCTATATACAGGGGGTACTGGTACAGAGTAAATGTGTGGGGGCACCAGTTAGTCAAGGTAATTGAGGTAATATGTACATGTGGGTACAGTTAAAGTGACTATGCATAAATAATGAACAGAGTAGCAGCAGCGTAAAAGAGGGGGTTAGGGTGGGGTGGGGTGGGTGGGGGATATGCAAAAAGTCAGGGTAGCCATGATTAGCTGTTCAGGAGCCTTATGGCTTGGGGGTAGAAGCTGTTAAGAAGTCTTTTGGACCTAGACTTGGTGCTCCGGTACCGCTTGCCGTGCAGTAGCAGAGAGAAAAGTCTATGACTAGGGTGGCTGGAGTCTTTGATAATTTTTAGGGCCTTCTTCTGAAGCTTGGCCCCAGAGATGTACTCGGCCGTACGCACTACCCTCTGTAGTGCCTTGCGGTCGGAAGCCGAGCAGTGGTCAGGATGCTCTCGATGGTGGAGCTGTATAACTTTTTGAGGATCTGAGGACCCATGCCAAATATTTTCAGTCTCCTGAGGGGGAATAAGCTTTGTCGTTCCCTCTTCATGACTGTCTTGGTATGTTTGGACCATGATAGTTTGTTGGTGATGTGGACACCAAGGAACTTGAAGCTCTCAACCTGTTCCACTACAGCCCCATCGATGAGAATGGGGGCGTGCTCAGTACTCTTTTTTTTCCCTGTAGTCCACAATCATCTCCTTTGTCATTATAATTTTTTGTTTTAGTCATTTTAGTAGACGCTCTTATCCAGAGCGACTTGCAGTTAAGTGAGTGCATACATTTTCATACTGGCCCCCCGTGGGAATCGAACCCACAACCCTGGCGTTGCAAACGCCATGCTCTACCAACTGAGCTACACGGGACTGTTTATCACGATGAGGGAGAGGTCGTTATCCTGGCATCACACGACCAGGTCTCTGACCTTCTCCCTATAGGCTGTCTCATCATTGTCGGTGATCAGGCCTACCACTGTTGTGTCGTCGGCAAACTTAATGATGGTGTTGGAGTCGTGCCTGGCCATGCAGTCCTGGGTGAACATGGAGTACAGGAGGGGACTGAGCATTGTACGAGATCTTCAGTTTCTTGGAAATGTCTTGCATGGAATAGCCTTCATTTCTCAGAACAAGAATAAACTGACGAGTTTCAGAAGAAAGTTCTTTGTTTCTGGCCATTTTGAGCCTGTAATCGAACCCACAATTGCTGATGCTCCAGATACTCAACTAGTCTCAAGAAGGCCAGCTTTATTGCTTCTTTAATTAGCACAACAGTTATCAGCTGTGCTAACATAATTGCAAAAGGGTTTTCTAATGATCAAATTAAAATGATAAACTTGGATTAGCAAACACAACGTGTCATTGGAACACAGGACTGATGGTTGCTGATAATGGGCCTCTGTACGCCTATGTAGATATTCCAGAAAAGAAATCAGCCATTTCCAGCTACAATAGCCATTTACAACATTAACAATGTCTACACCGTATTTCTGATCAATTTGATGTTATTTTAATGGACAAAAAAAATGCTTTTCTTTCGAAAACAAGGATATTCCTAAGTGACCCCAAACTTTTGAACGGTAGTATAAATATATAAAAATAAATGACACGCCGGTAGCAATTTGATTCTGAAAGTAATGGACGCGTTACTTGAAAAAGTAACAAAAATATTACAATATTCGAACAAAGTAAGTCATTATATTACTCTGTTACTCATAAAAGTAATATATTACTGTACCGTTACCTTTGTAACACCTTACCCCCGTTACGCAACGGTCTGATTCTGTGACTGGGCAAGTCTGCACACAGACACACACACAGGTCCTGCTCTATAAATACACACACACACACTGGTGAGGGCGTAACTAAACACATGCTGTCACATTCCACACATATGCCAAAACAGCCTGGCATCTCTCAGCACAGACATATTATTTATTCATTCCACTGGGTAACAGACAGTGGTGTAGTGGAGGGTAAACGGGAGGGTACCCACCTTTAGCTTAAAAAATGCATAGAAAATATAGGCAGCATTGCTTTACTCAACGTGAACGACGATCATAGTTAACCCACTTTTTGTATTACCACTACATCACTGGTTGGTGTGTGTGTGGGTGTGTGTCCGTCCATCCTTCTCTGCCCGTCTGTCTCTACAGTGTTTTTAAACCGATTGGATTTTAATACTGATTATTATTAATATGTAATAATATTTTATAATAATATATATATAATTAATTGATTGGATTGTATCGCTTTTCCAGATCAAATCAAATGTATTTGTCACATGCGCCGAATACAACATGTACCATGAAATGCATATATATATATGTTTTTTTTAATAACACAAACAATAATGAGGCTATATACAGGGGGGTACCGGTACCGAGTCAATGTGTGGGGGTACAGGTTAGTCGAGGTAATTTGTACATGTAGGTAGGGGTAAAGTGACTATGGGGGGGGGGGTCTATGGAAATAGCCCATGTGGCAATTTGATTCATTGTTCAACAGTCTTATGGCTTGGGGGTAGAAGCTGTTAAGAAGCCTTTTGGAACTAGACTTGGCACTCCGGTACCGCTTGCCGTGCAGTAGCAGAGAGAACAGTCTGACTTGTTTGACTGGAGTCTTTGACAATTTTTTGGGCCTTCCTCTGACACCGCCTAGTATATAGGTAATGATGGCAGGAAGCTTGGCCCCAGTGATGTACTGGTCATGATGCTCTCGATGGTGCAGCTGTAGAACTTTGAGGATCTGGGGACCCATGCCAAATCTTTTCAGTCTCCTGAGGGGGAAAAGGCTTTGTCGTGCCCTCTTCATGACTTTCTTGGTGTGTTTGGACCATGATAGTTTGTTGGTGATGTGGACACCAAGGGACTTGAAACTCTCGACTAGCTCCACTACAGCCCCATCGATGTGAATGGGGGTGTGTTCAGCCCTCATTTTCCTGTAGTCCACCATCATCTCCTTTGTCTTGCTCACGTTGAGGGAATGGTTGTTGTCCTGGCCAGCACACTGCCAGGTCTCTGACCTCCTCCCTATAGGCTGTCTCATCGTTGTTGGTGATCAGGCCTACCACTGTTGTGTCGTCAGCAAACTTGATGGTGTTGGAATCGTGCTTGGCCACGAAGTCGTGGGTGAACAGGGAGTACAGGAGGGGACTAAGCACGCACCCCTGAGGGGCCCCCGTGTTGAGGATCAGCGTGGCAGATGTGTTGTTGCCTACCCTTACCACCTGGGGGCGGCCCGTCAGTTAGTCCAGGATCCAGTTACAGAAGGAGGTGTTTAGTCCCAAAGTCCTTAGCTTCGTGATGAGCTTTGTGGGCACTATGGTGTTGAACGCTGAGCTGTAGTCAATGAACAGCATTCTCACATACTGTATGTGTTCCTTTTGTCCTGGTGGGAAAGGGCAGTGTGGAGTGCGATTGAGATTGTGTCATCTGTGGATCTGTTTGGGCGGAAGGCGAATTGGAGTGGGTATAGGGTTTCCGGGATGATGGTGTTGATGTGAGCCATGAGCAGCCTTTAAAAGCACTTCATGGCTACCGACGTGAGTTCTACGGGGTGGTAGTCATTTAAGCAGCTTACCTTCGCTTTCTTGGGCACAGGGACTATGGTGGTCTGCTTGAAACATGTAGGTATTATGGACTCGGTCAGGGAGAGGTTGAACATTTCAGTGAAGACACTTGCCAGTTGGTCCGCGCATGCTCTGAGTGAAAGTCATGGTAATCCATCTGGCCCCCGCGGCTTTGTGGATGTTGACCTGTTTAAAAAGGTCTTCCTCACATCAGCTACAGAGAGCGTGATCAAAGCGCTTGGGTTAGGTATTGACGCCAACGTCCAAAGCTACACTGAACATATCATACTAGTGAGCTGTACTTCCAATAACAAAGTACACAGGACCGTATGTACGTGTCATGCTCTGCCTCATCACCAATGTGACAGACAGAATAAACTAATACATTCCACTCCTGACCTACAGCCCAAATTCAAGCACTGTCACGCATCACTGCTTAAGCTCAGGGGTAACGGGGGGCATGTACACACACACACATGCACAAAGAATGATGCAGCTGCAACTAGCGTCACACAATACCACACACGTATGTGCACTTTTCACACAGTCCCTAGAATGACCCTAACACACACACACACACACACACACAGTATGCACACACAGTTGTTTTAAAATACATGTCATTACAAGCAACCTGTAAAATCTCTCAGGGGGCCAATCTCTCACATCAGATAGGCCTATAATGCCATGGCAATGGAGCAATGTGGAGATGGGAGTGTGATTGGTTGTTTCTTTTTACATTTAGCAGACGCTCTTATCCAGAGCGACTTACAGGAGCAATTAGGGTTAAGTGCCTTTGCTCAAGGGCACAGCGACAGATTTTCCACCTAGTCGGCTTGGGGATTTGAAGCAGCAACTTGGCCCAACACTCTTAACTGGTAGGCTACCTGCCACCCCTACTTGTAGCGACAAGCCTTGAATTGTATTTAAATGCACAGCTAGGTAGAGTGTGTGTGCATCTTGCAAGAAATACATAATGAATTATTCTGTATGTTCCATTGTGAAGTCAGCAAGCAATGGCACTGTAGACATTGGCAACATTTCAGGTATCAGCTTCCCAAATGTGTCAAAACACTTTCAACATGTTTCTCTGACTATACAAGCGATGGTAAAACCTAGAGAACGACCGATATGGATTTTTTTTAGGGACTTTGGGGGGGTCAAGGAGGACGATGGCCAATATTTTAGGCCAATAATCAATATAATTTATCATGACAACATTTCCCAGAGACAGCCAAGTATACATTAATTTTAAAGTGTTTTTACCAATCTAACTACATAACATCTTGGTAATAACTTTACTTGAATGGTAAATCTCTTGATAAGCAGTTTTCTAATGTAGAGGGACTATCGGCAAAGCCGATGGAGAAGGGCCAATAGACTAGAATAGGCAATATCGGCCTGATATATCGGCTCGGCCGAGTATCGGATGTTCTCTAATAAAAACACAGACACACAGGCATGTACACACACACACCCTGCAGCAGGCAGGCAGCTCACACAGGGTAGATGAAACAGGCCAGTTCACACTAAATCCATTTCACTGCAATTACATTTACATTTTACATTTTAGTCATTTAGCAGACGCTCTTATCCAGAGCGACTTACAGGAGCAATTAGGGTTAAGTGCCTTGCTCAAGGGCACATTTACGTCATTTAGCAGACGCTCTTATCCAGAGCGACTTACAAATTGGTGCATTCACCCTATAGCCAGTTTTTTTTTTTTGGGGGGGGGGGGGGGGGGTAGAAGGATTACTTTATCCTATCCCAGGTATTCCTTAAAGAGGTGGGGTTTCAAATGTCTCCGGAAGGTGGTGAGTGACTCCGCTGTCCTGGCGTCGTGAGGGAGCTTGTTCCACCATTGGGGTGCCAGAGCAGCGAACAGTTTTGACTGGGCTGAGCGGGAACTATGCTTCCGCAGAGGAAGGGGAGCCAGCAATGCCCTCGTTTGGGTGTAGGGACTGATCAGAGCCTGAAGGTACGGAGGTGCAATCTATGGGAGACAACAAATACAGCTGTAAGCACTCCACCGTTGTGTGTTTGGGAAGAGGCACGGAATAGTTATTAAATACCGTCAATACCGTTGAAACAATTTCTTTGAAAAATGTTCATACAACTTCTGTAATATTGTGTTCTTCATTTCACCTGTCACATAAGTTTCCATTATGAAGCTTACCGGTAGTCCTCAGTCACAAGAGCCTTGTGAGACACTCACTGTTGTGCAGAACACGCCAGGTGATCTAGTTACAGTATGGAATTAACAACTAAATGTTTGTCAGCTAGAGATCTTATAACTATTAAGTTAACTGTCTAAAATGTGCTAAAAGCTCTGCAGTTGTGCAGTTGGTTTGCTCATTTTGAAGCTAGTTAGCTATCTAGCTAAGTGGTTAGCTTCTTCCAAAATCAAGCCTCG
>NC_139995.1:48134112-48306372 GCF_964263955.1 Coregonus lavaretus
TACTCAACTAGGCTATTCACAACCTTCTTTCCCTCTTTCGGTCTCCCTCTCCTGTGCTCTTTCTGTTTTTTTGTTTTGTTTTGTTTTGGGGGGGGGGGGGGGGGTAGATCAGCTTTAATAGTGCAGATAGATTGTAGCTTCCATCCTGTGCTCTTTCTTTCTAGCACCTGTGCACTCTTGCTAATGAACTGTAATAAAGAGTAACATGCTGCTACTGTACTCATTTCAACACCATTATGACAATATAAGGTGTACAGCTGTACTCATTTCAACACCATTATGACAATATAAGGTGTACAGCTGTACTCATTTCAACACCATTATGACAATATAAGGTGTACAGCTGTACACACCGAGAGAGAGTGAGTGAGCGTGCGAGATGGACTGTGTATTGCATTAATCTCAGCCTGGTGTGGTGTGTGTGCTCCGTAACGCCATGCACAGTGGATCAGTGGGGGAACCCCAGCCAAGCCTCCACCTTCCCTGAGGGGCCTAGCACTGCAGACAGCACCCGATCAACCCTCTCTCAATGAATTAGTGTCTGTGTTTGTGTGTGCGTGCCTCAGCCACTGATTTGAGTGACATTTCACAAATTCCGGGGAAAGGGCTAATGATGTCCCTGTTGGACTAAATCAAAGCACTCGTAGGTTCCAGGTACAAAGCAGGGTGAGAGTGGGAACCGGGTTCAGTCAAGACACGTCGCACCTCCTCTCGCTAATTACCACTGTTCTACAGATGGCCCCAGGGAGAAGTAGTCAAAGGGGACTGAACCTAAATGCCAGCATCATGGCAGAGAGGTGTTGAGGAAGGCCCAAGGCAAAGCCCAATGTCTGAGGTCAGTAGACTAACGTTTAATTGTATGGAATTCTAATGTATAGCCTGTTGTAGTATTGTAGTAGTATTACAGTATCACTGTAGTATATTTCAACAGGGCACAGATGTTGCCAATAGCTCTAGAGGATACTGGGGCTGGGAATGGCCAGGGATCTCACGATACGATATTATGACAATATTTAGATGGCGATACGATATATATTGAATTGCCAGGGACCTCACGATACGATATTATATTATCACCATACTTAGATGCCGATACGATATGTATTGCGATTCTCACGATTCTATATGCATTGCAATTCGATATTGGGATTTGATGTTCCAAACATAT
The DNA here is from genome assembly GCF_964263955.1 of Coregonus lavaretus. NCBI lineage: Eukaryota > Metazoa > Chordata > Actinopteri > Salmoniformes > Salmonidae > Coregonus > Coregonus lavaretus. Next base: position 48,135,281 of record NC_139995.1, read on the forward strand.
TGCTCACTATATTTTTCCTGGAGAGAGATGAAAGAGCATGAGAAAATGAGTTTTGATCAGTCATGGAAATGAAAGTGCTGAAAACATGTTGGCTCACTACTTAAAAAGATGGAGAACAAGCTATTTATATTTTTTTTATCAAGTCAGTCAAAGAAGCTATATAATATCGTCCAAAATAAAATTGCGATATGCAACTATCGATTTTCTCCCCCATCACTACTAGCTATGTGTTTATATGTGCATGCATTGCATAGGCTATGCATGTATCCATCGCCAACATCTGAGGCAAAATACTGACAATTGAATGCTAGCTGTAACTACGGTCTCTTCAAGTTTGACAGATGTTCAGTGAGACTATCCGTTGCCTAACCACAAGGTTTGCCATTACAGAGCTTAGGCCTTATGTTCAATGCTCTCTGAAAATACATAATAGGAATATAAGTGAATTGAATTTGTGGGACATATCAGAATTGAATCATTTTTATCTGCTTCTACCACTAACTTTGCTGATAACTTCTTGAGAGGAAAAATGTACTTGCTATGACTGTGATAAGTGGTTGTCCCACTTAGCTATTTTAAGATGAATGCACTAACTAAGTCGCCCTGGATACGAGCGTCTGCTAAATGACTCAAATGTGTTCAGAGGGCCGCAAGACTCACTTAGTTGATGTGATGCAGGCATAGCAGAACTGAATCAGAGAATCAGATAGAATCAGATAAAGAGATCAGTAGTGTTAGGAGGGCCGCGGGACTCACTGAGTTGATGCAGGCCAGTTCCTTGTTGAGCAGCCAGGGTAGTGAGAGCTTCCCCTCTCCCCGGTAGCAGGACTGGATGCGCTCCTTGATCTTCTCCTTGATGCGGCGCAGCGTGAACAGGCACAGGGCTGACTCCTTGGGCGGCTTGGCCCGGTTCTTCTGGCCCTGTGAGAACACAGTGAACAGGATGTCCTCGTCTTCGGAAATTCCTAAGGAGTCGGCCAACTGCTTGCCGGGCCGGCTGAGGTAGGCATCCTGGACGAGACGATACTCCACCCCGTCCTTCGTACAGCCGATGGGGAACTCCACATACGAGTAGAACTTGGGGTCGTCCACGCAGAGGCGGACGATCTTGGAGGTGAAGAACTGTTCGCCGGAGGCATCAGGCGAGGTGAGCTGAGTGTCCAGCTGCATGGTCAGGTAGTAGACAAACTGTTCGCTGCTGAAGCCGTAGATATAGTAGATATCAAAGGCGGGGAATTTGCTGAGAGTGTCCGAAGGGATCTTGAGCTGCGAGGAGACAAACTCATCCTGATAGACGAAGCTGAACATGTCAGCGTTCTCCTCGTTGGACATCAGCTTGCGGCTGGAGAGTGTGGGGAAGTACTCGGACTTGCCATCAATGGGTGTACCGATGAAGAGCTTGCTGGCGGGGCCGTGGGAGGAGGTGATGATGACCCCGGACATGGTGCCAGACTCGGTCACGCTGGACAGGTAGTGCTCCTTACGGTGGTGCGGCTCACCCAGTTTGAACAGGTCATCCAGCCTGAGGAACTGGCAGATTCCCTGGGAGGTGCTCCCACAGGCAATGAGCCGGTTCTGGGCGTAGTCGATGAGAAGCAGCTTGTTGACGTTGCTGGTCTGGGCAAGGTCGTGGGGGCACGACTGGACGCTGGGCGGGGGATAGCACTTCTCGTTGTCCACCACAGGTCCAGTCATGTGGCTCCGCAGCTTGGTAAGGTTGCTGGAGAGTTTGAAAATCCAGTTGACCGTGCCGACGTAGACCTCACCTGTCTTGTTGTGGATGGCCAGGTGTGTCAGCCCCCAGTCTGGTGGGGAGAAGGATTTGAAGGGCTGGGGTTGACCTCTGGTACGGGATGGGACCGTCAAGAGGACCAGCATCCCCAGAAGGAGCAGGTTCCTCAGGCGTGGGGCAGCGAGTGACCTCATTAGGGGCCACATATCTGGGGTTTGCGGGAGGCAAGGCTGGGGGAAGGGATGGGGGAGGTGGGTTCACTCCGGCACCTAGTCCGTATCTGTTTATATTCTAGCTTATATTCCCCTGGAAGGAGGGTGGATGGACAGAGGAGAAGGGGAGGAAAGCTCCTATTGATCCGGTGTCTTTCTCTCTGTGTTCGGAGTTGTCATCCAGAGCATCATCCACAGTGGCACAGGTGGGAGCCCTGAAAGGCAAAAAACACATTATGAGTCGCGATGGAACATTTCCTATTGATTATGCATCAGCCAGAGAGCCTAAAATCAGACGAGATGCACTGCTAAATTTAGACAAAGGTTAAGAGGGCATTCACCCACCCAGATGAATAAATTATGCAAAGTCATATCCGTGACCACAGTATGAAGGAAGATAGCTAGCGAGAGCCACAGGAGGATTACCAAATGCACGGTACAATAATGAGTCACACTGCAATGAGTTTAAGACACACAACATCCAGCCCCTTAATATTTAATATGTTCAACAGTATCGTGAAGGTTCGGAGATGGTCTGCTTAGAAAATCGGCAGAAGGGGCGCCCTACATGCGGCAGCAAGCCTAGTGGTTAGAGCATTTGGCCAGTAACCGAAAGGTCGCTGGTTCGAATACCTGTGCAGACAAGGTGAAAAATATGTTGATGTGCCCTTGAGCAAGGCACTTAACCCTAATTTGCTCCAGGGGCGCCGTACTACTATGGCTGACCCTGTAAAACAACTAATTTCACTATACTTATCCGGTGTGTGACTATAAAACTATTGAAACCACGCAATTTGTATCCAGGTCTGCTCCCTCCCAGGACTCCCAGTGTGTGGGTTGCGGTATGCGGTATCAGGAAACTACCCAGCATCCCACTCTTCTCCCAATAAGAGCCTTGTTCTGCCAATAGCATCGAGACATGGTTCGCTTTTACTCTGTGGCAGATCTGCAGCTCTCTGATGGCCAAAACATGTTTGATACCCTGAGGGAGGTAGAGTAAAAACAATGAGTCAGCTGCAATCAGGATGTAGAGTACAATACAAGCAAGAAGAAAATGAATGAATGAGATGGATCGAGAGTCGAGACACGTATACCACACACCTCAGAGAGATTCATTGCTGTTGTTGTCATTGTTGTTGCGGCTCCAACAACGCAAAACCCCTTTTCCACTCCAGCCAAAGCTTCTCTCGCTAACTCGCCCCTCCCAACCCAGTCATTCACTCCAGCCAACCCAACCCAGTCATCCACTCCAGCCAAAGCTTCTCTCGCTAGCTCGCCCACCCAACTCTGTCATCCACTCCCAGCAGTCACATGCTAATTATCTGCTTCCCATCCAAACCAATCAGTTGACGTTCCAGGACCCACTTTGCTATTCCCGGTGTGGGCGTGGGATTGACTAGATTTAGCGGCGCTTAGCCCTAATTCCAACCCCCCCCTTCGATCATCATATTCGCTAATGCTTCAAAATGAAGAGACGCTCATATTGTGACATGTGCCAGCACTCAATCGGCTCCCATACATTAATTTAACTTAATCCCATTTCATGTGTAACCACAATGCCCCAAGAGTTGGATTCCCATGGCACAGAAGATCCACAAGATACAAGATAGAGAGAGGAAGAAGGGACGGGGGGATTGATGGGAGAGGAGGGAGGTGGGGATTGATTGACGGGGGAGTGGAAGTAATGGACAAGGAGTATTTTCCCTTTCTTTTGGGTGTCCTCCAGTGACAATGATGGCAGAGAGCTTTGAGCTGGCTCGCCTCGGCGCTGCTTGACAGGCCAATCAAGTTCTAGCGATACCGGGACATTAGTTCTCCTGTAAATGTTGATTATGCCAAATTGTTTGCAGCAACTCTCAGAGGCCCGGCTCAATTTCACCTTGACTATGAAAGTGTCGGCGGAGGAGTATTTTATGACTGAACTGAATTGGGAAAGATGAGAAACAATGGGGGGGGGGGACAAAAACATGAGACAGAGAAAATCAAGCAGAGGAGAAGGAGGGAAAGAAGAATGAGGAATTTTATTTCTTCCTTCCCTTATCTTCCGTTTTCCTCTGGAGAGTGATTGAGGGGTTGGCCTATCTGTCAATCAGTCCCCAAGGATGCACGGAGGAAGTATGCTCAGTTTACCAATGGCTGTGTGTGTGTGTGTGTGTGTGTACACATTGGAGGAAGATTCAGGGGGAAAATTAGCCTTTTTCCAAACCAAAAAGTGAACGATTAAAATGCACAGCAATTTCCACCCCCTTTTCGCCATCTACAGTGGGTGGAGGTGTGTAGAAGTAAGTGTGGCATTGCAAACCATGGCGGCTCCAGTAGCAACTAGGTAAAGGGGGATTTGTGTCATTGAATTTCCACATATGAAAGTCTGGACAAGATGAATGTGCCGTGGAGAGGGAGAAGCAGCGTGCGAGAGATAGACAGAAAGAAAAAGGAGAGCATCTGTAGGCAGACAAGAGAAACGCGCTGGCAGGCAGCTCCACCTGCATTTAAATAAGGACCTGTCTTTCTGCCGAGAGGGGAAAGCTAAACTAATAAATGCAGTGCCAGCCCAGCCAGTTAGCAGATATGGCTGTGCGCCTATATATATTTTTTTTTTCTTGGTACGTGCGTGTCAGAGCCTCTTCAACATAAGCAGGCGCAATAAAGTGAGGAGTTAGCCTAAAAAAAATGCATTTCTTGTTCAACAGTACGGTCACGCCGCACGCATCGAGACCAGATGTCAATTTAAAGTATGGCGGGGGCTGGCTAGCTCATTTTCGTTTGTCCGTGAGAGAACGAGAGAGAGAAAGAGGGAGAGACCTGTAAAAGGTTGTCTCTAAAGTAATTCCTCTTCATTTTCAGCCGACATGACGTAACAGTGTGTGAATAGAGCAACAAATTGCATCTGCCTGGGTCTGTGGCTGGTTGTAATCTAACCAGAGTAATAAGGGAAATGCTATCATGGCAGACTGTGTCCAATGCATTCTATTGCAAAATACAATGTCAGCTCACTCACATTGGCTAATTCTATAAGATGGGTGGCTGAAATGCATGCCAGGCTAAAGCCTATGACCATATCCGTAGTCAGCTTAAATTGGGAGAGGAGTGAGCTGGTTGGAAATGGACACATTGGGAATGGACACATTGGGAATAGAAACATTACTCCCAAATCCCTATGGAATGATTGACAGATGAGGAAATTGTCAATCCCTCCCTGATAAAGAATTTGCCACCATGACCAGGTTCGTACAGATTTCCTCTCTCGTTTTTCAATTTTCCCTCTCTTCCTTTTACCTCTTCAGAAAGGACTGTAAAACCAGGCTGAACACCATATCAGGGGAAGATCAGGAAAACATGTCAATCATTTGGGGCTTCAGCATGTCTCGCCTTTTAAACCATCAGTTGAGAATCTACAGTGACATCTAGGCCCGCGCTGTTATCACATTCAAAAGGCAAAAACAGTCCCGTGAAGGTTTTACTTTGGGGCTTTTCAAAATTGATTGGCTTTTATATCAGAATGACCCATCGATTAAGGTCCGTAGGTGTCCAGTGGGAATGGATGGGACTCGGGGGTCACTTATTTATTGTATTTTATTTCACCTTTATTTAACCAGCCAGTTGAGAACAAGTTCTCATTTACAACTGCGACCTGGCCAAGATAAAGCAAAGCAGTGCGATAAAAACAACAGAGCTACATATGGAGTAACAAAAACGTACAGTCAATAACACAATAGAAAATAGAACATCTATATACAGTGTGTGCAAATGTAGTAAGTTATGGAGGTAAGGCAATAAATAGGCCATAGTGCAAAATAATTACAATTTAGCATTAACACTGGAGTGATAGATGTGCAGAAGATGATGTGCAAATAGAGATACTGGGGTGCAAATGAGCAAAATAAGTAACAATGTAAATAACAATATGGGGATGAGGTAGTTGGGTGGGCTAATTACAGATGGGCTGTGTACAGGTGCAGTGATCGGTAAGCTGCTCTGACAACTGATGCTTAAAGTTAATGAGTGTCTCCAGCTTCAGAGATTTTTGTAGTTCGTTCCAGTCATTTGCAGCAGAGAACTGGAAGGAATGGCGGCCAAAGGAGGTGTTGGCTTTGGGGATGACCAGTGAGATATTCCTGCTGGAGCGCATACTACGGGTGGGTGTTGCTATGGTGACCAATGAGCTAAGATAAGACGGGGATTTGCCCAGAAGTGATTTATAGATGACCTAGAGCCAGTGGGTTTGGCGACGAATATATAGTGAGGGCCAGCCAACGAGAGCGTACAGGTCACAATGGTGGGTAGTATATGGGGCTTTGGTGACAAAACAGATGGCACTGTGATAGACTACATCCAATTTGCTGAGTTGAGTGTTGGAAGCTATTTTGTAAATGACATCGCCGAAGTCAAGGATCGGTAGGATAGTCAGTTTTACGAGGGCATGTTTGGCAGCATGAGTGAAGGAGGCTTTGTTGCGAAACAGGAAGCCGATTCTAGATTTAACTTTGGATTGGAGAGGCTTAATGTGAGTCTGGAAGGAGAGTTTACGGTCTAACCAGACACCTAGGTATTTGTACTTGTCCACATATTTTAAGTCAGACCCGCCGACAGTAGTGATTATAGTCAGGCGGGCAGGTGCAAGCAGCGTTCGATTGAAGAGCATTACTACCGTTTAAGAGCAGTTGGAGGCCACAGAAGGAGTGTTGTATCGCATTGAAGCTCGTTTGGAGGTTTGTTAACACAGTGTCCAATGAAGGGCCAGATGTATACAAAATAGTGTCGTCTGTGTAGAGGTGGATCTGAGAGTCACCAGCAGCAAGAGCGACATCATTGATATACACAGAGAATAGAGTCGGCCCGAGAATTGAACCCTGCGGCACCACCATAGAGACTGCCAGAGGTCCAGACAACAGGCCCTCCGATTTGACACATTGAACTCTATCTGAAAAGTAGTTGGTGAACCAGGCGAGGAAGTCATTTGAGAAACTAAGGCTATTTAGTCTGCCAATAAGAATGCTGTGATTGACAGTCAAAAGCCTTGGCCAGGTCGATGAAGACGGCTGCACAGTACTGTCTTTTATCAATCGCGGTTATTATATATTTTAGGACCTTGAGCGTGGCTGAGGTGCACCCATGACCAGCTCGGAAACCAGATTGCATAGCGGAGAAGGTACGGTGGGATTCGAAGTGGTCGGTGATCTGTTTGTTAACTTGGCCTTCAAATACTTTCGAAAGGCAGGGTAGGATGGATATAGGTCTGTAACAGTTTGGATCTAGTGTCACCCCCTTTGAAGAGGGGGATGACTGCGGCAGCTTTCAAATATTTGGGGATCTCAGACGATACGAAAGAGAGGTTGAACAGGCTAGTAATAGGGGTTGCGACAATTTTGGCGGCTAATTTTAGAAAGAAAGGGTCCAGATTGTCTAGCCCAGCTGATTTGTAGGGGTCCAGATTTTGCAGCTCTTTCAGGACATCAGCTATCTGAATTTTGGTGAAGGAGAAGCTGGGGGGGCATGGGCAAGTTGCAGCGGAGGGTGCAGAGCTGGTGGCCGGGGTAGGGGTAGCCAGGTGGAAAGCATGGCCAGCTGTAGCAAAATGCTTATTGAAATTCTCTCTCTCACCTACGCCAAATAAAATAAAAATGTATTTATCACATGCTTCGTAAACAACAGTTGTAGACCAACATTGAAATGCTTACTAACTGGCCCTTCCCAACAATGTAGAGAGAAAGAAAATAGAGAAATAATAGAAAAGTAAAACACGTAATAATAATGAGTAACGATAACATGGCTGTATAGACGGGTAGCCAAGTAGCCAGTTGCATACAGCTCCTTGACGGAGCCCAGCACTAAACCTGTCCTTTCAGATAATGGCCCCCGCTCGGCCCCGGCGCCCAGCTGATTTACTGCCGGTGGCATATCAATTACAGCACTTGCTGCTCGGTGAGGAGGGGAGAGAAGAAAAGAGCCAAGCGACTGACTCCTCCCACAGAGCTCAAGCTAATTCTCTTCTCGCTGCATTTTTAACATGTGGGTCACATCTGTGCCGGCGGTAGAAAAACCAAGCGTCGCCGGACCAACGCTGCAGTAGTGGGAAAGAGAGAGCGAGAGAGTGAGTGTGAAGCACAGAAGGGATGGTTCACGACAACGGCGCACACATACAGCAGGCACATGCAAGCACCATGGGGGAATGGGAGCAAACCCCAAACCCCGTACTTTATCTCCTCTCCCGTGGATTTAATCTCAACTACGGCCGGGAGCACAATCTGCATATGGATGTATGCAAATGGTTTTCCATTCATATTGGTTGAGGAAAGGGGGTCATTTCAGACATGTTGTCATTCTGTGGTTCACACACATACACACACACGAAAAGGCAGGCACGCACGCACGCACACGTGAAGTACAGAGTGCATAGGGTAGACTGGTCATTCAAAGCTTCATTAGCCAGCCAATTAAACATATGCATAGTCAGACCAGGGCTGAATGGGAGGCAGGCAGCAGGAGCACACATTAAATCCAGACTAATTCTATATTTAACCCCTCAAGGTACTTTAGTCACAGACGAGATTCCCGCCAGTGAATCATCGCAACGTCTTTCAGTCAAAATGCATTGTGAAATAGGTTTTACAATTCAAGTCATTGGCTATTAATTAAATGCATTATTCACAGCAGTAAATGGATAGTCAGTGTCAGTAAACAGGATCAGTAATCTAACAGTGCATGGTCTGATAGAAAACTCTGTTCCATAAGGCAAACTCTGCAAGGGGAAGAGCTGACTGGCAGGACTGGGGGGCATAAAAATAACTCAGGAGTTATTTTAATGCCAATGTAAATCACTTTAGTTGAGGACCAGCGTTGTGCCCTTGCTTCTGTGCTCTGCCAAAGTAAACTTGAGTGCAGGTCTAGAGAAATGTTGACTTATTTTTTACGTTAATCGTCAAGGAGCTGATCGCAGATCAGGATTTAGAGGATGCACCTTGCAAAAAACTAGGGTCAACTTCACCCTATTTCCCAGGGCTACATCAGCTGTAAAACATAACTTGAGTACCACTGACAGAGTAATTCTTCCTAGAGGCAGTTTTGCATGAGGATGAGACATGCATGTGTAAAAATGTGTGTGCTTTGTTGTGTGAGCTGGGGGAGGAGTGTAGGTTGGATCTACTAGGGGGTGACAGCTACCACTCTAGGACTCATAGACAGATGGAGGGCACTACATCAAACAGAATCCACCCTCCTTCACATCCTCCACACAATTGTTTTCAGAGGTAAACAGGATTATGTGGTGACGGACGGGACATTGAGCACATCGATGTGTGTGTTTGTACACGTGGGTATGTATAAAGACAGGCTCTCTCGGCCTCAAAGGCTCCAGTTGTCTCTGCCCGGTCTAGAATTCCCAGAATCTGGGATAGTGGAGGGGGTGAAGGGGAGGTAGTAGGTTACACACTGCTCCACCCCCACCTCACTCCCCTTCTGCAACCTCTGAATCGGGGACAGTGTTAAAAAGACAGACTGGGGTTACATTCAGTGTGATGAAACGTTATGAGATGTTGCAGATAGGAATGCAAGTCGTGCACAACAGGTGTCGCATCCGTACTGCCCCGCCCCTAAAAGCCTTGGAAGAAGGGAAGAAGGATAACCAAGTTTTCCAATGACTGAACACAGCCCCAGTGTGCAGCAGCATGAAGCCCCCCAAGCATCTCCTCAAGGCCCCCCCTACACGCTCTGTCCATCTCACTGCCTCTGTCCATCGCTCTCCATCCCTCTCTCCATCACTCTCCATCCCTCTCTCCATCGCGCCCTCTCCCTCTGTCCATCGCGCCCTCTCCCTCTGTCCATCGCGCCCTCCCCCTCTGTCCATCGCGCCCTCCCCCTCTGTCCATCGCGCCCTCTCCCCCTGTCCATCGCGCCCTCTCCCCCTGTCCATCGCGCCCTCTCCCCCTGTCCATCGCGCCCTCTCCCCCTGTCCATCGCGCCCTCTCCCCCTGTCCATCGCGCCCTCCCCCTCTGTCCATCGCGCCCTCCCCCTCTGTCCATCGCGCCCTCCCCCTCTGTCCATCGCGCCCTCCCCATCTGTCCATCGCGCCCTCCCCCTCTGTCCATCGCTCTCCCCCTCTGTCCATCGCTCTCCCCCTCTGTCCATCGCTCTCCCCCTCTGTCCATCGCTCTCCCCCTCTGTCCATCGCTCTCCCCCTCTGTCCATCGCTCTCCCCCTCTGTCCATCGCTCTCCCCCTCTGTCAATCGCTCTCCCCCTCTGTCCATCGCTCTCCCCCTCTGTCCATCGCTCTCCCCCTCTGTCCATCGCTCTCACACTACATGACAGCTCAGCATGAACTGTAGAGCTTGAGTTGCCACTGTTTGAATTTGCCAGTCTTTTGTATGTTTGTGTTTGGCATTGCATGCTAGTTGGCGAGTTATTACATTAGTCACAACTAACCATATCAGTTACACATGGGGCTTTCCCTGGCATGAACCTCCTTGAATTCCTCCATAATGTAAGTTGTTCGGCCCACTGAGTTGATCATAATGGAACGCGGCCTCTCCTCAGAAAGGTCTATTACAAAATACCAGTGTCCTGATTCGTTGTCCCTATATCCTCCATCCCTTGCTCTCTTTTCCCATCTCATCTCTTTCTCTCTCCAAGTGCATTTATGAGCTCCTCTGACCTCGACATCCAGAGCGCTCGCTGCGAAGGCTCACACCTCACCAGACGTGCTGCTGCACCGACCGCTCCAAAACGCGGACTGTCATGAAAGCGGCCATCACCGTTATAAATCCCGCAAGGAGAGAAGGGGAAAGAGTCCAACGGAAAAGGCATTCAAAGGAATCACTGGTGTCTTTTATTCGGCCGGAAATGTTTCCTCCCTTTGACTTCATATTTTCATCTGTGGCCGATGATACCGGTGTTGTCCACCAGCCAAACTGTTACCACATCGAGGAGAGGGGTGTGATTAATGTCTAGCTTGTATTGGAATAGGTCTGTATATGTGAAACAATGCTGGTGGAGGCTAAGTGGATAATAGGCTAATATTTCATCAAATGAGGGAAAGCGTGCTATCACCAGTAGCGATAGAGAATGTCTAGAGAACATTTTGAAGTTGGCCTACAGAACTGAGGATGAACTAAAGGGGATATATAAAAATCTAAAATTAGAAAAGTTGTTAAGAAGTTCACAAAGCAAGTGTTTGGTCCTGACTTCATATCTTCAGCATGAGGAATGAAACTTGAGACATGATGCTGGGCATGAGACACACAAACATGGAGACAATCATCATACCAAGAAAATGAGAAAAATGATAAGTAACCCATGCAAGAAAAACAAATAGGCCTAAATGGCTATTAATCCATTAATTGATTCACTGAACAAACCGGTTTCCTTCTCCTCCCCATTAGTTCACCCACTAGAAAACACGCTCTGATTAGAACAGAGAAATGCAAAATGGCGCTGCCAAGCACTATGACAGCACTGGCTGCATTCACAATGGATTTGCATTGCCGTGTCTTCATGGCTGCGTTTACACAGGCATCCCAATTCTGATATTTTGCCCAATTATGGGCAAAATATCTGATTGGTCAAATAAACCAATTAGTGGTAAAATAATTGGGGTGCCTGTGTAAACGCAGCCGATCTTTCACCACACACGATTGATCGATTGAGTGCGTGCGTGCAGTCTATTACTATGAGTGAATATTCATAAAAATAAACGCTTTGACTGCGCTAGTTAAGCATGTAGTTTCGGGGTCTGCTCTCTGTATATCAGGTGGAGCGTGCGGTGCTTCCAAGCAGACCATGAAAGCTACATGCGTAACTAGCGCAGTCAAAGTGTTTATTTTGATTAATATTCACTCATAACAAAGCCTACTAGGGGATCTACTAGGGGGTGATATGAACTTGGAGAAGAGTCCCCTAAGTAAGCTGGTCCTGAGGCTCTGTTCACAAACACAAACAGACCCCACAGAGCCCCAGGACAACAACAACAACAACAACAACACAATTAGACCCAACCAAATCATGAGAAAACAAAAAGAGAATTACTTGACACATTGGAAAGAATTAACAGAAAAACAGAGAAAACTAGAATGCTATTTGGCTCTAAACAGAGAGTACACAGTGGCAGTATACCTGACCACTGTGACTGACCCAAACTTAAGGAAAGCTTTGACTATGTACAGACTCCGTGAGCATAGCCTTGCTATTGAGAAAGGCCGCCGTAGGCAGACCTGGCTCTCAAGAAAAGACAGGCTATGTGCACACTGCCCACAAGATGAGGTGGAAACTGAGCTGCACTTCCTAACCTCCTGCCAAATGTATGACCATATTAGAGACACATATTTCCCTCAGATTACAGAGATCCACAAAGAATATGAAAACAAACTCAATTTTGATAAACTCCCTTATCTACTGGATGAAAAACCACAGTGTGCCATCACAGCAGCAATATGTTTGACCTGTTGCCACAAGAAAAGGGCAACCAGTGAAGAACAAACACCATTGTAAATACAACCCATATTTATTTGCACATTGTTACAACACTGTATATAGACATAATATGACATTTGAAATGTCTTTATTCTTTTGGAACTTCTGAGTGTAATGTTTCCTGTTTATATTTGTTTATTTCACTTTTGTTTACTATCTACTTCACTTGCTCTGGCAATGTTAGCATATGTTTCCCATGCCAATAAAGCCCTTAAATTGAAATTGAATTGACAGAAAGAGAAAGACTGATAGAGAGAGACAGAGAAAAGGGAAGTGGGGAAACGAGAACAGAGACAATCTAAAGAAAAAGAGGCATAGGAGAGAGAAAAATGGAGGGAGAGACATGGTGTGTCAGGGGGTAAAATATTTGTAAAAAGTGAGACAGCAGCGGTGGGAGAGAGAGAGAAGAGCTAGAGATAGCTTTTCGAAATAACCAGTGAGGCTGAAAGAGTTCCATTGTTATAAGAGGAGAGCAGTTTGTGCACGTTCCTGCATCAGTGGGCAGAATAGGTTTATCACATTTTCTAACAGGACTTTCTACGTCTGCTTTGGCTGTTGAATGTTACGAGACATACCAAAAAAAGTCAGTAACTTATCTTGAACCTGTCAAATGATGTGTACGTTAGATTGACTGGTCCCAAGTGGAAGGCCTGCCAGGCCAACCAGTCTGGCCAGTAGTAACAACAGCCATGAGAGTCAGATGGAGGGAAAATAGAGGGAGGAGGGAGGATTGAACGGTTTACAAAACAAAACAACAGACAGAGAGAGACAAGTTCCTTAGGACATATTGTTTTCAGCCATGCTTTCCACACCAAAGACTGGGTAATTAACAAAGTTGAGCCTAGTGTAAACGTGTGTGTGTGTGTGTGTGTTTCATTGGAGAAGGGCGAATGATAGAGAGAACTGAACTATCCCACAAAGGAGGAAAACAGATAAGGAGGGGGGGTGGCGGGGGATGAGAGGAGGGACAATGAGTGACAAGAATGCAGGAAGTAAGAGAGGAGTAAGAGATGGAGGAGAGTAGAGCGATCCTCTCTATGTACCCATGTAGAAGAGGAGAGAGACCAGGGGCTTAAATTAAACATTCTGGAATGTCCAGATACATAAAGATGATCTAGAACAGACACGATTCTCTGCCACATAGAAAAGAGGAATTAGGTCAGCTCTAGTCATTACATTTCTATTTGCTACTTTCTCAACAGTGTAAGAGCTTCTTCCACTCTGCATTTCCAGCCCAGAGCAGCAGTGGGTAAATATATTACCCAAACAGCCAAGGCAAATGACCTGCCATGTTACGCCAATACCCCAAAGGGACTAGCCCGCCCGGCGGCCGCCAATCATTCCCACTATACCTTCCCTTATTTCACAAGAAGAGATTGAGAAGAGATTGGAAAATATGACAGCATTATTTGTGCTGCCGATAGCCGTTAAAATAGCTTAGAATACCTCTCAGCTAAGTGCTCAAATAAAGTAGATGGTGTTAGTAGTGACAACGGAAATGCCGAACACAATAATGAAACGATACAAGGGGATGTGCAGAACAAGGCAGAAATGCCATATAGGCAACAAATGGATGCATTTCTAGTATTGCTGCTTTCATGGGCTGTCGACAGTCATCTTTGATGGATAAGACTGGTTGTAAATGTTATGTGGAAGCATTTGGTTTGAGTGGACTTGATACTTCAGATATTCTGGGTTAAAGCTGGGGGTTGTTTCAGGACAGGGCCTCAAGTCTTCAGATGTGAGCCAGTAGGAATCGCAATAAACCAATCAGTTGATCTCCTCCCACTGTTTAGTTTAACACTGTTTTAGGGGGATTTAGACCTTTTCTCTGGTATCTCTTGACCCAACATGCTCAGTCTACTATGTGTTCTGTGGGGTTACTTCTACGACCAGGTCATTGTTGTAAACACTAATGTGGTTTTGGCAGGGCTAACAGGGGAGACAGAGGTGAGCTCATGCTAGGAGTGTGGCAATTCTGTGACCTGTACCCATAGTGCCTTGAGACAGAAAGTCAACCAGTAGAGGTCTCTCTACTCTACTTCTCCCCCTTTTTCCCTTCTCCCCCTCTTTCTCAGAAATGTCTCATGAGAATCTCAAGCTCAAGCCCTCATTTGAATTTCAACAGCAAAAAAAAACGGTTCAATAGTTGTGGAGAATGTGCATTTTTCCGACCGATGGGGCACCGACGTCAATGCGGCGCTCCTTTGACCTTTAGAGACGGGATAATTCAATTTATCCCAGCGTCGTGTTTGTGCGTGGAGCTAATGAATACCCCGGACTAGACAAAGTGATGGTGCATTCCCCTCCGTTTCCCGAAAAGGCTCCAATAGCATCTCAAATGCTAGTGTTAATTGAATTGCAGATATTGCCGTCGTCTGCCGGCATGCGAGACAAGTATTCTTATTTCTTTCCCTCAGAGTGAATGTGAGTGAGAATTAATTTGCAAAAAAGGCTCCAGGGTATGAAATTGTGTGATTATGACAGATTGTGCGAGTTTGGTGTTGTACAGTTCGGCAAAACCAATGCTCTGATATGGGAGTCTTATTGGGATCTTATTTGGGTGTCCCGGCAGACATTGCAGCTCTTACTAAAAAGGAACATGGCATGATTACATATGGAACTTAGCGCCAAGTAGTGGGAATACTACTGAAGTCATCGAGTAAGCTCATTCACCAAGGAACTATACTGAACAAAAAAATGTACGCAACATGTAAAGTGTTGGTCCCATGTTTCATGAGCTGAAATAAAAGATCCCAGAAGTGTTCCATATGCACACATTTGTTTACATCCCTGTCAGTGAGCATTTCTCCTTTGCCAAGATAATCCATCCACCTGACCGGTGTGGCATATCGAGCAGCTAATTAAACAGCATGATCATTACACAGGTGGACCTTGTGCTGGGGACAATAAAAGACGACACTAAAATGAGCAGTTGTGTCACACAACACAATGCCACAGACGTCTAAAGATGAGGGAGCGTGCAATTGGCATGCTGACTGCAGGAATGTCCACCAGAGCTATTGCCAGATAATTGAATGTTCATTTCTCTAGCATAAGCTGCCTCCAATGTCGTTTTAGAGAATTTGGCAGTACGTCCAACTCATCCCAAACCATCTCAATTGGGTTGAGGTAGGGGGATTGTGGAGGTCATCTGAAGCAGCACTCCATCACTCTCCTTCTTGGTCAAATAGCCCTTACACAGCCTGGAGGTGGTTGAGTCATTGTCCTGTTGAAAAACAAATGATAGTCCCACTAAGCCCAAACCAGATGGGATGGCGTATCGCTGCAGAATGCTTTGGTAGCCATGCTGGTTAAGTGTGCCTTGAATTCTAAATAAATCACAGACAGCAAAGCAACCCCACACCATAACACCTCCTCCTCCATGCTTTACGGTGGGAACTACACATGCGGAGATCATCCGCTCACCCACACTGCGTCTTACAAAGACACGGAGGTTGGAACCAAAAATCTCAAATTTGGACTCCAAACCAAAGGACAAATTTCCAACGGTCTAATGTCCATTGCTCGTGTTTCTTGGCCCAAGCAAGACTCATCTTATTATTGGTGTCCTTTAGTAGTGGTTTCTTTGCAACAATTCGACCATGAAGGCCTGGTTCACACAGTCCCTTCTGAACAGTTGATGTTGAGATGTGTCTGTGACTTGAACTCTGTGAAGCATTTATTTGGGCCTGAGGCTGGTAACTCTAATTAACTTATCCTCTGCATCAGAGGTAACTCTGGGTCTTCCTTTCCTGTGGTGGTCCTCATGAGAGCCAGTTTCATCATAGCGCTTGATGGTTTTTGCGACTGCATTTGAAGAAACTATCAATGTTCTTGACATTTTCCCTATTGACTGACCTTCATGTCTTAAAAGATATGATAGACTGTCGTTTCTCTTTGATTATAACCCTCTACCTTGTCACAACACAACTGATTGGCTCAAACGCATTAAGAAGGAAAGAAATTCCACAAATTAACTTTTAAGAAGGCACAACTGTTAATTGAAATGCATTCCAGGTGACTACCTCATGAAGCTTGTTGAAAGAATGCCAAGAATGTGCAAAGCTGTCATCATGGCAAAGGGTGGCTATTTGAAGAATCTCCAAAATAAAATATATTTTGATTTGTTTAACACTTTATTGGTTACTACATGATTCCATATGTGTTATTTCATAGTTTTATGTATTCACTATTATTCTACATTTTAGTCATTTAGCAGACGCTCTTATCCAGAGCAACTTACAGTTAGTGAGTCATACATTTTTCATACTGGCCCCCCGTGGGATATATATATATACACATACACATATATATATATATATATATATATATATATATATATATATATATATATATATATATGTATGTATGTGTGTGTGTATATGTATGTATGTATGTATGTATGTATGTATGTATATATACATACATACAGTGGGGAGAACAAGTATTTGATACACTGCCAATTTTGCAGGTTTCCCTACTTACAAAGCATGTAAAGGTCTGTAATTTTTATCATAGGTACACTTCGACTGTGAGAGACGTAATCTAAAACAAAAATCCAGAAAATCACATTGTATGATTTTTAAGTAATTTATTTGCATTTTATTGCATGACATAAGTATTTGATACATCAGAAAAGCAGAACTTAATATTTGGTACAGAAACCTTTGTTTGCAATTACAGAGATCATACTTTTCCTGTAGGTCTTGACCAGGTTTGCACACACTGCAGCAGGGATTTTGGCCCACTCCTCATACAGACGTTCTCCAGATCCTTCAGGTTTCGGGGCTGTCGCTGGGCAATATGGACTTTCAGCTCCCTCCAAAGATTTTCTATTGGGTTCAGGTCTGGAGACTGGCTAGGCCACTCCAGGACCTTGAGATGCTTCTTACTCCTTAGTTGCCCTGGCTGTGTGTTTCGGGTCGTTGTCATGCTGGAAGACGGAGGTTGTTGGCCAAGATCTCGCAATACATGGCCCCATCCATCCTCCCCTCAATACGGTGCAGTCGTCCTGTCCCCTTTGCAGAAAAGCATCCCCAAAGAATGATGTTTCCACCTCCATGCTTCACGGTTGGGATGGTGTTCTTGGGGTTGTACTCATCCTTCTTCCTCCAAACACGGCGAGTGGAGTTTAGACCAAAAAAATATATTTTTGTCTCATCAGACCACATTACCTTCTCCCATTCCTCCTCTGGATCATCCAGATGGTCATTGGCAAACTTCAGACGGGCCTGGACATGCGCTGGCTTGAGAAGGGGGACCTTGCGTGCGCTGCAGGATTTCAATCCATGACGGCGTAGTGTGTTACTAATGGTTTTCTTTGAGACTGTGGTCCCAGCTCTCTTCAGGTCATTGACCAGGTCCTGCAGTGTAGTTCTGGGCTGATCCCTCACCTTCCTCATGATCATTGATGCCCCACGAGGTGAGATCTTGCATGGAGCCCCAGACCGAGGGTGATTGACCGTCATCTTGAACTTCTTCCATTTTCTAATAATTGCGCCAACAGTTGTTGCCTTCTCACCAAGCTGCTTGCCTATTGTCCTGTAGCCCATTCCAGCCTTGTGCAGGTCTACAATTTTATCACTGATGTCCTTACACAGCTCTCTAGGAGAGGTTGGAGTCTGTTTGATTGAGTGTGTGGACAGGTGTTTTTTATACAGGTAACTAGTTCAAACAGGTGCAGTTAATACAGGTATTGAGTGGAAAACAGGAGGGCTTCATAAAGAAAAACTAACAGGTCTGTGAGAGCCGGAATTCTTACTGGTTGGTAGGTGATCAAATACTTATGTCATGCAATAAAATGCAAATCAATTACTTAAAAATCATAAAATGTGATTTTCTGGAATTTTTTTAGGAAAACCTGCAAAATCGGCAGTGTATCAAATACTTGTTCTCCCCACTGTACATGGCGGAGACTCAATCAAGCTAGTCGTCTTGACTTCTTTCTTATCTCATTGTCGTTGGCACCAAAAGTTTAAAAAGTGTTGATCCGGGACAGAATGCAGTCGGACCATCATATAATTGGCATATACATTACTCTTACTGAATTTCCACGTGGGCGAGGATAATGGAAATGTAATCAAAGATCATGTATTTTTAACTAGGACAAAGGAATTAATAACTGACTTTTTCCGACATAACATAGGTACAGCAAATCCCCTTATTGTATGGGACACCTTTAAAATGTGCCTTTAGAGGCCATGCAATTCAGTATTCATCTCGAAAACAAAAGCAATTTAGGTCAAAAGAGTACATACTAACAAAGGAAATAGAAAGTCTAACAGACCAGATAGATGGCAATAAAAACTGTAACATAGAGGCTCAGAATAAATTAGAGGAAAAACAAAAAGAAATTGAGAAACTTATTCAAGAAAGATCAAGTGTAATATATTATAAAAATAAAGCAAACTGGATGGAATATGGGGAAAAATGCACCAAATTCTTTTTTAATCTTCAACAAAGGAATGCTACCAAAAATAATTTAATGAAATAGGTTACAATTGACGGAGTAACCCATGATTCACCAAATTATATTTTGAAGGAGGAAACAAGGTACTTTAAGCATATGTTTTCGTTTCAGTCGCCTCCATCTCCTCTAACTGAAGCTAATTGTAGAGATTTTTTTTCTATTGATAATGTAAAATTAACAGTCAAACAGAAAGACTCATGTGAAGGTGAAATTACAGAGGAGGAACTTCTGGATGCAATTAAAGACTTTAAGTCTGGGAAAACTCCAGGGTTGGATGGCATACCAGTCGAAGTATACCAAGCCTTTTTTGATATACTAAGAGGACCGCTATTAGCATGTTTTAACCACTCCTATGTAAATGGTAGATTATCTGACACTCAAGAAGATCATCTCATTATTACTGAAACAGGATACAAGTGGAAAATATAAAGATCCAGTCCATTTAAAAAATTGGAGGCCCCTTACACTTCAGTGTTGTGATGCAAAAATTCTAGCAAAATGTATAGCGCATAGAATTAAAAAGGTCTTGTCAGATATTGTTCATTCTAATCAGACAGGTTTTTTACATGGAAGATACATTGGAGATAATATAAGGCAAGTATTGGAAACAATAGAACATTATGGAAAATCGGAGAAACCAGGCCTACTATTCATAGCACACTTCAAAAAGGCATTTGATAAAATACGACTGGGGTTTATATATAAATGCCCGTAGCATTTCAATTTTGGTGAATCTCTTATAAAATGGGTCAAAATCATGTATAGTAACCCTAGGTGTAAAATAGTAAATAATGGCTATTCCTCAGAAAGTTTTAAACTGTCAAGAGGATTGAAACAAGGTTGTCCACTAACGGCATATCCATTTATTGTGGCCATCGAGATGTTAGCTATTAAAATCAGATCCAACAATAATATCAGAGGATTAGAAATCCAGGGCTTAAAAACAAAAGGTGTCATTGTATGCTGATGATTCATGTTTTCTTTTAAATCCACAACTAGAATCACTCCACAGCCTCAGGAGGATCTAGATACATTTTCTAACCTCTCTGGATTACAAACAAATTATGACAAATGTACTATATTACGTATTGTATCAATAAAAAATACAATTTTTACATTGCCATGTAGTTTACCAATAAAACGGTCTGATGGTGATGTGGATATACTCGGAATACATATCCCAAAGGAAATAAATGATCTCCCTTCAATAAATTATAATAGAAAGTTAGCAAAAATAGATAAGATCTTGCTACCATGGAAAGGTAAATACCTGTCAATTTGTGGAAAAATCACCCTGATTAACTCTTTAGTATTATCCCAGTTTACCTATTTGCTTATGGTCTTGCCTACGCCTAGCGAACAGTTTTTTAAATTATATGAGAAAAAAATATTCCATTTTATTTGGAACGGCAAGCCAGACAAAATTAAATGGGCCTATTTATATAATGAATATGAATTCGGAGGACAGCAATTATTAAATATTAAAGCATTAGACCCATCACTAAAAGCTTCAGTCATACAAAAGTTATACTTAAATCCGAACTGGTTCTCTAGCAAATTAGTAAGATTGTCTCACCCAATGTTCAAGAATGGCCTTTTTCCCTTTATTCAGATTACAACCACTCACTTTCAGTTATTTGAAAAGGAAATATTCTCCCAGATATCACTATTTCTAAAAGAAGCCATAGAAAGTTGGTTGGAATTTCAATTTAATCCTCCAGAAACGACAGAACAAATAATGCAACAAATATTGTGGTTAAACTCAAATATACTGATTGACAAAAAAACTTTTTTTTTTTTGACAAAATGTTTAAAAAAGGTATAATCTTTGTAAATGATATCATCGGTAGGACTGGTGGAGGTCTGTCGCACATGCAGCTAACAAAAATATATGGAAATGTCTGCTCTACCCAAAATTACAACCAAATAATTGCAGCCTTACTGCAAAAATGGAAGAGGAAAGTGGAAGGAGGAGAAAGTAAGGAACCTGTCTGTCGGCCTTGCATTAAAGAACATAATTGGTTAAGGAAAACTGTGATAAATAAAGAGGTATATCAGTTTCATTTAGGGACCAAAGGATTGACAGCCGTCCCATATAGATTGAAAATAGTTGGGAAGAGATTTTTGACGTACCGATCCCATGGCATAGTGTTTATGAACTGATACGCAAAACGACACCGGATTCAAAACTTAGAATCTTTCAATTTAAATTATTTTATAAAATTCTTGCTACCAATATAATGTTATTTATATGGGGGATACAATCTTCCCAGCTCTGCAGATTTTGCTGCGAAGAGACAGAATCATTAGATCATTTGTTTTGGTACTGTCCATTTGTAGCTTGTTTTTGGACACAGGTCCAGCAATGGCTAAAGGATTGCAATATTTACCTGGAGCTAACCCTGCAGATAGCACTACTGGGTGATCTGAAAAGTCATAGTCAATCGATCAATAACATAATAATACTATTAGCAAAAATGTTTATTTTCAATTCACAATCTGTAGAAACAATGAGAATAGAAAGGTTCAGAACTTTTGTAAGACATCACAGTACAGTTAAATATATATGGCAAATAGAAATCCTATATGGATGGTGTTAAAAGATAGATGGGAGGTGTTGAATGGAATTGAAGGATGGGACTAATAACAACTAACAACAAACAATAACAAGATACCTAATAATGTAGGCACGCTGTGTCCATAATAAGTGTATGGGTTGTAGGTTGGGAGCTTTTGTGAAGGAGCACAGTTAGAAAGATATGGCATATAGAAGCAAACCGGATGGACATCATGAAAATGATCGGAGAGTTGAGAGTAGAAGTAGTTCAGGAGAAAGAACAAACAAAATGTAATTACTGTAAAATTGACTGTGTCCATAGAATTTAGATAGTGGGTATGGGCTGGAAGTAGAGGCCTAGGCGTTGTTGTTCACTAGTTTACTCCAAGTGGGGAAAGGGTGGCGGGGTTGGAAAGTAATAAAGGGGAATATATATATATTTTTAAAGGATATGTATGTATGTAAAAAAATAAAATCATAATAATAATAAAAAAATAAAACATTTTCCCTCATACACATACAGTCGGGAGAACAAGTATTTGATACACTGCCGATTTTGCAGGTTTTCCTACTTCCAAAGCATGTAGAGGTCTGAAATGTTTTATCATAGGTACACTTCAACTGTGAGAGACGGAATTTAAAACAAAAATCCAGAAAATCACATTGTATGATTTTAAAGTAATTAATTTGCATTTTATTGCATGACATAAGTATTTGATCACCTACCAACCAGTAAGAATTCCGGCTCTCACAGACGTGTTTGTTTTTCTTTAAGAAGTCCTCCTGTTCTCCACTCATTACCTGTATTAACTGCACCTGTTTGAACTCGTTACCTGTATAAAAGACACCTGTCCACACACTCAATCAAACAGACTCCAACCTCTCCACAATGGCCAAGACCAGAGAGCTGTGTAAGGACATCAGGGATACAATTGTAGACCTGCACAAGGCTGGGATGGGCTACAGGACAATAGGCAAGCAGTTTGGTGAGAAGGCAACAACTGTTGGCACAATTATTAGAAAATGGAAGAAGTTCAAGATGACGGTCAATCACCCTCGGTCTGGGGCTCCATGCAAGATCTCACCTCGTGGGGCATCAATGATCATGAGGAAAGTGAGGGATCAGCCCAGAACTACACGGCAGGACCTGGCCAATGACCTGAAGAGAGCTGGGACCACAGTCTCAAAGAAAACCATTAGTAACACACTACGGCGTCATGGATTGAAATCCTGGAGCGCACGAAAGGTCCCCCTGCTCAAGCCAGCGCATGTCCAGGCCCGTCTGAAGTTTGCTAATGACCATCTGGATGATCCAGAGGAGGAATGGGAGAAGGTCATGTGGTCTGATGAGACAAAAATATATTTTTTTGGTCTAAACTCCACTCGCCGTGTTTGGAGGAAGAAGAAGGATGAGTACAACCCCAAGAACACCATCCCAACCGTGAAGCATGGAAGTGGAAACATCATTCTTTGGGGATGCTTTTCTGCAAAGGGGACAGGACGACTGCACCGTATTGAGGGGAGGATAGATGGGGCCATGTATCGCGAGATCTTGGCCAACAACCTCCTTCCCTCAGTAAGAGCATTGAAGATGGGTCTTGGCTGGGTCTTCCAGCATGACAACGACCCGAAACACACAGCCAGGGCAACTAAGGAGTGGCTCCGTAAGAAGCATCTCAAGGTCCTGGAGTGGCCTAGCCAGTCTCCAGACCTGAACCCAATAGAAAATCTTTGGAGGGAGCTGAAAGTCCATATTGCCCAGCGACAGCCCCGAAACCTCAAGGATCTGGAGAAGGTCTGTACGGAGGAGTGGGCCAAAATCCCTGCTGCAGTGTGTGCAAACCTGGTCAAGACCTACAGGAAAAGTATGATCTCTGTAATTGCAAAAAAAGGTTTCTGTACCAAATATTAAGTCCTGCTTTTCTGATGTATCAAATACTTATGTCATGCAATAAAATGCAAATTAATTACTTAAAAATCATACAATGTGATTTTCTGGATTTTTGTTTTAGATTCCATCTCTCTCAGTTGAAGTGTACCTATGATAAAAATTACAGACCTCTACATCCTTTGTAAGTAGGAACACCTGCAAAATCGGCAGTGTATCAAATACTTGTTCTCCCCACTGTATATGTACCAGTCAAAAGTTCTCTCAACAAGCTTCAATGAGGTAGTCACCTGGAATGCATTTCAATTAACAGGTGTGCCTTCTTAAAAGTTACTTTGTGGAATTTCTTTCCTTCTTAATGCGTTTGAGCCAATCAGTTGTGTTGTGACAAGGAAGGGGAGGGGTATACAGAAGATTGAGCTATTTGGTAAAATACCAAGTCCATATTATGGCAAGAACAGCTCAAATAAGCAAAGAGAAACGACTGTCCATCATTACTTTAAGACATGAAGATCAGTCAATACGGAACATTTCAAGTGCAGTCGCAAAAACCATCAAGTGCTATGATGAAACTGGATCTCATGAGGACCGCCACAGGAAAGGAAGACCCAGAGCACCCTCTGCTGCAGAGGATACGTTTGTTAGAGTTACCAGCCTCAGAAAATGCAGCCCAGATAAATGATTCAGAGTTCAAGTAACAGACACATCTCAACATCAACTGTTCAGAGGAGACTACGTGCAATCAGGTCCTCATGGTCGAATTGCAGCAACAAAAAAAACACTACTAAAGGACACCAATAAGAAGAAGAGACTTGCTCTGGCCAAGAAACACGAGCAATGGACATTAGACCAGTGGAAATCTGTCCTTTGGTCTGATGAGTCCAAATATGAGATTTTTGGTTCCATCCGCCGTGTCTTTGTGAGACGCAGAGTAGGTGAACGGATGATCTCTGCATGTGTGGTTCCCACCGTGAAGCATGGAGGAGGAGGTGTGATGGTGTGGGGGTGCTTTGCTTGTGACACTGTCTGTGATTTATTTAGAATTCAAGGCACATTTAACCAGCATGGCTACCACAGCATTCTGCAGTGATATGCCATCCCATCTGGTTTGGGCTTAGTGGGACTTTAATTTTTTTTAAACAGGACAATGACCCAACACACCTCCAGGCTGTATACTGGCTATTTGACCAAGAAGGAGAGTGATGGAGTGCTATATCAAATGACCTGGCCTCCACAATCACCCGACCTCAACCCAACTGAGATGGTGTGGAATGAGTTGGACCGCAGAGTGAAGGAAAAGTAGCCTACAAGTGCTCAGCATATGTGGGTACTCCTTCGAGACTGTTGGAAAATCTTTCCATGTGAAGCTGGTTGAGAGAATGCCAAGAGTGTGCAAAGCTGTCATCAAGGCAAAGGTTGGTTACTTTGAAGAATCTAAAATCTAAAATATATTTGTTTACACTTTTTGGTTACTACATGATTCCATATGTGTTACTTCATAGTGTTGATATCTTCACTATTATTCCACAATGTAGAAAATAGTAAAAATAAAGAAAACCCCTTGAATGAGTAGGTGTGTCCAAACTTTTGACTGGTACTGTACATATAAAGTATTGTTCGTAAAGTATTCAGACCCCTTGACTTCTTGCACATTTTGTTACGTTACAGCCTTATTCTAAAATTGATGTAAATGTTTTTTCCCCTCAATCTACACACAATACCCCATAAAGAGGAAGCAAAAACAGTTTTTTCGAAATGTTTGCTAATTCATTATAAGCTTTGAGTCCTCTTGGGTATGACGCTACAAGCTTGACACACCTGTATTTGGAGGGTTTCTCCCATTCTCCTCCGCAGATCATCTCAAGCTCTGTCAGGTTGGATTGGGAGCGTCGCTGCACAGCGATTTTCCGGTCTCTCCAGAGATGTTCGATCGGGTTCCAGTCCGGGCTCTGGCTGGGCCACCTCAAGGACATTCAGACTTGTCCTGAAGCCACTCCTGCGTTGTCTTGGCTGTGTGCTTAGGGTTGTTGTCTTGTTGGAAGGTGAACCTTTGCCCCAGTCTGAGATCCTGAGTGCTCTGGAGCAGGTTTTCATCAAGGATCTCTCTGTACTTTGCTCCGTTCATCTTTCCCTCAATCCTGACTAGTCACCCAGTCCCTGCCGCTGAAAAACATCCCCACAGCATGATGCTGCCACCACATTGCTTCACCGTAGGGATTGTGCCAGGTTTACTCCAGACATAACGCTAGGAATTCAGGCCAAAGAGTTCAATCTTGGTTTCATCAGACCAGAGAATCTTATTTCTCATGGTCAGAGTCTTTAGGTGCCTTTTGGCAAACTCCAAGCGGGCTGTCATGTACCTTTTACTGAGGAGTGGCTTCTGTCTGGCAACTACCATAAAGGCCTGATTGGTGGAGTGCTGTAGAGATGATTGTCCTTCTGGAAGGTTCTCCCATCTCCACAGAGGAACTCTGGAGCTCTGTCAGAGTGACCATAGGGTCCTTGGTCACCTACATGACCAAGGCCCTTCTCCACCGATTGCTCAGTTTGGCCGGGCGGCCAGCTCTAGGAAGAGTCTTGGTGATTCCAAACTTATTCCATTTAAGAATGATGGAGGCCACCGTGTTCTTGGGGACCTTCAATGCTGCCGAAAGATTTTGGTACCCTTCCCCAGATCTGTGCCTCGACACAATCCTGTCTCGGAGCTCTACGGACAATTCCTTCGACCTCATGGCTTTGTTTTTGCTCTGACATGCACTTTCAACTGTGGGACCTTATATAAACAGGTTTGTGCCTTTTCAAATCATGTCCAATCAATTGAATTTACCACAGGTGGACACCAATCAAGTTGTAGAAACATCAAGGATGATCAATGGAAACAGGATGCACCTGAGCTCAATTTCGAGTCTCATAGCAAAGGGTCTGAATACTTATGTAAATAAGGTATCAGTTTCTTTTATTTTTAATACATTTGCAAACATTTCTAAAAACCTGTTTTCATTTTGTCATTATGGGGTATTGTGTGTAGATTGCTGACGACATTTGTTTATTTAATCCATTTTAGATTAAGGCTGTAACGTAACAAAATGTGGAAAAAGTCAATGGGTCTGAATACTTTCCGAAGGCACTGTATATGACTGTAAGCAGCATGTGTGTTGCATATGCGTGTCTGTTTCCTCCCAGATGTGTGCAGTACTGCTGTTCTTTCCTCCCTCTCTGCCCCTACATTCCTCTGTGTCTGTCTGGCTGGAGGGTGGAGCGGTCGTTTAAAATGTGGTTGTGATTAGCTGGGCAGCAAGAGCTGTTCCAGCTATGTTGTTTTACTGGGCCTCTGGGGAGACTGTGTCAGCCTGACCTCCCCATGTACAAGCCTCTCACCACCACCAGTACCACCAGTGCTACCACCACCGCACACATGAAAAGAAGCTAAGGCAGACGAAACACATAACCTGTATGTCACACACACACACTCAGCTTTCCACGGCAGATGAAGCAGTGGCGCCGAGGCCGGGCCAACAGATCAGCTAACCACTAATTAGATGTGGTTGGGTGAGCAACTGAGGCCTCGGATAAGATAGGGGCAACAGGTCTGACTACAGTAGTCACTATGGAGACCCTGGGGCACTATGCTAGGGCCATGCTGACTAAGACCTACTGGAACTACTGTTGTTGTAACTGCCAAAAGGAAGAGGCTTTGCTCACTAGCACTGTCTGTCTCTCAGTTTACTTCCCTCTCTCTATTTCTGTCCCTCTACCGATCCGTCGCTCTACCGATCTGTCTCTCTACCACTTCTCTCTCTACCTCTCTGCTGATCCGTCTCGCTACCACCTCTCCCTCTACCTCTCTACCGATCCGTCTCTCTCCCAACCAATCCGTCTCTCTACCTGTCTCTCTACCACCTCTCTCTACCGATCCGTCTCTCTACCACCTCTCTCTCTACCGATCTGTCTCTCTACCACCTCTCTCTCTACCTCTCCACCGATCCGTCTCTCTCCCGATCTGTCTCTCTACCACCTTTCTCTCTACCCCTCTACCGATCCGTCTCTCTACCACCTCTCTCTCTCTACCACCTCTCTCTCTCTACCGATCCATCTCTCTACCACCTCTCTCTACCATCTCGTCTCTCTACCTCTCTATCGATCTGTCTCTCTACCACCTCTCTCTCTACCTCCGTCTCTCTCTCTGCTGAATCATCTCGCTACCACCTCTCTCTACCTCTCTACCGATCCGTCTCTCTCCCAACCGATCCGTCTCTCTACCACCTCTCTCTCTACCTCTCTACCGATCAGTCTCTCTACCACCTCTCTCTCTACCTCTCTACCGATCAGTCTCTCTACCACCTCTCTCTCTACCTCTCTACCGATCTGTCTCTCTACCACATTTATCTCTACCTCTCTATCACCTCTCTCTACCACCCCTCTCTCTAACTCTCTACCGATCCGTCTCTCTCTGTACCGATCCATCTCGCTACCACCTCTCTACCGATCTGTATCTCTACTACCTCTCTACCGATCAGTCTCTCTACCACCTCTCTACTGATCCGTCTCTCTACCTCTATATCGATCTGTCTCTCTACCACCTCTACCTCTCTACCGATCCGTCTCTCTCTCTAACCATCCGTCTCGCTACCACCTCTCTCTACCGATCTGTCTCTCTACCACCTCTCTACCGATCCGTCTCTCTACCACCTCTCTCTCTAACTCTCTACCGATCCGTCTCTCTACCACCTCTCTCTCTCTCTAACTCTCTACCGATCCGTCTCTCTACCACCCCTCTCTCTACCTCTCTACCGAGCCGTCTCTCTACCACCTCTTTCTACCTCTGACTCTCTCTCTACCGATCCGTCTCTACCACCTCTCTCTCTAACTCTCTACCGATCAGTCTCTACCACCTCTCTCTCTACCTCTCTACCGATCAGTCTCTCTACCACCCCTCTCTCTACCTCTCTACCGATCTGTCTCTACCACCTCTCTCTCTACCGATCTGTCTCTACCACCTCTCTCTCTACCGATCTGTCTCTACCACCTCTCTCTCTACCGATCTGTCTCCCTCTCCTGATTGTTATGGTTGAGAGCTGCCACACATTCTTCTACTGTAGCTATAGTTGGGATCTTTTGTTGTCAGGGTGGTACACAAATTACATTAAATTGCAATTGTCACATGCTTGGTAAACAACAGGTGTAGACTAACAGTGAAATGCTAACTAACAGGCCCTTCCCAACAATGCGGAATACAATAAAATAATAATATAAAATATATATAAACACAAGGAATAAACACACAATGAGTACCGATAGCTTGATACATGGGATACCAGTACCGAGTCGATATGCATGGTTACAAGGAAATGTAGTTAGATATGTACATATAGGTAGGGGTAAAGTGTCTAGGCAACAGGATAGATAAGACAGTAGCAGCAGCGTATGTGTTGAGTGTGGGAGTGTGTAAGTGGTGAATGTGTGCCTGATATGTGTGAGTGTGTACAGTTGAAGTCGGAAGTTTACATACACCTTAGCCAAATACATTTCAACTCAGTTTTTCACAATCCCTGACATTTAATCCTAGTAAAAATTCCCTGTTTTAGGTCAGTTAGGATCACCACTTTATTTTAAGAATGTGAAATGTCAGAATAATAGAGAAAATTATTCATTTCAGCTTTTATTTCTTTCATCACATTCCCAGTGGGTCAAAAGTTTACATACACTCAATTAGTATTTGGTAGCATTGCCTTTGAATTGTTTAACTTGGGTCAAACGTTTCGGGTAGCCTTCCACAAGCTTCTCACAATAGGTTGGGTGGATTTTGGCCCATTCCTAATGACAGAGCTGGTGTAACTGAGTCAGGTTTGTAGGCCTCCTTGCTCGCACACACTTTTTCAGTTCTGCCCACAAATGTTCTATAGGATTGAGGTCAGGGCTTTGTGATGGCCACTCCAATACCTTGACTTTGTTGTCCTTCAGCCATTTTGCCACTACTTTGGAAGTATGCTTGGGGTCATTGTCCATTTGGAAGACCCATTTGCGACCAAGCTTTAACTTCCTGACTGATGTCTTGAGATGTTGCTTCAATATATCCACATAATTTTCCTTCCTCATGATGCCATCTTTTTCCTCCAAACATAACGATGGTCATTATGGCCAAACAGTTCTATTTTTGTTTCATCAGACCCGAGGAAATTTCTCCAAAAAGTACGATCTTTGTCCCCAAGTGCAGTTGCAAACCGTAGTCTGGCTTTTTTATGGTGGTTTTGGAGCATTGGCTTCTTCCTTGCTGAGCGGCCTTTCAGGTTATGTCGATATAGGACTTGTTTTACTGTGGATATAGATACTTTTGTATCTGTTTCCTCCAGCATCTTCACAAGGTCCTTTGCTGTTGTTCTGGGATTGATTTGCACTTTTCGCACCAAAGTATGTTCATCTTTCATCGGTATGACGGCTGCGTGGTCCCATGGTGTTTATACTTGCATACTATCGTTTGTACAGATGAACCTGGTACCTTCAGGTGTTTGGAAATAGTTCCCAAGGATGAACCAGACTTGTGGAGGTCTACAATTTTTTTTCTGTAGTCTTGGCTGATTTCTTTTGATTTTCCCATGATGTCAAGCAAAGAGGCACTGAGTTTGAAGGTAGGCCTTGAAATACATCCACAGGTACACCTCCAATTGACTCAAATTATGTCAATTAGCCTATCAGAAGCTTCTAAAGCCATGACATCATTTTCTGGAATTTTCCAAGCTGTTTAAAGGCACAGTCAACTTAGTGTATGTAAACCTCTGACCCACTGGAATTGTGATAAAGTTAATTATAAGTGAAATAATCTGTCTGTAAACAATTGTTGGAAAAATTACTTGTGTCATGCACAAAGTAGATGTCCTAACCGACTTGCCAAAACTATAGTTTGTTAACAAGAATATGTGTGTGTAGTCCATTGTGTGTGCAGAGTCAAAAAGAGTTAGTGCCAAAAGGGTCAATGCAGATCGTCCGGGTAGATATTTGGTTAACTATTTAGCAGCCTTATGGTTTGGGTGTAGATGCTGTTCAGGAGCCTTTTGGTCCTAAACTTAGCGCTCCGGTACCGTTTGCCGTGCGGTAGTAGAGAGAACAGTCTATGACTTGGGTGGCTGGAGTCTGACAATTTTTAGGGCCTTCCTCTGACACCGCCTGGTATAGATGTCCTGGATGGTAGCGAGCTCAGCCCCAGTGATGTACTGGGCCGTACGCACTACACTCTGTAGCGCCTTGCGGCTAGATTCCGAGCAGTTGACATACCAAGCGGTGACGCAGCCAGTCAAGATGTTCTCAATGGTGCAGCTGTAGAACATTAAGGATCTGAGGGCCCATGCCAAATCTGTTCAGCATCCTGGAGGTGTAAAATGCATTGTTGTGCCTTCTTCACAATGGTGTTGGTGTGTCTGGACCATGATAGGTCCTTAGTGATGTGGACACAGAGGGACTTGAAGTTCGACCTGCTCCATTACAGCCCCATCGATGTGAATGGGGCGTGTTCGGCCCTCCATTTCCTGTAGTCCACAATCAGCTCCTTTGTCTTGCCCACATTGAGGAAGCGGTTGTTGTCTCTGACCTCCTCCCTATAGGCTGTCTCATCACCGTTGGTGATCAGGCCCACCACCGTCGTGTCATCTGCAAACTTGATGCTGTTGGAGTCGTGCTTGGCAACGCAGTTGTGGGTGAACAGGGAGTACAGAAGGGGACTAAGCACACACCTTTGAGGAGCCCCCGTGTTGAGGGTCAGCGTGGTGGATATGTTGTTGCCTACCCTCACCACCTAGGGGCGGCTCGTCAGGAAGTCCAGGATCCAGTTGCAGGTGGTGTTCAGTCCCAGGGACCTTAGCTTAGTGATGAGCTTGGAGGCCACTATGGTGTTGAACATTGAGCTTTAGTCAATGAACAACATTCTCACATAGGTGTTCCTTTTGCCCAGGTGGAAAAGGGCAGTGTGGAGTGCAATAGAGATTGCATCATCTGTGGATCTGCTTGAACGGTATGCGAATTGGAGTGGGTCCAGGATTTCTGGGATGATGGTGTTTATGTGAGCGATGACTAGCCTTTCAAAGCATTTCATGTCTACAGATGTGGGTGCTACAGGGCGGAAGTCATTTAGACAGTTGCACTGTTGCAACCCTGGAGTATAGACCTACTCTTGTACTATATATGATCTGTAGATCTCCAGCAATGTAACTGCTAGCCATATTAAGATCACACTAACTGCTAGCCATATTAAGATCACACTAACTGCTAGCCATATTAAGCAGTTACAGTGCCTGTTTAATATGGCTAGCAGTTACAGTGCGATCTTAATATGGCTAACAGTTACAGTTTAATATGTTAGCCATATTAAAGAGGCACTGTAACTGCTAGCCATATTAAAGAGGCTGAGAAAAAAGCTTGTGTCAAGTTATTTATATTGCTTCACTAGTCCCAAGCAAGCACATGGTGTTGAATGCAGTCAGTGTGCACGGTTGATGAGGTTACCATTAAAGGGATACTTGGGACTTTGGCAATTAAGCCCTTTATCCACTTCCCCAGAGCCAGATGAACTCATGGACACAATTTGTATGTCTCTGTATCCAGTATGAAGGAAGTTAGAGGTGGTTTTGCGAGCCAATGCTAATTAGCGTTAGCGCAATCACTGGAGGTTTATGGTATCTACTAGCATACTAGCTAACGCTAGCTAGCAACTTCTGTTAAACTGCACACAGCGACACAACAATGGTATCTATGAGTTAATCTGACTCTGGGGAAGTAGATAAAGGAATTAATTGCCAACATCCTGAAGTATCCCTTTAAAGACCACATCTTCTCACTATGAACTAATGTCTAATTAGCTAGAAATAAATGCTAACGGTGACTGTTCACTCCAAAAATAATTTGTCAGATGTTCAGACCTCAAAGGTGGTCAAATGTCCAGTAAAGATACATCCCTGTCCCACTCCATCTGTTGTGTAGATCAAGACACATTTTGATTTTAGGGAGAACTGTCCCTTTAATGACTCCTATAATACAGTGACTGCTATTGTGCCCGCTTGATTCCCTTTCCACTCTTACGACTATTGTTTTCCTTGGCGGTTCATCAGACACACTGGTAGTCTGTAGTCCTTTGTGTGCATTTGTCTAGTCTAATCACACTGTAGCAACCATGAGTAGCAGGTTTTTGTTTGGCTTTTCCGCTACTGAGGGCCGCGGGACTGTTTACCTCAGGAATACAATGGGTGTCGGTGGGAAGCAAGAGGTCGGGAGAGTACGGGTTGTGTGTGCGTATACTGTGGTTGTGCTTCTGACACAAAGGCTGCTTTCCCTCTTGACATAGCATCAAGTAGCATTTAGTAGTCCTCACACACACACAGATAGCAAAGATTATGTTGTATCACACTTTTCACTCACACAACAACAACCTAGACAGGAAAGTACATCTGGTACTACAAATTCTGTTTTACTTGCGTGGGCTTTTGTGTACATCGGTTGCTCCACCAGGGCAGAGAGAGTGAGGGATTATGGGTGAAAGGGTCACATCCTTACATTGGCTATCTGTGCCAGCATAATCATCATAATCAGTTCTTTACATGTGGCTCTGATATACAGAGCCAACAGCTGGGATAAAGCCCTCTCATCGGGCTAATGCTACGCTGATGCCTATGCTATATGACTCATAGAATCAGAACCAGTAGTGTAGCATTTAGCAAAGAATTGGAGTGTGACACCAGTGGTGCAGATGTGGACAAATGTGGCCAGTGTAAACATGTGCTAGACATGATATTAGTGCAAGAAACCAGTGCCAATAGCCAGTGTGCATTAGCAGCATGTTCACCACAGTACTAGGAGCTGTACAACAGGCCATTCAATATCTAGGCCTTTATTAATTCATGAATTGTGAGTAAAGCCGGGTGTACATGATTTTGGCTCCAATTTAGCTGTCCCAGACAAGTTTTTGAGATCGTAGACAAAATCCCCATGTCGTTGCCTACTCGGGGCGTGCAGCTGTCCCCGACGCTCGTTTAATGTGAGCGGGTCAGAGATGCAATCTCGGGGCTACCGATCTTTGAGCAGTCCCAGACGTCCCAATATATGTTTGATTTTATCGGCACAAAATCTGCAATGACAAGTGAGATGTGCAACGACAAGTTTTGAGAATGGTGATCAGCAATAGCCAAAGAGAGCTCGTGACGAAACCAGGCGGAAGAGGCGGAAGCTAGCAGGCATAGCATAAAAAACAACATGGCTTTGAAGAAAAGAGCTGGGACACGAGATGGAAGGAAGGCTAGTGGAACTTTGGCAAGATCACGAGTCTGTCCGATGTCTCTTCTGAGTTTTACCACAACCGGACCGAAAAAGAAAAGAGCTGGACAGACATTGCCACTGCTCTTCAACAACCAGGTGAGCAAAAATAGCTTGATAACTAGCTGACGTTAGGTTGCTTTCTGTTTTATTTTCACAACTGTCAAATAATACACTTTCAGGTATTTTAATAACTTTTATGGATGTAGTTAGCTACAGGCTTTAATGTCACGGTCAATGCCACTCTTACCACCGGCCATTTAAATAGGCCATTTAAATGTGTTTGACCCAATTGCCCACCCTTCGCCTTGAATTGAGCACAGAGGGAACATAATGGGAAACGTATCCATATCATTTTCATGCCTGCAAATTCATTGACCATACCTTAGGTCATGTTTTTAGTTAATGTTTTTAGTTGAGGAGGTCAAGACCAGGGCCGCGTCTTTGAGGACACAGTACACACGATTGCTAAAACCAAAGCCAAGTGGGAGCGCAAACACCCAGGCTGGCTGTGTTTGCTTTTGAGGAATCTGGATTCCCTATAAATATATGTGATTCACCGCCTAAGTCAGACCAGTGTAAGTAACAAACATATCTAGCACATCATCTACATGTACTATAACCTTGGGGTGTGCAACATTACTGACAGTTGTACAATCCTGCATGTAGTCGTATCTGACAGATTGATTGTTGTGAAGTAGTTTCATTGAACATTTCAGGTATTGTCAGGAACAAATTAACAGGATGTAATAGCATTTGATGGCCACTGACACTTGTTTCCTCTCTTCTAGCTTGATGTGACAATCAGAGATATGCTGGATGAAACAGAGGAACAGGGTGCCCAGGATGATTTGAGAGACGTCGGAAATGTATTTCTCCGCCTCTGCATCACCGGCAGTGCTGTCAAGACGTGAGACACCGACAATTGACATATCAGCTATTACGCCTCAATCACAACTATTGAGGGAAGTCCTTCTCCTGGCCCCTCAGAAAATCCATCCACCGCCAGCAGGAAGGAGACTGAAAATAGGCCTTTGAAGAAACGCAGCAAAGAGAAGCCCCCAGAGGAGGACATTGAGCTCCAGAAGCTTGATGTTTTAAAGCAAATGTCTGAAAAAGTACAGGGTATTGGTGCCAAGCAGCCTGTTGACCTAGAGGATACATTTGGAAATCAGGTGGCAGCTGAACCAGTCAAAACATGGGTCAAAATAAACATTATGATACTGTTGATGACGGCCAATAATTTTAAGTTAACATTAGAACACCACCACCTTCATATCCACCACCAGCAGCATCTCACCCATAAACAGTGCCTACACTAGCACAAATCTACCACAACACCTTCTGTACTACCCACCTCAGGTTCGTGAGCCTCAAAAAGTTTAACTAAGATACTACACAAAGTTGATCCAAGTAACAGTCAGTAAATGCAAGGCCTCACGCTTGTACTTGTTTGATTTTGATGTTTATGTCCACAAGTTTTTTTCTTTGGGGTGGGGTAAGGGGGGGATAGAAGGATTACTTTATCCTATCCCAGGTATTCCTTAAAGAGGTGGGGTTTCAAGTGTCTCCAGAAGGTGGTGAGTGACTCCGCTGTCCTGGCATCGTGAGGGAGCTTGTTCCACCATTGGGGTGCCAGAGCAGCGAACAGTTTTGACTGGGCTGAGCGGGAATTGTGCTTCCACAGAGGTAGGGGGGCCAGCAGGCCAGAGGTGGATGAAAACAATGCCCTCGTTTGGGTGTAGGGACTGATCAGAGCCTGAAGGTACGGAGGTGCCGTTCCCCTCACAGCTCCGTAGGCAAGCACCATGGTCTTGTAGCAGATGCGAGCTTCAACTGGAAGCCAGTGGAGTGTGCGGAGGAGCGGGGTGACGTGAGAGAACTTGGGAAGGTTGAACACCAGACGGGCTGTGGTGTTCTGGATGAGTTGTAGGGGTTTAATGGCACAGGCAGGGAGCCCAGCCAACAGCGAGTTGCAGTAATCCAGACGGGAAATGACAAGTGCCTGGATTAGGACCTGTGCCGCTTCCTGTGTAAGGCAGGGTCGTACTCTGCGAATGTTGTAGAGCATGAACCTACAGGATCGGGTCACCGCCTTGATGTTAAAGGAGAATGACAGGGTGTTGTCCAGGGTCACGCCAAGGCTCTATGCACTCTGGGAGGAAGACACAACGGAGTTGTCAACCATGATGGCGAGATCATGGAACGGGCAGTCCTTCCCCGGGAGGAAGATCAGCTCCGTCTTGCCAAGGTTCAGCTTGAGGTGGTGATCCGTCATCCACACTGATATGTCTGCCAGACATGCAGAGATGCGATTCGCCACCTTGTTGAAGCACCTTTGGCAGCGATTACAGCCTCGAGTCTTCTTGGGTATGACGTTACAAACTTGGCACACCTGTATTTGGTGAGTTTCTCCCATTCAACTCTGCAGATCCTCTCAAGCGCTGCCAGGTTGGAAGGGGAGCATTGCTGCACAGCTATTTTCAGGTCTCTCCAGAGATGTTTGATCGGGTTCAAGTTCGGGCGCTGGCTGGGCCATTCAAGGACATTCAGAGACTTGTCCCGAAGCCATTCCTGCGTTGTCTTGGATGTGTGCTTAGGGTCGTTGTCCTGTTGGAAGGTGAACCTTCGCCCCAGTCTGAGGACCACAGCAAGTTTCATCAAGGATCTCTCTGTACTTTGCTCCGTTCATCTTTCCCTCGATCCTGACTAGTCTCCCAGTCCCTGCCGCTGAAAAACATCCCCACAGCATGATGTTGCTACCACCATGCTTCACCGTAGGGACGGTTTCCAGGTTTCCTCCAGACGTGACCCTTGGCATTCAGAACAAAGAGTTCAATCTTGGTTTCATCAGGCCAGAGAATTTAGTTTCTCATGGTCTGAGAGTCCTTTAGGTGCCTTTTGGCAAACTCCAAGCGGGCTGTCATGTGTCTTTAACTGAGGAGTGGCTTCCGTCTGGCCACACTACATAAACGCCTGATTGGTAGAGTGCTACAGAGATGTTTGTCCTTCTGGAAGGTTCTCCCATCTCCACAGAACAACTCTGGAGCTCTGTCAGAGTTACCATTGGGTTCTTGGTCACCTCCCTGACCAAGGCCCTTCTCCCCCGATTGCTCAGTTTGGCAGGGGGGACAGCTCTAGGAAGAGACTTTGTGGTTCCAAACTTCTTCCATTTAAGAATGATGGAGGCCACTGTGTTCTTGGGGACATTCAATGCTGCAGACATTTTTTGGTACCCTTCCCCAGATGTGTGTCTCGACACAATCCTGTCTCGGAGCTCTACAGACAATTCCTTCGACCTCATGGCTTGGTTTCTGCTCTGACATGCACTGTCAACAGTGGGACCTTATATAGACAGGTGTGTGCCTTTCCAAATCATGTCCAATCAATTGAATTTACCACAGGTGGACTCCAATCAAGTTGTAGAAGCATCTCAAGGATGATTAATGGAAACAGGATGCACCTGAGCTCAATTTTGAGTCTCATAGCAAAGGGTCTGAATACTTATTTAATAGTTAAAAAAAAAAAAAAAAAAAAACATTTTTTAACTTTGTTATTATGGGGTATTGTGTGTAGAGTAAAGCTGTACTGTAACAAAATGCGGAAAAAAGGGAAGGGGTCTGAATACTCTCCGAATGCACTGTATTTATTTATGATGACTGCCTTTGTAGAGGTAAGCTTTTCAGGCACAAATGTGGCTGGCACTCAGTTTTCTTTTCATTTAAAAGCCTCATTGTCAATATGTCGCCACTGGTGCCGGAGTACTCTGTATGTCGTAAAAGCAATTATAGTCGTCAAACCGTTTAACAGCTTTTGGGGAGATACTTTTTTTTTTACGCACACGTGGCTTGTACTCACTTTTTGGGGTGTTTTAAAAGAAATACAAAACATTTTACACTGGTACTAGACTACTCAATGTTTATAGTTTCAGCTATAAATAACAGTGGAACGTTGACCTAGTTTTATGGCTGTGCCATTTTGTTTTCAGTTTAGTCTGTTTTGAAAGCTCAGGTGGAACGTTCTAAGCGTTAAGTGGGGTGTACGTACACTAGAATGTGTAATTTGCAGGTTGGAACCACTTTCAATAAATGTTTGAAACATGTTACTGAAAATGCCTTTTATTTCAATTACTGTATTGAAAAAGGAAGCACAGCTGTCATCACATTTGACAGTCAAGATTAAATTGTGCTAACTATACACTACCGGTCAAAAGTTTTAGAACACCTACTCATTCAAGGGTTTTTCTTTATTTGTACTATTTTCTACATTGTAGAATAATAGTGAAGACATCAAAACTATGAAATAACACATATGGAATCATTTAGTAACCAAAAAGGTGTTAAACAAATCAAAATATATTTGAGATTTGAGATTATTCAAATAGCCACCCTTTGCCTTGATGACGGCTTTGCACACTCTTGGCATTATCTCAACCAGCTTCACCTGGAATGCTTTTCCAACAGTCTGGAAGGAGTTCCCACATATGCTGAGCACGTGTTGGCTGCTTTCCCTTCACTCTGCGGTCCGACTCATCCCAAACCATCTGAATTTGGTTTCAGGTCGGGTGAATGTGGAGGCCAGGTCATCTGATGCAGCACTCCAAATTTTAACCGGTCTAATGTCCATTGCTCGTGTTTCTTGGGCCAAGCAAGTTTCTTGGCCCAAGCATTAATCAATTATTGGTGTCCTTTAGTAGTGGTTTCTTTGCAGCAATTCGACCATGAAGGCCTGATTCACGTAGTCTCCTCTGAACAGTTGATGTTGAGATGTGTCTGTGACTTGAACTCTGTGAAGCATTTATTCGGGCTGCAATTTCTGAGGCTGGTAACTCTAATGAACTTATCCTCTGCAGCAGAGGTAACTCTGCGTCTTCCATTCCTGTGGCGGTCCTCATGAGATCCAGTTTCATCATAGCACTTGATGGTTTTTGCAACTGCACTTGAAGAAACTTTCAAAGTTCTTGAAATGTTCCATATTGACTGACCTTCATGTCTTAAAGTAATGATAGACTGTCGTTTCTCTTTGCTTATTTGAGCTGTTCTTGCCATAATATGGACTTGGTCTTCTACCAAATAGGGCCATCTTCTGTATACCCCCCTACCTTGTCACAACACAACTGATTGGCTCAAACGCATTAACAAGGAAAGAAATTCCTCAAATTAACTTAAGAACGCACACCTGTTAATTGAAATACATTCCAGGTGACTACCTCATGAAGCTGGTTGAGAGAAGGCCAAGAGTGTGCAAAGCTGTCATCAAGGCAAAGGGTGGCTATTTGAAGAATCTCAAATATAGAATCTCAAATTTTGATTTGTTGAACACTTTTCTGGTTACTACATGATTCCATATGAGTTATTTCATAGGTTTGATGTCTTCAATATCATTCTACAATGTAGAAAATAGTAAAAATAAAGAAAAACCCTGTAATGAGCAGGTGTTCTAAAACTTTTGACCGGTAGTGTATATATTCTTAGACATTAGGCTATACATAGTAAGATGTGGTTGCCTTCCAACAGAATATGAACTAAAGACACAGCCCTTGCGTCCATGACTTAAATGTGATCCTCCTGCCATGGAACCTGACTGGCAGGTGATACAAAATAATCCCTTAGCAGGTTGCGTGGTTCTTTTGCACTGATTGTGTGGTTACGTCCCCTTCCAGGCTCCACTGGCTGCAGAACATCCAGTCCATGTTTCCTCCAGGCTCCCTCGATGAACCTGTGGTCAGCATCCTCCCAGTCTGCAAATGCTGGTGGCGTGTATGCCTCAGACCTGCGCTCTATGAGGAAGTTGTGTATGCAGAGGGAGGCCATGGTGATCTTTGTAACCTTGTCCGATTCAAGGCAGATGGTGGACCTAAACACCCTCAGCCTGTTAGCGAGGATGCCAAAGGCATTTTCAACTACTCTCCATGCCCTTGAGAGGCGGTAGTTATGGATTCTCTGGTCGTGGTCCATCTGTCGAAATGGATAGGGCTTCATCAGATAAGTCCATAGGGGATATGCCTCACCCCCCACAAACATGTACGGAACCACAACATTTGAGTTGGGCAGTGGCTCAGGTGGCGGAACATTTAGAAGGTCCCGGTCCATTGCTTTTCTGAGGTCAGACTGGGCAAACAGCCCAGCATCGGAGACTCTGCTCTTGTTGCCAACACTGGCATAAATAAACGTATAGTTTGCATCTGCAGCAGCCATCATGAGGACAGGGAACCTAGACATGTAGTTGTGATACATACTGCCACTGTTGGCTGGGGGTTGTATGTAAAAGTGCTTGCCATCGAGGGCACCAAGGCAATGCGGAAACTGCCATTTGTCTTCAAAATCTTTGGCCTCAGATGTGTCTGAGAATAATAGACAGGAGAATAATTAGTACATATAATTGAAATGAAAAACGGATGTTTGAAAGTCGTGTAGTGTCCACCCGGATTAAGTTGCTGAAGGAGGCCTCCCAAAAGTATTATCTTATTATCAAACATTCCAGACAAAGTCTATTTCATACGATCAGAGATGGAAATACTGGCAGCTCTCAGAGATGGAAATACTGGCAGCTTTCACAAGACCAGAGAGAGAGAGCAAGATAAATAAATTAAGAAAGAGGAGCAGTGAGTGGTGCCCATCTTTCCCCTGGCAAGCCGCCATCAGTGAGTGAGTGAGTGAAGAGCCCCCGCCCACACACTACAGGGGCAGGATCCCCGGGAACCCACGGAGGGCAGGGTTCAACTGCTGAAGGAGAGGCAGGGAGCAGAGCAGTCAATTAATGGCGTGATGCATTTACACAACAAATGGAGCTCTCCCTCACAAATCTCTCTCTCACACAACACACACACACGAGTGTCTCCACTCCATGCTCATCAAAACACGCCAACGCAAGGTCAGAGCAACAGAGGGAGACAGAAAGAGAGGAGGGGGGGGGTGAGTGAATGAATGAGAGCGCAAGAGAAAGATTGAGGGAGAGAGAGTTGCGGGGGCAGCTTTTCACTGAAGAGGCCCTCACTCAAGTGGCAGGGCCCTGCGCTGTACGCACTCATTCGCTGCCTTGATTAAAAGCATGGGCACATGCTACATCACACAGTATCACTGGATTCTCTGTGACCAATGTTTATACTTTGACAAGATTAGAGAAGATAAGGGATACAAAAACAAAAATAACAATAGCTTGAGCTAAGCCAAGTCAACCTTGTGACAAATTCAATTATGAATCCAATTAGAAACTATTGATTGGCTAGCTAGTATGCTAGGCTAACACCCAGACGGCTGGGTGTTAGCACTAGGGCTGGGAATTGCCAGGGACCTCACGATACGATATTATCACGATACTTAGGTGCCGATACAATATGTATTGCGATTCTCACAATTCTCACGATTCTATATGTCTTGCAATTCGATGTTCCAAACATATTGCTCACTATATGTCTGCTGCAGAGGGACAAGCGAGCATGATAAAATTAGTTTTGATCAGTCATAAAAATTAAAGTGCTGAAAACAAGTTGGCTCACTATTTAAAAAGAAGATGGAGAAAAAACTATAGGATGAAAAATACCAGTGTTTTGGCACAGGTGCAGCTGAGTAGCGCTAGCTAACGCTACCTAGCAAATAAACAAGTCAAAGTATCGATATAATATCGTCCAAAATAATATTGCGATATGTAACTGTATGGATTTTTTCCTCCATCACTAGTTATCACGGTGTAATGGCACTTTGAGTGAGATGAGAACTGGTGTTCTGTCCCATCTTCCACTGCTACTCCCAGTTTTTAATTGATCCATTGACATTTAGGTGATAACTGTCTCGTCTGGAGTGTGTGTGTGTGTGGGTGTGTGTGTGTGTGTGAGAATGTGTGTGTGTGAGTTTCGTGCATGCATATGTATGAATGTTTAAACACAGGCTAAATATGCTGAGAAGGCACACCCAGGGCTCGAAATTAAGGATGTCCCGTCAGACGGTAAAAAAATATATCTGTGACAGTTCAAAACAGACATTTGGACAGTTGCGGGACGATAGGCCAGAAAAATATAATATATTAAATGCATACAACAGTGGTTCCATACAAAAATATTTAAACACAAAGATGAGGCTGATGAAACAGATTACAACATTTATCTTAAAAGTTGATAAACTATAAATAATTCACATTACAAGCGCAGCAATGTGTTTACTCATCTCGGCCATATGCATGAATGTTCCAAAATGCTCTCTTAGAAAGAGGGAATATCTGAAGATGCAACAATAGGATTGTGCCTTACTGCCTTTGGACAGTAGAAGAAGAAATGCTGGTTTCAATGGCATTTCAGGAAAGCCTTTTTTCTATGGTCAGATTTTGGCTGTAGCTATTAAAAGCAAGGTAAAATGTCCAGGTTTCAAACAATGATATGGCTGGCCAGGCATCGCATATGTAATTATTTAGGTAATGGAAATTTATAATATAATTCCAATGTTGGGCAAATAGGCCTATTAGAATGCACATTTGACTCTCTCCCAGCCTGTCTGCAAGCCCGCCGGCCCGGAGCTGAGGTTTCGTGTGCCTGGAGTTGCTGTAGCATTTGCATTGTCTGTAGGCTATGGCTAGCTACTATGGTATTCTAGAGAATATGGTTGCATCTCCCTGACCTGAACCGAATGCACACTGTAAAATGTGCAAAGTATTTCTTCCTCGCGCTGCAACACTGCCTGGCTGGGGGCTGTGCGTGGGCAAGTGAAGATCTGAGTGACAGATTTATTTTTAGAAGCGCTGCGCACAGGCATAAAAGTTGGTTTAATTTACTTGAAACGGAAGTCTCCTGAAGAGAGACTTTGTCCTTGTGTTGCTTGACTATTTACATTGTTTCGTTCATAAGCTAGGTTGTTTTTCAATGTTTGAGTTTCAACTGCTAGGGAAGAGAAGCAACGCAGATACTAGACTGACTCAATCTCAGGTACAAACATGACTGGTCACATTACCACTGTAACCTTCCACCCTTAAAGGGGCAGGTGACATTTTTTGTCTTATCTGTGATATTTTAGTTAAAAGACTAAGGTCACATAAAATGAAATGAAATTAAACAATATACCACAATACGTCTTACTAGTAATACATGTATTATTTTAGAAACATTACAAAGCATGCTCATCTGTGTTTTGTTGGTGTAATTTTAGCAACAATAGAAACATTTGGGCTGGTAAAAAAAATCTGATTGGCTGGTAGATTTTTTTTATCTACCAGCCACAGTGGGGAACACACACACACACTTTCTTTATTGTATATTGTTGTGTTATGTTGTTGAATGGGGCAGCTGGTGGTGGAATGGAATGTCTCTAACTTAAGTTTATTCAGTAACCAGTTCACAATAACATTGTTCTCTCTTAGATATATTGTATACATGTGGTTAGCATGTTCAATTAATCAATTAGAATAATTAATAATGTAATGGATTCATTAAGATGCAAAAAGGGTTTTCTTAACAAATTAGGTTCATGTAATATAGACTGTATCGGTCTCAGAAATACACCAATTACTTTAAAAGCACTGCAAATGACCTAGACCCATGTTGGCATATCAAAACATAAAAATAACAATTATTTTAATTTTGGGACGGTTCAAGGTCAGTTTGAGACAGTTGAAATTGCACTTCGGGACATTACCAGGACGGTGAGGAAAAAAGTTAGTCGCAAGCCCTGGGAACACCCATCCCTCAGCCTAACAAGGTTCTGCAGATAGTTCATTTGAGGTTAACAGACACTAAAATTCCTGAACACTGCCTTACTGTAAGAAAACAACAACACCAACAAAAACAGTCTACATAATCTCTACCGAGCCCAAAGCTATAGGCTACATAATTTTTTATTTGTTTCGAATGAAACTGGAAATAGTTCCGAGGGAAAAGTTGAATCATTTGACTCTGCGTATGTCCTTTGAGAAAGCGTACCACAGTCTACTGATAAATTCACTGAGTCTCTGGGGGGGTAAAAGAAAGCGAGTACGAAAATAACAAGCTTCCTCGCTCCCCAGTCCACCTCACACAGTTTAACATGTTCTCTAGCTTCAGTGTCAAACCAGCTGCAGAGAATTTCTGTCCGTGCTTATTCAAAGCCCCCTCAGTGCTTTGAAACACTTCCTGATTCAACGAGGGAGAAAACAGACCGTCTGTCTATGCAGTACAGTCTCATTACAATATGTCAAAATAGTGACATTTAACCATTGTAGTGTTGTCACATAAACTGACATATGGGTGTGGGGGTGTGGAGAAAGGAAGTACATTATTGGGCTGATGTCAGCAACATTTTACATTTACATTTTAGTCATTTAGCAGACGCTCTTATCCAGAGCGACTTACAGTTAGTGAATGTATACATTAATGTTTTTTTATTTTATTTTTATTATTTTTTCATACTGGCCCCCCATGGGAAACGAACCCACATCCCTGCCGGCCAAACCCTCCCCTACCTTGGACGACGCTGGACCAATTGTGCGCCGCCCATGGGTCTACCGGTCGCGACCGGCTGCGACAGAGCCTGGACTCGAACCAGGATCTCTAGTGGCACAGCTAGCTCTGCGATGCAGTGCCTTAGACCACTGCGCCACTCGGGAGTCATAAGGGTATACTCTTAAACTTTGATCAAGGAAAATATGATGGATCCTGTTATCAATTATTACCTTAATAGCTTTAAAGAATAGATTATGATGATTGTTATGATTTCGATAAAGTATAGCCAGTAGCCATATATCCCGCTATAGTCATGTCATAATGACTACCCCATCTTTTAGACTTAAAATTGTGTGTGTGTGTGTGTGTGTGTGTGTGTGTGTGTGTGTGTGTGTGTGTGTACAGAGAGCATGGGGGCTGCAGACAGGTACTCAGCACC
The DNA here is from genome assembly GCF_964263955.1 of Coregonus lavaretus. NCBI lineage: Eukaryota > Metazoa > Chordata > Actinopteri > Salmoniformes > Salmonidae > Coregonus > Coregonus lavaretus. Next base: position 48,179,739 of record NC_139995.1, read on the forward strand.
TCAGCTAGAAAATATCCAATAGGAGAAACAGTACTATTTGTGACGTAAAATGTTGTATGTAGTATGGTATGGATATAGCTAGTATGCCAAAAGTTCCCGGATGTTGTACTAAATTTGCCAAAATACGTATGTTAGCTAGCTACCTAACGTTAGTTGGTTACTAACACATCGTCGAACTAACTACCCAACATTTATACACTTGATTATTCACATCATTCTTACCTTAGCTAAGTGGTATAGTCGTTGTGCATTCTTACTGGACATAGTTAATTCTGGCTATCTACTCAGATTTCAGCACACTCTCGTCTGAGTGTGCCAGAGTGCAGAATAACTGATGAATTTACTAACGCTCAACACCCGTTGAATATGGCCGGTGTCAGTAAACGTTGGCAAAAAAAAGTTATTAAATTGTTGCCAGCAGCACAGTTAGTCACCAATGCTCTGGATGACATGAAAACAGCCTAACAAGCTCTGCTAGGGAGAGTAAAATGGTCAGAGTGAGGTGTTCTCTCATTTGTGTCTGGAAGTAGCTAGCAAGTTAGCTTGGGTGCTTGACTGCCGTTGTGAGGTCAGAATGCTCTGATCAACCCAACCCCTCGGCCAGAGCGTCCAGTGTGCGCTCTGAACGCTCCGAGAGCGAAACTCTGAATTTATTAACTGACAATGCTCTGAATTTACGAACGCCCAGCGCGCACTCTGGCACTCCAGAGTTAATTTACGAACACACCCGAAATAGTAAGATGTCTAGCTAGTAATTTGTTGTGCTAACAAGCTAGCAAGAGGTTGCATTGCAACAGCATCAACTTCTGGTAGACAGGCGAAGCGCTAGTACGCTCAACTGAAAGGATACCGTTAGTTTATAGTATACTAAAATGAACTAATAGTATATAGCATGTAGTATATACTCATTAAGTATGTAATATACAGTACGTTAGTATGGGTATTCGAACACAGCTAAGGTGTGTATGTCTGTATAAGTGTGTATAGGTGAGGGTTTTACTCTCCCAGTCTCCCTCTCTTGCCATCTCCATCTCTCTCTCCTCCCCCGGCTCCCTCTCCCCCAGTCTCCCTCTCCCCCTCCCCGTCTCCCTCTCCCCGTCTCCCAGTCTCCCAGTCTCCCAGTCTCCCAGTCTCCCTCTCCCCGTCTCCCAGTCTCCCTCTCCCCGTCTCCCAGTCTCCCTCTCCCCGTCTCCCTCTCCCCGTCTCCCAGTCTCTCTCCCCCCGTCTCCCAGTCTCTCTCCCCCCGTCTCCCAGTCTCTCTCCCCCGTCTCCCAGTCTCTCTCCCCCGTCTCCCAGTCTCTCTCCCCCGTCTCCCAGTCTCTCTCCCCCGTCTCCCAGTCTCTCTCCCCCCGTCTCCCAGTCTCTCTCCCCCGTCTCCCAGTCTCTCTCCCCCGTCTCCCAGTCTCTCTCCCCAGTCTCCCAGTCTCTCTCCCCCGTCTCCCAGTCTCTCTCCCCCGTCTCCCAGTCTCTCTCCCCCATCTCCCAGTCTCTCTCCCCCGTCTCCCAGTCTCCCTCCCTCGTCTCCCTTTCTCTCTCCCTCGTCTCCCTTTCTCTCCCCAACTCGTCTCCCTCTCTCTCCCCCTCTCGTCTCCCTTTCTCTCCCCCATCCCCCTCTCTTTCCCCCATCCCCCTCTCTTCCCCCCCCAGTCACTGAGCTCTTTATTAAGGCCGTTCTACTGCCAATGTTAGTCTATGGACATTGCATGGCTGTGTGCTAGATTTTATACACCTGTCAGCAACGGGTGTGGCTGAAATAGCCAAATCCACAAATTTGAAGGGGTGTCCACATACTTTTGTATATATAGATTATCTGGAAATGGGGTGATGGCTTTTTTCAATCTTCGCCGAAATAATTGAAGTTTCCGGCTAAAAAAAAAAACTCCATAACATCTGCCTAGCTTCCAAAAAGCCACAGGGTGTTCTGATAGCTGGATGAGGCCTTAATTAAACGTTGATCTCTCTCTCCCTCCCTCCCTCCCTGCCCACACACAAACACACATAAAAACCTGTCTTTGCCATAAGAACGCTCCTGGTGAGCTTTGTGCAGAGCTAAACTAACTACGGTGCCAAGTTTCCTCCCTTCCTCTCCTCCTCTCTTTTCTGTCTGAGGCGGCTGGGTGTAGTTTTGTCAAAATTCCTTCTTACTCTCCTAAATGAACACCCAAGCTTTCTTGTTCCTGAAATTATAACACTCCTGAAACTAGTTCAGTATTCTGGAGTTTGTACCTTGAGTGAGCCGAGGCCAAGTTCTGACTGCACTGTCAATTCCTAAGGGCAAAAAAAAAAAAAAAGAGGTGGGCCTCTTGAATGAGCTCAAACAGTTCATCGTGCCATTGGAATAGAATGAATAACTCCATTGAAATGTAACTGTGCAAGTTTGATAGGCATATATCATGGCTTATTGGAATCATACATTGGAGGGTTAAACAAAACAACTCCCATCTCTTCCCTGTCGATCCTGGCGCCTGTTCAGGAGGGTGCAATGTTACAGAACGTCCAGATAGAAATGTATTTTGTAGAACAGATATGATTGTCTTTTTATCATGTAGAACAGGGAATCAATCAGCTCTATACTAGGGATGACCCCATTTAGTAGACTGGTCGATTGACCAATCAATTGGTCGAAAGACCAGATGACTCTAGGTCGACCAAGATTATTTTGTCAGGGACAGCCCTATATACATAGCATTTATATCTGCAACATTCAGGACGTTCAACTCATTAAAGACTCATTAAATACACACCCGTGCTCTGGCAGTCAGACAACACCGAAACACAACCGTCAGTCAGAGTCTGATGACATGCCAAAAGCCATGACCGGCCCATTCAAAAAACCGGCCCATTCAAAAAGCCATGACCGGCCCATTCCTCAAGCACTCACTTCGAAATTGTGTATAGGGGAACTGAGGGAGGGAGGAAAGAGAAAGAGAGCTCCCAGGTGGCGCAGCGGTCTAAGGCACTACAGACCCCCTGGTTCGATTCCAGGCTGTATCACAACCGGCCGTGATTGGGAGTCCCATAGGGCAGCGCACAATTGGCCCAGCGTTGCCTGGTTTTGGCCGGTGTAGGCCGTCATTGTAAATAACAATTTGTTCTTAACTGACTTGCCTAGTTAAATAAAGGTTAAATAAAAAAAATAAAAAAAAAAGAAACTCCTCCTAGCCTTCACGGGTAAGCACATCGCACCAGTCACAAGTTACAAACCCCATTTAATAGGAATGCAGTGCTCAACAATAGAGACCTGTTGCCCAACTCAACTGAATCATATCGCCTCCGTCTGCATTGATTCATGTTTGTGCCCGAGTGGTCACATGGCTGTTCCTTAACCAAATCACTCCCACCATCTAGAAGGGAGCATGCGTGTGCATCGCATGCACACAAATTGCCTTGAATCATTGAATCAGCAATGACTAACAATGAGAAGTCTGATGTTATGTTATCCCCCCTTCTACAGCGTCCACCCCCTTTTTCCCAGTGAGCTGGTATAGTCCTGACCTTAGTGACAGCTACTGGGGTTGGATGTAACCACGTATGCAGAACAAATGAGGGGGTTGTCAAAGGTCACCGAACACAACTGGAGCTATCAGGCAAGAAATGTGGGGGTGCATTTAACCAAGCCTCCCCCTCCTTCCCATAGTAGCTAAACACATCTCATAGAACAGCGCGGGAGGAGTCCCCCTGCCAATAAAACATCCACCAGCCTTTCACCTTAAAGAGCGACCTGTCTAACCTTTGACCTTCCCTCCTCCCACACTCTCGGTCTTCCCAGCCCTCCTCCCCCTCTCCCGCATTGTCTCCCCAGCAATAATTATTCCCAGAGTTCTAGGAATGGGGGGGGGGGGGGGGGGGGGCATCCCCCGGAGTGGAGTGGTATCCCCCGCTGTGTGTAGTCTACGCGACTGGCCCAGGTTTGCTAAAGGAATTAGCGTAGTCAATGTTCTGCACAACATGGCTGGAGTGGCTTTTCACTTAACAAGCTAAGGTAAAGGAGAAGGGCAGGAGGGAGGGAGGTTGGGAAGGAGGAAGGGGGGGGGGGGGTCTTATGATCCTGAAGCACGTTTCCCTCAAAGAGAAACAAAGAGCCTCCAAAACTCCTGAGAACTTCGGCTAACGGAGTGTTCACTTCAGTTAAAGTGTTACCCAATCCGTTCGTCAGAGACCCACAGCCATTGCACTTTTGTATTCTATTCCAGCAGTAGTACGCCTGATTCAACTAATGGGATTGAAGATTAGTTGACCAAATGATTCAGGTGTGTTAGTGCTGGAACGAAACAAATATGTGCAACAGCAATGGGTCTCCTTCCAATAGGATGGAAGCATGTCACCGACCCGCTAACCATTGGAAACCTTTGCATCGCTTTGCATTAGGGTGAGGCGAGCGCTATTTAGCAAATTAGCGGTAGCCTTAAGGTAGAAAAAAGTATCTGGTAACATACAGTATCTGTGGTCGACATGCTACACTACGGCACAATGCTAGTGCACAATGGAAGCAAGACTAGTGATGGGCTAATCTTTTCTGTCTCTTTAACCCTTTCACACACCGACAAAAGAGAGCGCTGACAAAGGGGGCTAGAGAAAGGGGAAGGGCTTGTAGTATAGGCCTACATGCTCTAGTCTAGAGATGTCTCAACATCAGTCCTGCAGGGAGTCCCCCAGGGGCAGATCCCGTGGCGTGAGTACCCGGGACTGGAGTTGAGGAACACTTGGGGTGGGGGCTTCGTTCCAAATAGCACCTTTAACCACATAACCTCTGACTGCGCATCAGTTCCACGCTGTGCTCTTATCTAAAGTTGATCTACAGTTCGCTGCGCAGAACAGTCAGTGCCTGGAATTCCAGCTATTCCTCAGGCAGAGACAGACACAACAGAGAGATTAGGAGCAAAACGTCACTGGGAGTTTATCTATTGTGGTAAGAGCCTGGAACATGAACTAGTGATTCCAATCTACATTACTGGGAGCAAAAAATGGAATCTTTATAACCAACTTCCACACCCTGGAATGAATTAATTAATTTAACCATCACCACAGCTAGTTTTGGTATCAACTATTTCACTGTGAAGTGACTGGTCTTTTTAACACACACACACACACCCCAAGGCCAAACTAGCCTGAAGCAGGCCACTTCTGAGAAAAACGGGAAGTAAACAAAATGAATAAATGAACACTTATCTACATCTGGCACACAAAGGTGCTGACTTTAGAGTGGGTGGCGTGCATGTGTACAATTCCACACTCTCTCTCACACACACACCGCCTGAAGGCAAAGCAGTGCGGTTACCTCCCTCAAAAGAGCCTTCCTCCCTTGCTAACGGGGAGGGGTGGGCACCTGTATCTCCTTTACATCACCACACCTCACCTGATTTATAGATGCTGGCGGACATGCTTTCCCTGGGCAAGTGGCTCTATAAGGGCCGGCAGTGCGTTCTATTAGTCTTATTTACAGGTTGGTGAATTATTTAAATTCCCCTCTGTAGATAAAACAAACAATGAGAGGGCTAGGCCCAAGGCAGGTACTGTAGAGGAGAGGAGAGGAGAGGAGAGGAGAGGAGAGGAGAGGAGAGGAGAGGAGAGGAGAGGAGAGGAGAGGAGAGGAGAGGAGAGGAGAGGAGAGGAGAGGAGAGGAGAGGAGAGGAGAGGAGAGGAGAGGAGAGGAGGGGAGAGGAGGGGAGAGGAGAGGAGAGGAGAGGAGAGGAGAGGAGAGGAGAGGAGAGGAGAGGAGAGGAGAGGAGGGGAGGGGAGGGGAGAGGAGCAATTATCAAGTGAGCCCGCCACACCATTAACATTAATTACAACAATAAATGCCTCTGTGCTTATGTAAACTATTCCCCATTTAATCTTCCCCACAGTGGAGACCTGAGAAATAGGAAGGCAGACACACACTAAGGCCTTTTTAGTTCAGTATGTTGCCTCCAACTGGACTATACATGCACAGTGCACACATACAGATTCACACAAATAAATTGTCTGGTGCCTCAATAAAAACCACACACACACGGATTCAACTGAGCACTACAAACAACCACTAGGCTCCACCATCCTTTTGGAAAATATAAATCAACAGCAGCAGCATTCTACCAACAATATTCCATTTCATGAAGGCCTACAGTGTTTTTGGGAATCAAGGGTTTTCCGGGGATTCAATGGTTGCTCTTGTGATTGACTTCCATCTCCTGAATTAAAAACTTGATTGTCCCAAACAACAGTGCTTTGGGAAACCCTGCGTTGTGTTTATTAAGCACCAAATTGAAGGAAACAGACTGAAACGAGGGACTAACTGGTCCAGAAAGAAACGCTCATTTCCGCTTTCCGTTTCAAAACGATTGCTACGGTGTGCCCTACTGAACAACACCCAGGCTTCGGGGTGTGTGGGACTGCAGGTGGGCGATTGCTCGTCGTCCAGATGTCTGAACGGTAACTTTGACCTGTGACTTCCTGATCGATACACTTCCTTGACGGCTCCATTGACCGATTGTCCTCTCAGCAGAGAAAGAATGGAAGCGTTTTTGTCGTTTGATGGGCCAAGTGGTGCCTGGATCAGTCTTCCCCTAGAATATTTCCCAGTAAAAGGCTTTATAGCAACAACCAAGCCCTCTAGCATCAAAACTGTCAATTGAAACCAATAGAAGCCAAACTCTGTGTGCAACATAGCTGCAATGGTAGAGGAAACACTGGTCTGGGTCAGTATGAGGAAGTACAGAATGCTACCGAGTGTGTTAGAATGACAAGGAGGCAACTTTTGTCATCTACTGAGGCTGCTTGTAGCATGGTTGGGCTTTGACACAGGCCTTGGAGGTTAAAGGTAAAGCAAGGGTTACTGCCGTGGGTGACTTTGGTCTGAACAGCTGTGTACGTGTAACTCTAACCAATTCTGTAGTTTTGAGGGGGTTAAACTCCAAAGAGCCAATCCAAACATGGCTGTAAATAGCTTCCAACGAATCACATGCTCGCTTTCAGAACTGCAGCTCTGGCCATATGCCATCTAACACACTCATAAAGTGGAGAGGCTGTGACATGTTATCATGGGGAATGTCAAGGGGGACATACAGTGAAAGGCCAGATGAACACACACAGGTCTCTCCAAAGGATCAAATTAACACCGACGGACAGGGTGAGGTCTTGAAGACCACTGACAGAAACAGAACAATCGGACGGCCTGGTTCTTTCAGTAGGTGGAGTCAGACAGCTAACGGTATGCGATATGTATTGGGATTCCCATGATTCTATATGTATTGGGATTCTATACTACAATTTTATTGCGATTTGATGTTCCAAACATGTTGCTCACTATGCTGCAGTGAGACGAGAGAGCATGAGAAAACATGTTCTCACCATTTAAAAAGATGGACAACAAGCTACAGTGAGGGAAAAAAGTATTTGATCCCCTATTGATTTTGTACGTTTGCCCACTGACAAAGAAATGATCAGTCTATAATTTTAATGGTAGGTTTATTTGAACAGTGAGAGACAGAATAACAACATCAAAATCCGGAAACACGCATGTCAAAAATGTTATAAATTGATTTGCATTTTAATGAGGGAAATAAGTATTTGACCCCCTCTCAATCAGAAAGATTTCTGGCTCCCAGGTGTCTTTTATACAGGTAACGAGCAGAGATTAGGAGCACACTCTTAAAGGGAGTGCTTCTAATCTCAGCTTGTTACCTGTATAAAAGACACCTGTCCACAGAAGCAATCAATCAGATTCCAAACTCTCCACCATGGCCAAGACCAAAGAGCTCTCCAAGGATGTCAGGGACAAGATTGTAGACCTACACAAGGCTGGAATGGGCTACAAGACCATCGCCAAGCAGCTTGGTGAGGTGACAACAGTTGGTGCGATTATTCGCAAATGGAAGAAACACAAAATAACTGTCAATCTCCCTCGGCCTGGGGCTCCATGCAAGATCTCACCTCGTGGAGTTGCAATGATCATGAGAACGGTGAGGAATCAGCCCAGAACTACACGGGAGGATCTTGTCAATGATCTCAAGGCAGCTGGGACCATAGTCACCAAGAAAACAATTGGTAACACACTACGCCGTGAAGGACTGAAATCCTGCAGCGCCCGCAAGGTCCCCCTGCTCAAGAAAGCACATATACAGGCCTATCTGAAGTTTGCCAATGAACATCTGAATGATTCAGAGGAGAACTGGGTGAAAGTGTTGTGGTCAGATGAGACCAAAATCGAGCTCTTTGCCATCAACTCAACTCGCCGTGTTTGGAGGAGGAGGAATGCTGCCTATGACCCCAAGAACACCATCCCCACCGTCAAACATGGAGGTGGAAACATTATGCTTTGGGGGTGTTTTTCTGCTAAGGGGACAGGACAACTTCAACGCATCAAACGGACGATGGACGGGGCCATGTACCGTCAAATCTTGGGTGAGAACCTCCTTCCCTCAGCCAGGGCATTGAAAATGGGTCGTGGATGGGTATTCCAGCATGACAATGACCCAAAACACACGGCCAAGGCAACAAAGGAGTGGCTCAAGAAGAAGCACATTAAGGTCCTGGAGTGGCCTAGCCAGTCTCCAGACCTTAATCCCATTGAAATCTGTGGAGGGAGCTGAAGGTTTGAGTTGCCAAACGTCAGCCTCGAAACCTTAATGACTTGGAGAAGATCTGCAAAGAGGAGTGGAACAAAATCCCTCCTGAGATGTGTGCAAACCTGGTGGCCAACTACAAGAAACGTCTGACCTCTGATTGCCAACAAGGGTTTTGCCACCAAGTTCTAAGTCATGTTTTGCAGAGGGGTCAAATACTTATTTCCCTCATTAAAATGCAAATCAATTTATAACATTTTTGTCATGCGTTTTTCTTGATTTTTTTGTTGATATTCTGTCTCTCACTGTTCAAATAAACCTACCATTAAAATTATAGACTGATCATGTCTTTGTCAGTGGGCAAACGTACAAAATCAGCAGGGGATCAAATATATTTTTCCCTCACTGTATATGATGAAAAATACCAGCGTTATGGCACAGGTACAGCTGACTAGCGTACCTATCAACCAAAAGGAAATCGATACTTTGGAGTCAAGGTATCGATATAATATTGTCCAAAATAATATTGTGATATGTAACTATCAATCCCCCCAATCACTTCTTTGAATCAAGGCAAACCGTGAAAAAAGGCTCCAACACAGCACCAGTCGTAGTGTCGCTGTGGTTTATTTGGTTTATTTTCAATTTGCAGCTAGATTAGGGAGCGGTGGGCTTTTGATAGTGACAGAATCGCAGACTTTTAAATTGTATTTCAGTGGTGTTGATGAGTGCCCTTTTTGCCTGCTTCAAAAACAGCCTGTGCCCAAGCAGCGGTCACCTCAACAGGCAGTGAGGGAGGTGGAAGCGGGGGGAGGGATCCTTTGAAGAATGGTTAAAAGTGAGCGATAAAGATAAACTGGGAAAGGCGAGAAAATGAATTATACATAACAGACAGCTCGGTTGGACAAGTGTGGCAGAGATCAATTTGGGCCGAGTTCCTAAACAGCTTACTTTTTCTACCATTCTGTGTCCCTAGTAGTGTGGATATTTTCATTATGATATTTTTACTTGGAGCGGGAAGGAGCATCGTGGGGATTGTTTTGATAAGGCTACGATATTACCCATCCTGGGGTCTGTTCAAAAGGATAGTGAGAGAACGAGCGAGGGAGAGAAAGACTACAGCGAGGGAGAGAGAGAGAGAGAGAGAGACTACAGCGAGGGGGAGAGAGAGAGAGAGAGACTCACAACAAACCACACTATTGGTGGTTTGTTGTGAGTATTTGTGCTTAACTGTGTGTTAAACTGTGTGTTATTGGATGCTAGCATGCTAGTCAGCTATGGTGTCATAGTTGGCTAGCTGAATAAAGTGGGTTTGAGTTTATTCCTTTAAACATTGAACAACTGTTCAGTGAAACAATTTTAGTTTCTGAGGTAGAAGTTTTTGGTGAGGGAGGCCCCCCTCTCTCCTCTCCCAGATGCTTAGCTCATTTCATTCCGATCTCCTCTGCATTTTTGTAGCCATTTGCTACAGCCTGTCAACTATGCCTCTGCCTATCCCTGTTCTCTCGTCTCTGCACAGGCTACACAAACAACGCACAACATCGCGCGGCTGCTGCCTCTCCAACCTGGTGGTCCCTGCTCGCACCCCTCACCTGGAGTTCCAGGTCGCAGGCAGCCTCTGGAACTGCCGTTCTGCTGCCAACAAAGCTGACTTCATCCCAGCCTATGCCAACCTCCAGTCCCTCGACTTCCTGGCGCTGACGGAAACATGGATCACCACTGAAAACACGGCTACTCCTACTGCCCTCTCCTCGTCTGACCATGTGTTCTCGCATACCCCGAGAGCATCTGGTCAGAGGGGTGGTGGTACAGGAATCCTCATCTCTCCCAAGTGGACATTCTCAATTTTTCCCCTAACCCATCTGTCTATCTCCTCATTTGAATTCCATGCTGTCACAGTCACTAACCCATTTAAGCTTAATATCCTTGTCATCTATCGCCCTCCAGGTTCCCTTGGAGAGTTCATCAACGAGCTTGACGCCTTGATAAGTTCCTTTCCTGAGGATGGCTCACCCCTCACAGTTTTGGGGGATTTCAACCTCCCTATGTCCACGTTTGACTCATTTCTCTCTGCCTCCTTCTTTCCACTCCTCTCCTCTTTTGACCTCACCCTCTCACCGTCCCCCCCTACTCACAAGGCAGGCAATACGCTTGACCTCATCTTCACTAGATGCTGCTCCTCTACTAATCTCACTGCAACTCCCCTCCAAGTCTCCGACCACTACTTTGTTTCCTTTTCTCTCTCGCTCTCCTCCCACACTACTCACTCTGCCCCTACACAGATGGTAATGCGCCGCCGCAACCTTCGCTCTCTCTCTCCCACTACTCTCTCCTCTTCCATCCTATCATCTCTTCCCTCTGCTCAATCCTTCTCCCTCCAATCTCCTGATTCTGCCTCCTCAACCCTCCTCTCCTCCCTTTCTGCATCCTTTGACTCTCTGTGTCCCCTATCCTCCCGGCCGGCTCGGTCCTCCCCCCCAGCTCCGTGGCTTGATGACTCACTGCGAGCTCACAGAACAGAGCTCCGGGCAGCGGAGCGGAAATGGAAGAAAACTAAACTCCCTACCGACCTGGCATCTTTTCACTCCCTCCTCTCTACATTTTCTTCATCTGTTTCTGCTGCTAAGGCCACCTTCTACCACTCTAAATTCCAAGCATCTGCCTCTAACCCTAGGAAGCTCTTTGCCACATTTTCCTCCCTCCTGAATCCTCCTCCCCCCCCCCCACCTCCTCTCTCTCTGTGGATGACTTCGTCAACCACTTTGAAAAGAAGGTTGACGACATCCGATCCTCGTTTGTTAAGTCTAATAACACTGCTGGTCCTGCTCACACTGCCCTACCCTATGCTTTGACTTCTTTCTCCCCTCTCTCTCCAGATAAAATCCTGCGACTTGTGACTGCAGGCCGCCCAACAACCTGCCCGCTTGACCCCATCCCCTCCTCCCTTCTCCAGACCATCTCCGGTGACCTTCTCCCCTACCTCACCTCGCTGATCAACTCATCCTTGACCGCTGGCCATGTCCCTTCCGTCTTCAAGAGAGCGAGAGTTGCTCCCCTCCTCAAAAAACCAACACTCGACCCCACTGATGTCAACAACTACAGACCAGTATCCCTTCTTTCTTTTCTTTCCAAAACTATTGAGCGTGCCGTCTTTAGCCAACTCTCTTGCTATCTCTCTCAGAATGACCTTCTTGATCCAAACCAATCAGGTTTCAGGACTGGTCATTCAACTGAGACTGCTCTTCTCTGTGTCACGGAGACTCTCCGCACTGCTAAAGCTAACTCTCTCTCCTCTGCTCTTGTCCTTCTAGACCTGTCTGCTGCCTTTGATACTGTGAACCATCAGATCCTCCTCTCCACCCTCTCCGAGATGGGCATCTCCGGCGCGGCTCACTCCTGGATTGCGTCCTACCTGACCGGTCGCTCCTACCAAGTGGCGTGGCGGGAAGCTGTCTCCGCACCACGTGCTCTCACCACTGGTGTCCCCCAGGGATCGGTTCTGGGCCCTCTCCTTTTCTCCCTATACACCAAGTCACTTGGCTCTGTCATATCCTCACATGGTCTCTCCTATCATTGCTACGCTGACGATACACAACTAATCTTCTCCTTTCCCCCTTCTGATAACCAGGTGGCGAATCGCATCTCTGCATGTCTGGCAGACATATCAGTATGGATGACGGATCACCACCTCAAGCTGAACCCTGGCAAGACGGAGCTGCTCTTCCTCCCGGGGAAGGACTGCCCGTTCCATGATCTCGCCATCACGGTTGACAACTCCGCTGTGTCCTCCTCCCAGAGTGCGAAGAGCCTAGGCGTGACCCTGGACAACACCCTGTCGTTCTCCGCCAACATCAAGGCGGTGACCCGCTCCTGCAGGTTCATGCTCTACAACATTCGGAGAGTGCGACCCTGCCTTACACAGGAAGCGGCGCAGGTCCTGGTCCAGGCACTTGTCATCTCCCGTCTGGACTACTGCAACTCGCTGTTGGCTGGGCTCCCTGCCTGTGCCATTAAACCCCTACAACTCATCCAGAATGCCGCAGCCCGTCTGGTGTTCAACCTTCCCAAGTTCTCTCACGTCACCCCCCTCCTCCGCACACTCCACTGGCTTCCAGTTGAAGCTCGCATCCGCTACAAGACCATGGTGCTTGCCTATGGAGCAGTGAGGGGAACGGCACCTCTGTACCTTCAGGCTCTGATCAGTCCCTACACCCAAACGAGGACATTGCGTTCATCCACCTCTGGCCTGCTGGCTCCCCTTCCTCTGCGGAAGCACAGCTCCCGCTCAGCCCAGTCAAAACTGTTCGCTGCTCTGGCACCCCAATGGTGGAACAAGCTCCCTCACGACGCCAGGACAGCGGAGTCACTCACCACCTTCCGGAGACATTTGAAACCCCACCTCTTTAAGGAATACCTGGGATAGGATAAAGTATTCCTTCTAACCCCCCCCCCCCCCCCCCCCCCCAAATTGTAAAGTGGTTATCCCACTGGCTATAGGGTGAACGCACCAATTTGTGAGTCGCTCTGGCTAAGAGCGTCTGCTAAATGACGTTAATGTGCCCTTGAGCAAGGCACTTAACCCTAATTGCTCCTGTAAGTCGCTCTGGTTAAGAGCGTCTGCTAAATGACTAAAATGTAAATGTAAATGTACTACAGCGAGGGGGAGAGAGAGAGACTACAGCGAAGGGGAGACAGAGAGAGACTACAGCGAGTGGGAGAGAGAGAGAGAGAGACTACAGCGAGGGGGAGAGAGAGAGAGAGAGAGAGAGAGAGAGAGAGACTACAGCGAGTGGGAGAGAGAAAGAGAGACTACAGTGAGGGGGAGAGAGAGAGACTACAGCGAGGGGGAGAGAGAGAGAGACTACAGCGAGGGGGAGAGAGAGACTACAGCGAGGGGGAGAGAGAGACTACAGCGAGGGGGAGAGAGAGAGAGAGAGACTACAGCGAGGGGGAGAGAGAGAGACTACAGCGAGTGGGAGAGAGAGAGAGACTACAGTGAGGGGGAGAGAGAGACTACAGCGAGGGGGAGAGAGAGAGACTACAGCGAAGGGGAGACAGAGAGAGACTACAGCGAGTGGGAGAGAGAGAGAGAGAGACTACAGCGAGAGAGAGAGAGAGAGAGACTACAGCGAGTGGGAGAGAGAAAGAGAGACTACAGTGAGGGGGAGAGAGAGAGACTACAGCGAGGGGGAGAGAGAGAGAGACTACAGCGAGGGGGAGAGAGAGACTACAGCGAGGGGGAGAGAGAGACTACAGCGAGGGGGAGAGAGAGAGAGACTAAAGCGAGGGGGAGAGAGAGAGACTACAGCGAGGGAGAGAGACTACAGCGAGGGAGAGAGAGACTACAGCGAGGGAGAAAGAGAGAGAGAGACTACAGCGAGGGAGCGAGAGAGTGAGAGAGACTACAACGAGGGAGCGAGAGAGAGACTACAGTGAGGGAGTCAGCGAGGGAGAGAGCGAGACAGATCGAGAACGAGACAGAGGCAGACAGCTCGAGGCCGGGGCAGACAGAGAGAGGCTGGGGCAGACAGAGAGAGGCCGGGGAAGACAGAGCGAGGCCGGGGAAGACAGAGCGAGGCCGGGGAAGACAGAGCGAGGCCGGGGCAGACAGAGCGAGGCCGGGGCAGACAGAGCGAGGCCGGGGCAGACAGAGCGAGGCCGGGGAAGACAGAGCGAGGCCGGGGAAGACAGAGCGAGGCCGGGGAAGACAGAGCGAGGCCGGGGAAGACAGAGCGAGGCCGGGGAAGACAGAGCGAGGCCGGGGAAGACAGAGCGAGGCCGGGGAAGACAGAGCGAGGCCGGGGAAGACAGAGCGAGGCCGGGGCAGACAGCGAGACAGTGGAGGGAAAACAAAAGGAGAATATGAGGAGGGGAGAGAGGAGGGGAGGGAAGAGAGGAGGGGAGGGGAGGGTAGGCTAGGGAAGAGGCGAGGAACAGAGAGAGGAGGAAAATAAAGTGAAAGAGTGAGGGAAGGGCTAAATATGAAAGAGAGAGGAAGAAGCTAAAACTACAACACACCTCCTAGCCTTGACTCGCCCAAAAACATACAGAAACATAACATCTCCACCGGTAGGTATAGGAAAGCAGATATTCCATTACGCTCTATTGAGGAAGCCCCAATCATTAAAGGAGGGCTGAACTTCCTGATTTGGCCTCTTTTTCAGCTGGTTCATTAAGAAATGCAGCGGCCATGACTGAAGCCAAACGAGTTGTCTTGGGGGGGGTGTGGTTTAATGTGGGTGTCTCGTGTGTGTTCGCACATGGCAAGCGTTTGTACATTCACTCTGCCAAAACAGTACACAGTTACAGTTACTCATCCTTCTAGATAACTTGAAACAGTCTAACCAGGTCTTCAGCCAGATGGTGTGCAACTGTGACAAAGTTCGGCAGGATTGAAATAAACCCAACCCGAGGAAAACTATTGCGGTACCCTTAACTCCGTGACATACCATTTTTCCTATCAACTCGCAAATCTCAGTTTTGGACGAGACTAACTTCATGACCAAAATTATCCTTTTTACACTTTGTAGTACATTTTGACACTAGAATAAGTGGCGGATTTGACCTAATGAGCCGAAACCCACAATTAAGAGAAGTTCAAAGAGAGAGTGGGGAAGTGGAGATTCTGAAAAGTGGAAATTGTGCCAGGGTGTCAGAACTCGGAACGTGATAAAAGTAGGGGCATTCCACAGAGGGAGAAACACACAGCCCTGACAGGAGGGAGGGAGGGAGGGACTACAAGGAAGATGGAGGGAAAGCGACAGAGTGGGAGAATGACAGAAAGAGAGAAAGAAACAGCAGTAGCGAAATAGAGGGAGAGAGAGACACTTTATTTTATCAGGATGAGGTTGTCACACCGGTTTAAAATGTCTGGCAGTCAAGGGGCCGTGAAAGGAGCTGTCTTCTGTCAAGTCCACTCACACACACACGAGACCAACACACACACACACACACGAGACCAACACACACACACACACACAAGACCAACACACACACACACACACAAGACCAACACACACACACACCAACACACACACACACACGAGACCAACACACACACACGAGACCAACACACACACACACACACGAGACCAACACACACACACAAGACCAACACACACACACGAGACCAACACACACACACGAGACCAACACACACACACGAGACCAACACACACACACACACACCAACACACACACACACACACACACACACACACACACACACGAGACCAACACACACACACGAGACCAACACACACACACGAGACCAACACACACACACGAGACCAACACACACACTACGCACATACACTGGAGGGAAGTACTGGCTACTGAGTCATTGCCCATTTGCCCTACAGAATCAAGTCAGACAGTAGGTCAACTGCAGCAAGTATGTGCTCATGATCATGTTCTCCTCATTCCAGTTGATAGCAACACAAGATCAGTGAAATGCCAGCCAATACAAAATAATTAGACTTCAACACTGGTCTATTGAGGCATATTTGTATCATAACATGCAGAGGGTGGTGGATTGCTAATACTTTTCTGGCTGAGTTATTTGCGATGCCACACTAGGGACACATAAGACGAAACGTGAGGATCCACCCATAATTAATTGATGACAGGCAGTGCTTGACTTGGACCGAAATAGGTGTCGGTAATCATTTTGGGTTTCGGTACATTTTATATTTAGGTGCAGGAGCTCCACAATACTGTTGAGCTAATATTCTATAAGAGGAACAGGAGCTCAAGAAGTAGAACATTTGAGATGTCGGTACTCAGCTTCGGTGAGCTCCTGCCCAAGTCAAGCACCTCCCGAGTGGCGCAGTGGTCTAAGGCACTGCATCGCAGTGCTAACTGTGCCACTAGAGATCCTGGTTCGAATCCAGGCTCTGTCGTAGCCGGCCGCGACCGGGAGACATGGGGCGGCGCACAATTGGCCCAGCGTCGTCCAAGGTAGGGGAGGGTTTGGCCGGCAGGGATGGCGTTTGCAATGCCAGGGTTGTGGGTTCGATTCCCATGGGGGGCCAGTATGAAAAAAATAATGTATGCACTCACTAACTGTAAGTCGCTCTGGATAAGAGCGTCTGCTAAATGACTTAAATGTAAATGTAATGGAGTCAAGCCATGGAGTCTACACTATTCTTTCACAAAGATGTCCACATGGGGCAGCTACTGCTTCTGTGTAAGTGAGCAGAAAAATATAACCTTACCAGACATTACATTTGTCAGGCGAAACGTCAGGATCAATGTATCAAATTCCCCTCAGAAGATTGTCCATCAACTTGGTAAGACATGCAGGTGAGTTGGGCTCGAGATGAAGGATGGAAGGGAAAAGTGCATCAAAAAGCAGCAGCTTCACTCCTACCCAACTGTCATTCAGCTACATTGTTGCCACTGGTTGCTGTTGGTCGCATATGGATACATTGTCAGGGCTCTACACTACATTGTTGCTGTTGGTCGCATATGGATACATTGTCAGGGCTCTACACTACATTGTTGCCACTGGTTGCTGTTGGTCGCATATGGATACATTGTCAGGGCTCTACACTACATTGTTGCCACTGGTTGCTGTTGGTCGCATATGGATACATTGTCAGGGCTCTACACTACATTG
This sequence comes from Coregonus lavaretus, assembly GCF_964263955.1. Classification (NCBI taxonomy): domain Eukaryota; kingdom Metazoa; phylum Chordata; class Actinopteri; order Salmoniformes; family Salmonidae; genus Coregonus; species Coregonus lavaretus. Next base: position 48,196,902 of record NC_139995.1, read on the forward strand.
TTGCCACTGGTTGCTGTTGGTCGCATATGGATACATTGTCAGGGCTCTACACTACATTGTTGCCACTGGTTGCTGTTGGCATATGGATACATTGTCAGGGCTCTACACTACATTGTTGCCACTGGTTGCTGTTGGTCGCATATGGATACATTGTCAGGGCTCTACACTACATTGTTGCTGTTGGCATATGGATACATTGTCAGGGCTCTACACTACATTGTTGCCACTGGTTGCTGTTGGCATATGGATACATTGTCAGGGCTCTACACTACATTGTTGCCACTGGTTGCTGTTGGCATATGGATACATTGTCAAGGCTCTACACTACATTGTTGCCACTGGTTGCTGTTGGCATATGGATACATTGTCAGGGCTCTACACTACATTGTTGCCACTGGTTGCTGTTGGCATATGGATACATTGTCAGGGCTCTACACTACATTGTTGCCACTGGTTGCTGTTGGCATATGGATACATTGTCAGGGCTCTACACTACATTGTTGCCACTGGTTGCTGTTGGCATATGGATACATTGTCAGGGCTCTACACTGACATGTTTTATAGGTTGGAAAATGTAGACACACATAAATAAATATTTGAGGTAATAAAGCTAGAATCCTTTATATAAATAACATTTCCAGGTCGTACAGCAAAATATTTAGGCTCATAGAGTAAAATGGTCGCACTGTAGAGACCTGATTGTATCGACTTGGAATAGGGCACTACAGAATTTAAACATTGAAGCCGCAATTAGCTGTGTAGACTAGGTTACAATCCGTTTGCAGTGGAATCTGACACTATTTTGAGAGGCTAGAAGACCAACCAGTCTGTCATTCAGTGATTTACAAGCCAAAGCCATGCCAGCCCTATGACTGATTAGCGTCAGTGACATTCAACTAGTACCGCCTACTAAACAAGCATTTATGTCAGGTTTGAGATCTTTCATAATTAACATGTGAATAGGTGTCATAGCCTTTAACCACCAAACTGATGTCGGTTGCCTTGAATTATAAAACTGGGGGCAACGGGCAACACAAATCCATCACAACGGATTTAAATGTGTTTGCTTTTATATAAATTCACATTTGGTCAGGGAAAAAACACGAATATTTTTGAATTGGTGAATGCTGTATTTTGGACATGTGTAATTTGCTCACAAATATAATACTGAAAAACTATTCGAGCAAATCCAATAGAGTAGGCTTATGAGCGCATATTCAATAGATGACATTCGATGCATGGGGCAGACCAACACACCCACAGACAACTCTCATCCTTCCATTACTCCTCAATATGGAATTATTGTTGTTGAAATAACAAAGCCTACAAATTGCCTCTCACTCGCTCTTTTCACACACCATTTCTAATTATTTTAAAGTTAATAGGGTAATCGATTTTTGTTTTTCCAAAGCCGCAAACTGGGTCCCATGAGAAATGCTATACCCCCTTATGTCAATTTAGGTTGCATTTAGACAGGCAGCCCAATTCTGATCTTTTTCGACATTTACATTTACATTTTAGTCATTTAGCAGACGCTCTTATCCAGAGCGACTTACATGAGCAATTAGGGTTAAGTGCCTTGCTCAAGGGCACATCGACAGATTTTTCACCTAGTCGGCTCGGGGATTAGAACCAGCGACCTTTCGGTTACTGGCACAGCGCTCTTAACCACTAAGCTACCTGCCGCCCCAAATTCGACAAATTGTTATTTTAAACAAATCACATCAGATTGTTTCACATAAGATATTTTTCAGAGCTGATCTGATTGGTAAAAAGGCTAATTTGTGAAAAAAATATCATAATTGGGCTGCCTGTCTAAACGCAGCCTAAGTAGCATAGAACGACTAAGAAATAACCCTATAAAAATAACCCCATGCGTGAGAGCATGCCACGAATTTCAATGTAAAGCCATGCACGAGCCACACATGCCTCCCCACTCACCGCCGAAGAAAGACTGTTTTCCAAGCGACCGTGTCTGTCCGTCAGTGAATCACTATAATTATGTAGTCTATTGAGACATTCCTTCTCAAAAAGGCAATGCAACAGCATTCCCTTTGCAATGAGGTAACCAATAGACAATAGTCTGCTTTCACGTATTTCAACTATAGGCCCTTGCCCATGTTTGTTCAAATAGAAAAACAAGATGGATATAAGGATGTTAGGATAGGATGTGGGATAAAACCTGGGTGAATTCAGCAATAAAATAAATAGTGCCCAATTAGGCTCGAAATTTAAGTTTGAACTCTGCTCCTGCTCAACTTATTCAAGTAGCATATGCGCTTGTGGAACAGCAAGTGGATTCATCCACACACACAACCCTTGCCAATGACACAATATCCGCAGTTTTCCCACTTCGGTGTTGATCAACTCTTCAACTGGTTGAATTGGGCTACATAGAAAAACAGTTGTATGCGCATCCAAGACAGCATGCAAAACAACTACTTGTGAAATTCAATAGGCTACACAGGTTAATAGACTGGTTGCGCTTTGGTAACGCTGAAAAGAACCCGTTGTTCGCCTCGTACAAGGGCAGTTTAGAAATCACAAGCTTCACAAACTCTTGCGGTCAGACGCAACCGTAAGACAGCCAAGCCAAACTGTCAACATGGGAGCGAAAATACCCAAATGTTTCATCCCAAAATAAACGTTCATCTAATTCAAACAACAAACCAACTCATCTGGATAGGCCTACTTACAAATTCAAGTGATCCTTGGGTTAGATATCCTTGCCATGGTTAACTTCCAAAACTTAGGGACATTTTCACTCGTCACGGAGTACTAGTACGCTCACCACGCCGGTTCCCTTCGTTTGAATGGAGAGGAATGCAGCTCGAGGCTTCCCGTGAGAAGCCAGCCTCGATGTGAGAAAGCCGGGCGCGAGCAAGTAGCGCATGGATATGCGCTGTCTTGTCCCAATACCTTGTATGGTCCACAGAGGGCATCGGTGAGTCGGCTTGTGGCCACAGCACGCAATTGGCAAAACAATCTCACTTTCTTGGCTTTGATCACGTTTCATAAGACGAGAGTAATTTTCTCTGGGTTGAGCTGTGGAATGAATAAAGGTTAGGCAATATGAATACTAAATTAGCAGTCTACATTTGTCTTTGTCAACAAGAGGGATTGTTGCTTCAGGATAGGCTTGGTTGTTCACAAACAGGTTCATTACAGACCTGTCTATAGAAAATGTTCTTTATGACAGTAGAAGTGACTTGGAAACCTGAAATGTTAATATTCATAAATAGTCTCACAGAATCTCAACATCTTACGTAGTGTGTATTGGGCACAGTTCCATGGGTCCCTCGGCAAGGAAGCTTTTGGGATAGCTGAGTTATTCTAACAACCACCTGGCTTTCTCTCTCTCTCTCTCTCTCTCTCTCTGTGTGTGTGTGTGTGTGTGTGTGGCTGTCGTGATTTGGAGAGGCAGTCAACAAAGGATCCGACTTGGTCTGAAAGCAGAGATAATATTTAAGGTTAACTATGTGTTTGTTCATTGTTGTTGTTATTTTGCTTCATATTTGTTTTTATTCATGTAATATTAATGTGCTTGTGCTTTGGAAAAGAACAAGCAGTTACATTGGACACATGCATTTGAAATATGTACTGACTGATCTGCTCAGGGGCACAACGTTGCTATTAGAAGTGGGGGGGGGGACATAACTTGGTTGGGGGTCCTCCCATTTTGGGGAGCATCTAAAGCTAATTTCCTGCATTTCTACACAATCTAATATGACCCATGGCCCTTCTTGTCGTCTCTATTTAGAACAACAAAAAGTAAGCAAAAACGCCCACAGTCATCAAGCTAGGTAAGAGATAATTATTAAATATGTTTAAGTGATTGATAAGACTGAACTAGATCAATGATAATTCAATAATCAATATTGTTGCACCTTCAACCAATAGCCTAACAAATGAATAACTCTTACAAATAAAGTACAAATACTTTTTATTGTCTTCTGTTGAAACGGGACAAAACAAAGGCTACAAAACATATCCATACACAGCTGTTAGACACTGCTACCTGACAGATAGCTAGAGGCTAGCTAGAGCTGAACTGGCTGTGGTAGCTACTAGCTAACTAACTAGCTGCTAGTAGTTCATTCACTTCACACAAAACTAGTAAGGAATGGAATTTAAGAATATATACAGTGAGGGAAAAAAGAATTTGATCCCCTGCTGATTTTGTATGTTTGCACACTGACAAAGACATGATCAGTCTATACTTTTAATGGTAGGTTTATTTGAACAGTGAGAGACAGAATAACAACAAAAAAATCAAGAAAAACGCATGTCAAAAATGTTATAAATTGATTTGCATTTTAATGAGGGAAATGAGTATTTGACCCCTCTGCAAAACATTAGTTAGTACTTGGTGGCAAAACCCTTGTTGACAATCACAGAGGTCAGATGTTTCTTGTAGTTGGCCAACAGGTTTGCACACATCTCAGGAGGGATTTTGTCCCACTCCTCTTTGCAGATCTTCTCCAAGTCATTAAGGTTTTGAGGCTGACGTTTGGCAACTCGAACCTTCAGATCCCTCCACAGATTTTCTATGGGATTAAGGTCTGGAGACTGGCTAGGCCACTCCAGGACCTTAATGTGCTTCTTCTTGAGCCACTCCTTTGTTGCCTTGGCCGTGTGTTTTGGGTCATTGTCATGCTGGAATACCCATCCACAACCCATTTTCAATGCCCTGGCTGAGGGAAGGAGGTTCTCACCCAAGATTTGACGGTACATGGACCCGTCCATCGTCCATTTGATGCGATGAAATTGTCCTGTCCCCTTAGCAGAAAAACACCCCAAAGCATAATGTTTCCACCTCCATGTTTGACGGTGGGGATGGTGTTCTTGGGGTCATAGGCAGCATTCCTCCTCCTCCAAATACAGCAAGTTGAGTTGATGGCAAAGAGCTCGATTTTGGTCTCATGTGACCACAACACTTTCACCCAGTTCTCCTCTGAATCATTCAGATGTTCATTGGCAAACTTCAGACGGGCCTGTGTATGTGCTTTCTTGAGCAGGGGGACCTTGCGGGCGCTGCAGGATTTCAGTCCTTCACGGCGTAATGTGTTACCAATTGTTTTCTTGGTGACTATGGTTCCAGCTGCCTTGAGATCATTGACAAGATCCTCCCGTGTAGTTCTGGGCTGATTCCTCACCGTTCTCATGATCATTGCATCTCCACGAGGTGAGATCTTGCATGGAGCCCCAGGCCGAGGGAGATTGACAGTTATTTTGTGTTTCTTCCATTTGCGAATAATCGCACCAACTGTTATCACCTTCTCACCAAGCTGCTTGGCGATGGTCTTGTAGCCCATTCCAGCCTTGTGTAGGTCTACAATCTTGTCCCTGACATCCTTGGAGAGCTCTTTGGTCTTGGCCATGGTGGAGAGTTTGGAATCTGATTGATTGATTGCTTCTGTGGACAGGTGTTTTTTATTTATTTTATTTATTTCACCTTTATTTAACCAGGTAAGCCAGTTGAGAACAGGTTCTCATTTACAACTGCGACCTGGCCAAGATAAAGCATAGTAGTGCAATAACAAAAAAAAACAACAACACAGAGTTACATATGGGGTAAAAAAACATAAAGTCAGAAATACAACAGAAAATATATATACAGTGTGTGCAAATGTAGCAAGTTATGGAGGTAAGGCAGTAAATAGGCTATAGTGCAGAATAATTACAATAGTATTAACACTGGAATGCTAGATGTGCAAGAGATTATGTGCAAATAGAGATACTGGGGTGCAAAAGAGCAAAATAAATAACAATATAGGGATGAGGTAGTTGGGTGGGCTAATTTCAGATGGGCTGTGTACAGGTGCAGTGATCGGTAAGGTGCTCTGACAACTGATGCTTAAAGTTATTGAGGGAGATAAGAGTCTCCAGCTTCAGAGATTTTTGCAATTCGTTCCAGTCATTGGCAGCAGAGAACTGGAAGGAATGGCGGCCAAAGGAGGTGTTGGCTTTGGGAATGACCAGTGAGATATACCTGCTGGAGCGCAGACTACGGGTGGGTGCTGCTATGGTGACCAATGAGCTAAGATAAGGCGGGGATTTGCCTAGCAGTGATTTATAGATGGCCTGGAGCCAGTGGGTTTGACGACGAACATGTAGTGAGGACCAGCCAACAAGAGCGTACAGGTCACAGTGGTGGGTAGTGTATGGGGCTTTGGAGACAAAACGGATGGCACTGTGATAGACTACATCCAATTTGCTGAGTAGAGTGTTGGAGGCTATTTTGTAAATGACATCGCCGAAGTCAAGGATCGGTAGGATAGTCAGTTTTACGAGGGCATGTTTGGCAGCATGAGTGAAGGAGGCTTTGTTGCGAAATAGGAAGCCGATTCTAGATTTAACTTTGGATTGGAGATTCTTTATGTGAGTCTGGAAGTTGAGTTTACAGTCTAACCAGACACCTAGGTATTTGTAGTTGTCCACATACTCTAGGTCAGACCCGTCGAGAGTGGTGATTCTAGTCGGGTGGGCGGGTGCCAGCAGCGTTCGATTGAAAAGCATGCATTTAGTTTTACTAGTGTTTAAGAGCAGTTGGAGGCTACTGAAGGATTGTTGTATGGCATTGAAGCTCGTTTGGAGGTTTGTTAACACAGTGTCCAATGAAGGGCCAGATGTATACAAAATGGTGTCGTCTGCGTAGAGGTGGATCTGAGAGTCACCAGCAGCAAGAGCGACATCATTGATATACACAGAGAAAAGTGTCGGCCCAAGAATTGAACCCTGTGGCACCCCCATAGAGACTGCCATAGGTCCAGACAACAGGCCCTCCGATTTGACACACTGAACTCTATCTGAGAAGTAGTTGGTGAACCAGGCGAGGCAGTCATTTGAGAAACCAAGGCTATTTAGTCTGCCAATAAGAATGCGGTGGTTGACAGAGTCGAAAGCCTTGGCCAGGTCGATGAAGACGGCTGCACAGTACTGTCTATTATCAATCGCGGTTATAATATCGTTTAGGACCTTGAGCGTGGCTGAAGTGCACCCGTGACCAGCTCGGAAACCGGATTGCATAGTGGAGAAGGTACGGTGGTATTCGAAATGGTCGATTATCTGTTTGTTAACTTGGCTTTCGAATACTTTCGAAAGGCAGGGCAGGATGGATATAGGTCTGTAGCAATTTGGATCTAGAGTGTCACCCCCTTTGAAGAGGGGGATGACCGCGGCAGCTTTCCAATCTCTGGGGATCTCAGACGTTATGAAAGAGAGGTTGAACAGACTAGTAATAGGGGTAGCGACAATTTCGGCGGCTAGTTTTAGAAAGAAAGGGTCCAGATTGTCTAGCCCAGCTGATTTGTAGGGGTCCAGATTTTGCAGCGCTTTCAAAACATCAGCTGTCTGAATTTGTGTGAAGGAGAAGCGGGGGGGGCATGGGCAAGTTGCAGCAGAGGGTGCAGAGTTGGTGGCCGGGTTAGTGGTAGCCAGATGGAAAGCATGGCCAGCTGTAGCAAAATGCTTGTTGAAATTCTCGATTATTGTAGATTTATCGGTGGTGATAGTGTTTCCTAGCCTCAGTGCAGTGGGCAGCTGGGAGGAAGTGCTCTTATTCTCCATGGACTTTACAGTGTCCCAAAACTTTTTGGAGTTAGTGCTACAGGATGCAAATTTCTGTTTGAAAAAGTTAGCCTTTGCTTTCCTGACTGCTTGTGTATATTGGTTCCTAACTTCCCTGAAAAGTTGCATATCGCGGGGGCTATTTGATGCTAATGCTGTACGCCACAGGATGTTTTTGTGCTGATCAAGGGCAGTCAAGTCTGAGGAGAGGTGTCTTTTATACAGGTAACAAGCTGAGATTAGGAGCACTCCCTTTAACATAATTGGTGGCTGACTAAATACTTTTTTCCCCCACTGTACATATGAGATGAGTAGTGCAAGATATGTAAACATTATTAAAGTGACTAGTGTTCCATTTCTTAAAGTGGCCAGTGATTTCAATAAGCAGCAGCAGCCTCTAATGTGGTAGTGATGGCTATTTAACAGTCTGATGGCCTTGAGATAGAAGCTGTTTTTCATTCTCTCGGTCCCAGCTTTGATGCACCTGTACTGACCTTGCCTTCTGGATGATAGTGGGGTGAACAGGCAGTGGCTCGGGTGGTTGATGTCCTTGATTATCTTTTTGGCCTTCCTGTGACATCGGGTGCTGCATGTGTCTTGGAGGGTGGGTAGTTTGCCACCGGTAATGCGTTCGGCAGACCGCACCACCCTCTGGACAGCCCTGTGGTTGCGGGCAGTGCAGTTGCCGTACCAGGCGGTGATACAGCCCGACAGGATGCTCTCAATTGTGCATCTGTAAAAGTTTGTGAGAGCCCGTCAGGAAGTCCAGGACCCAGTTGCACAGGGCGGGGTTCAGACCCAAGGCCTTGAGCTTAATGATGAGCTTAGAGGGTACTATGGTGTTGAATGCTGAGCTATAGTCAATGAACAGCATTCTTACATATGTATTCCTCTTGTCCAGATGGGATAGAGCAGTGTGCAGTGTGATGGCGATTGCATCGTCTGTTGATCTATTGGGGCGGTAAGCAAATTGAAGTGGGTCTAGGGTGACAGGTAAGGTAGAGGTGATATGATCCTTGACTAGTCTCTCAAAGTACTTCATGATGACAGAGGTGAGTGCTACAGGGCGATAGTCATTTATTTCAGTTACCTTTGCTTTCTTGGGTACAGCAGACTGGGAAGGGGAGAGATTGAATATTTCCATAAACACACCAGCCAGCTGGTCTGCGCATGCTCTGAGGACGTGGCTAGGGATGCCGTCTGGGCCGGCAGCCTTGCGGGGGTTAACATGCTTAAATGTCTTAATCACGTCGGCCACGGAGAAGGAGAGGCCACAGTCCTTGGTAGTGGGCCTCGTCAGTGGCACTGTATTATCCTCAAATCGGGCGAAGAAGATGTTTAGCTTGTCTGGAAGTGTCGACGACGTGGCTGGTTTTCCTTTTGTAGTCCGTGATTGTCTGTAGACCCTGCCACATACGTCTCGTGTCTGAGCCGTTGAATTGCGACTCCACTTTGTCTCTATACTGATGTTTTGCCAGTTTAATTGCCTTGCGGAGTGAGAAGCTACACTGTTTGTATTCTGTTTGTATTCTGCCATATTCCCAGTCACCTTGCCATGCTTGAATGTGATGGTTCGCACATGTCAGTTACACTACTAGCTCAGCACTGGGAATAACTACTTTTTTTCTGTCAAACAGCAGTTACCTTGCCAGCTAGATCAGTCAACTAAAGAGTAGCCAGTTTCTGCTCTGCTTGCTTTTAAAACTCTGAGAAAAAGCACAACACAGACAGCAACTGCCTCTGTTCATCTCTCCTGTGCTGGTCCTGTGGTGTCCCCTGTGGTGTCCGTGCGGTCCTAAATCCAGCCGGCTGAAATTGGAAAACAGCCTCCCCGACCGCTCTGAGGCATCCGCATGGTCCTAAAGCACAACGTTTGAGGGGTAAATGTAGCACATGGGGATGTGTGAAACTTACTCATCAGCCTGTTTCCCGATTGCGTCGCCTCATTAGCTAGCTTTTGAGGTGGTGTGATCGGCAAAGACGCTTGAGGAGGGCAGTCGCGTGTGTTTGTGAGGCAGAGGTCCCAAGTTCGTGCTAGGTATGGCCCAGTCAGGAGGAAGTGGTACTCGCTAAGCAAGCAGTGTGACGTCCTTTACACCTACATGTCCCCTGCACGCAAACACACGCACAAACACACACACACACACAGATTAGCATTCTTATACAAGCACACACTACACACAAATATCACACACACATGAATAAACACACTCAAAATGTTAATATACGGTAGATGCACTCAAACACATCTTGTGCAAAAACATTCACACAGTAAACACTGAGCACACATAGCCTACACTAGACACATGCTCTTACATGCATTTACAGTATGCATGTTCACACACACTCGCTGCAGCTCTCCGTCATAATCAGATCAATTGACCTCACCACGGGGGACTTCAGTGGATCCATAATCCTCAAATAAGACACACTACCAATAAAAACAAACCTATGCCAACAAAACATAGATATTGTTAAATACCATTAACACTGCAGGGACACCTATTACCCGAGGTGACACGTCACGCTAACACTAACTAGCTAATGAGGATGTAATTGGCTAATTACATGTTAGCTCATGCATCCACATACAGTGGCTTGAAGAAAGTAGTCACCCCCCTTGGCATTTTTACTATTTTGATGCCTTACAACCTGGAAATAAAATTGATTTTTGGGGGGTTTGTATCATTTGATTTACACAACATGCCTACCACTTTGAAGATGCTAAATATGTTTTCTTGTGAAACAAACAAGAAATAAGAAAAAAATAAGAAAACATGAGCGTGCATAACTATTCACCCCCCCAAAGTCAATACTTTGTAGAGCCACCTTTTGCAGCAATTACAGCTGCAAGTCTCCTGGGGTATGTCTCTATAAGCTTGGCACATCTAGCCACTGGATTTTTGCACATTCTTCAAGGCAAAACTGCTCCAGCTCCTTCAAGTTGGATGGGTTCCGCTGGTGTACAGCAATCTTTAACTCATACCACAGATTCTCAATAGGATTTAGGTCTGGGCTTTGACTAGAACATTCCAAGACATTTAAATGTTTCCTCTTAAACCACTCAAGTGTTGCTTTAGCAGTATGCTTAGGGTCATTGTCCTGCTGGAAGGTGAACCTCTGTCCCAGTCTCAAATCTCTGGAAGACTGAAACAGGTTTCCCTCAAGAATTTCCCTGTATTTAGCGCCATCCAGCATTCCTTCAATTCTGACCAGTTTCCAAGTCCCTGCCGATGAAAAACATCCCCACAGCAGACCCATGGGGCGGCGCACAATTGGCCCAGCGTCGTCCAGGGTAGGGGAGGGAATGACCGGCAGGGATGTAGCTCAGTTGGTAGAGCATGGCGTTTGCAACGCCAGGGTTGTGGGTTCGATTCCCACGGGGGGCCAGTATGAAAAAAATAAAAAAATAAACAATACTAACTGTAAATCGCTCTGGATTAGAGCGTCTGCTAAATGACGTAAATGTAAATGTAAATGATGCTGCCCCCACCATGCTTCACCGTGGGGATGGTGTTCTCGGGGTGATGAGAGGTGTTGGGTTTGCGCCAGACATAGCGTTTCCCTTGATGGCCAAAAAGCTCAATCTTAGTCTCATCTGACCAGAGTACCTTCTTCCATATGGTTGGGGAGTCTCCCACATGCCTTTTGGTGAACACCAAACGTGTTTGCTTATTTTTTTCTTTAAGCAATGGCTTTTTTCTGGCCACTTTCCGTAAAGCCCAGCTCTGTGGAGTGTACGGCTTAAAGTGGTCCTATGGACAGATACTCCAATCTCTGCTGTGGAGCTTTGCAGCTCCTTCAGGGTTATCTTTGGTCTCTTTGTTGCCTCTCTGATTAATGCCCTCCTTGCCTGGTCTGTGAGTTTTGGTGGGCGGCCCTCTCTTGGCAGGTTTGTTGTGGTGCCATATTCTTTAAATTTTTTAATAATGGATTTAATGGTGCTCCGTGGGATGTTCATAGTTTCTGATATATTTTTATAACCCAACCCTGATCTGTACTTCTCCACAACTTTGTCCCTGACCTGTTTGGAGAGCTCCTTGGTCTTCATGGTGCCGCTTGCTTGGTGATGGCCCTTGCTTAGTGGTGTTGCAGACTCTGGGGCCTTTCAGAACAGGTATATATATACTGAGATCATGTGACACTTAGGTTGCACACAGGTGGACTTTATTTAACTAATTATGTGACTTCTGAAGGTAATTGGTTGCACCAGATCTTATTTAGGGGCTTCATAGCAAAGAGGGGTGAATACATATGCGCGCACTAATTTTCCGTTATTTATTTTTTTGTATTATTTGTAACAAGTAATTTTTTTCATTTCACTTCACGAATTTGGACTATTTTGTGTATGTCCATTACATGAAATCCAAATAAAAATCAATTTAAATTACAGGTTGTAATGCAACAAAATAGGAAAAATGCCGAAGGGGATGAATACATTTGCAAGCCACTGTAAGCCTGTCAGGTCTTTACAAATTTCATTATGAGATTCATCCGTACCAGATGAGGAAACAAGTTTCCCAGGAACTGCCAATGATGATTGGGACAGGTATTACATGGCATTAAACAAGTGGCCATTTTGAAAGGCAGATACAGTGGGGAAAAAAAATTTTTAGTCAGCCACCAATTGTGCAAGTTCTCCCACTTAAAAAGATGAGAGAGGCCTGTAATTTTCATCATAGGTACACGTCAACTATGACAGACAAAATGAGAAAAAGAAATCCAGAAAATCACATTGTAGGATTTTTAATGAATTTATTTGCAAATTATGGTGGAAAATAAGTATTTGGTCAATAACAAAAGTTTCTCAATACTTTGTTATATACCCTTTGTTGGCAATGACACAGGTCAAACGTTTTCTGTAAGTCTTCACAAGGTTTTCACACACTGTTGCTGGTATTTTGGCCCATTCCTCCATGCAGATCTCCTCTAGAGCAGTGATGTTTTGGGGCTGTCGCTGGGCAACACGGACTTTCAACTCCCTCCAAAGATTTTCTATGGGGTTGAGATCTGGAGACTGGCTAGGCCACTCCAGGACCTTGAAATGCTTCTTACGAAGCCACTCCTTCGTTGCCCGGGCGGTGTGTTTGGGATCATTGTCATGCTGAAAGACCCAACCACGTTTCATCTTCAATGACCTTGCTGATGGAAGGAGGTTTTCACTCAAAATCTCACGATACATGGCCCCATTCATTCTTTTCTTTACACGGATCAGTCGTCCTGGTCCCTTTGCAGAAAAACAGCCCCAATGCATGATGTTTCCACCCCCATGCTTCACAGTAGGTATGGTGTTCCTTGGATTCAACTCATTATTCTTTGTCCTCCAAACACGACGAGTTGAGTTTTTACCAAAAAGTTCTATTTTCGTTTCATCTGACCATATGACATTCTCCCAATCCTCTTCTGAATCATCCAAATGCACTCTAGCAAACTTCAGACAGGCCTGGACATGTACTGGCTTAAGCAGGGGGACACGTCTGGCACTGCAGGATTTGAGTCCCTGGCGGCGTAGTGTGTTACTGATGGTAGGCTTTGTTACTTTGGTCCCAGCTCTCTCAGGTCATTCACTAGATCCCCCGTGTGTGGTTCTGGGATTTTTGCTCACCGTTCTTGTGATCATTTTGACCCCACGGGGTGAGATCTTGCGTGGAGCCCCAGATCGAGGGAGATTATCAGTGGTCTTGTATGTCTTCCATTTCCTAATAATTGCTCCCACAGTTGATTTCTTCAAACCAAGCTGCTTACCTATTGCAGATTCAGTCTTCCCAGCCTGGTGCAGGTCTACAGTTTTGTTTCTGGTGTCCTTTGACAGCTCTTTGGTCTTGGCCATAGTGGAGTTTGGAGTGTGACTGGTTGAGGTTGTGGACAGGTGTCTTTTATACTGATAACAAGTTCAAACAGGTGCCATTAATACAGGTAACGAGTGGAGGACAGAGGAGCCTCTTAAAGAAGAAGTTACAGGTCTGTGAGAGCCAGAAATCTTGCTTGTTTGTAGGTGACCAAATACTTATTTTCCACCATAATTTGCAAATAAATTCATAAAAAATCCTACAATGTGATTTTCTGGATTTTTTTTTCTGAATTTGTCTGTCAGAGTTGACTACAGGACTCTCATCTTTTTAAGTGGGAGAACTTGCACAATTGGTGGCTGCCTAAATACATTTTTTCCCCACTGTAGTTGATCAGACATAGTGTATGAATCTGTTGCTTGTGAATTATCACATAATACAAGGGGGCAGTAAATAAGTAAAGAACTCTTAACACTAGAAGTGCCGAGGCAGTCATTTTAACTGCATATTAATTAAAAATGTATTACAATGGAGAGCTGCATTAAGTGTTTGTGAACATGCATACAGTTGAAGTCGGAAGTTTACATACACCATAGCCAAATACATTTCAACTCAGTTTTTCACAATTCTTGACATTTAATCCTAGTAAAAATTCCCTGTCTTAGGTCAGTTAGGATCACCAATTTATTTTAAGAAAGTGAAATGTCAGAATAATAGTAGAGAGAATGATTTATTTCAGCTTTTATTTCTTTCATCACATTCCCAGTGGGTCAGAAGTTTACATACACTCAATTAGTATTTGGTAGCATTGCCTTTGAATTGTTTAACTTGGGTCAAACGTTTCGGGTAGCCTTCCACAAGCTTCCCACAATAAGTTGGGTGAATTTTTCTTCGGCTTGAAAGCTACCCCCTTTTTCCTCCAAACATAACGATGGTCATTATGGCCAAACAGTTCTATTTTTGTTTAATCATTTCTCCAAAAAGTACGATCTTTGTCCCCATGTGCAGTTGCAAACCGTAGTCTGGCTTTTTTATGGCGGTTTTGGAGCAGTGGCTTCTTCCTTGCTGAGCGGCCTTTCAGGTTATGTCGATATAGGACTCGTTTTACTGTGGATATAGATACTGTTGTACCTGTTTTCTCCAGTATCTTCACAAGGTCCTTTGCTGTTGTTCTGAGATTGATTTACACTTTTCGCACCAAAGTACGTTCATCTATAGGACACAGAACGCATCTCCTTCCTGAGTGGTATGGCGGTTGCGTGGTTCCATGGTGTTTATACTTGCGTACTATTGTTTGAACAGATGAACGTGGTACCTTCAGGTGTTTGGAAATTGCTCCCAAGGAAGAAGCAGACTTGTGGAGGTCTACAATTTTCTTGGCTGATTTATTTTGATTTTCCCATGATGTCAAGCAAAGAGGCACTGAGTTTGAAGGTAGGCCTTGAAATACATCCACAGGTACACATCCAATTGACTCAAATGATGTCAATTAGCCTATCAGAAGCTTCTAAAGCCAAGACATAATTTTCTGGAATTTTCCAAGCTGTTTAAAGGCACAGTCAACTTAGTGTATGTAAACTTCTGACCCACTGGAATTGTGATACAGTGAATTATAAGTGAAATAATCTGTCTGTAAACAATTGTTGGATTACTTTACTTGTGTCATGCACAAAGTAGATGTCCTAACCGACTTGCCAAAACTATAGTCGTTTAACAAGAAATTTGTGGAGTGGTTAAAAAACTAGTTTTAATGACTCCAACCTAAGTGTATGTAAACTTCCGACTTCAACTGTAAATGCATGTAAGAGCACGTGTCTAGTGTAGGCTACGTGTGCCATTTTTAAATTGATGTAGTTCTGTCCTTGAGCTGTTCTTGTCTATTAATGTTCTGTATTATGTCATGTTTCAGGTTTTGCGTGGACCCCCGGAAGAGTAGCTGCTGCTTTCACAACAGCTAATGGGGATCCTAATAAAATACCAAAACCATTTACATTTTAGCAGACACTCTTATCCAGAGCGACTTACAGTTAGTGGATAATTTTTTTTATTTTTCATACTGGCCCCCTGTGGGAATCAAACCCACAACCCTGGCGTTGCAAGCGCCATGCCTTACCAACTGAGCTACACGGAAATACCAAATACCACAATTGATTTTTTAAGTCATGCCCCCCTCCATCCTTAACTTTTCCTTAATACGTTTATTTAACATGTTTATGTTGTTAGAATTTCGATATCACAAACAGAATTTGTGTTATAAGCAGTTTTAAGAGGACATGTCATAATTTGAATTATTTTGACAACAGACGGCAAAAAGTGACTTTTTCAAATCCTCCTACAGAGTCACATGCAGGTAAGATATTTCTATATAGTATCCGAAAAATCTGATTCTGTTTTCCAAAACACTTACCATTGCCAAATAACTGTCAAAATTGAAGAGATGAGCTCTATTTAAAAATATCACGTTTTCCAAGAATAACCATTGTTCCATGCATGCATGGCAGCAGAATGCCTACAGTAACATAAAGTAATGAAAATTCTTTGAAATATTTTTTGGGGGGTATTCTAATGTTACCCAAGACCTTCATAAACACAACCAAATGATAATTTTTCGATAGCATATTTGAAATGTATTTATTAGACTGGTAGAATGTTGCAGTCAAAATGAATGGTCATTGGCTCAAAGTGAGGTCCCTCAAGGCTCTGCTTTTCTAGTAACCCACTGGGCACACACTGGTTGAATCAATGTTGTTTCCCAAAAAATGTCAATGAAATTATGTTGAACCAACGTGTAATAGACGTTGAATTGACATTTGTGCCCAGTGGTAATATGAGTGAAGTGTATTTTCCATATTAATTATTAATTTCAGAGTGCATTTCAGTAGTGGGAAGCATTAAAACACTCAGGAGGCTTGTTTCTCAGTAAATGGCATGCAACCTTATAGGCAGGCGTATTGGCTATGATTTAATGAGCATCTCTTCATAGACCTCAATTATCAATTAACTATAAATAAACACCACTGGGAATATCATCCATTATAAGCGGATCACCTGTCTGTTCAAGAGCTACTCGGTTATGTTTTCCTCTCTGGAAACAAATGGCCTACATTTGCTAAATGGTGTATGTCATGTTTTCTAAGTGTTTTCCACTTATATTTTTTACATTTTGTTTAAAACACAGATTAGTGCACAGACTACAATGGCCGAGGAACATTTTTACTTTGATTTTGTTAGATAACGTATCTTCTTCAAAGCTCTTCAAACGTATGTTTACTTTATACCAGGTAGTATTTGTGTAATCAATCGCTCACTACCTACGTATGGGTGGTAAATGCTACTAATCTACAGTACTTAGCGGCTCAGTTTACCCCTACTTTAAAGATGAAGGCACCTAGCTTTTTAATCTACAAACTTTAAGTACCCAATTATTATTACAGTCTGGGGGAAGCGAACAGAACCTAATTAGTGACAGACTTTTTCGCAGTTCCTCAGTGTCACGGATTCTGCCGAGGCTGCTCCTCCTCCTTGCTCGGGCAGGCTTCGGCGTTCGCCGTCCCCGGAGTACTAGCTACCACCGTTAGATGTTTCGATGTTAGATTGGTTTTGTCTGTCTATTGCACCTGTGTCCGTTTGTGTCTGATTATGTGTCCTATAAGTTGCCTGCTTTGTGTTGGTTAGTTTGTGTGTTATTGTTACGCCTGTCCATTGTGCTGCGTGTTTCTCTATGTTTGTTGTTTTCGTTGTTTACGCACAGTTTGCGTAATCGCTCGCCTCTGTTTTTTGTTGAGGCCGTTATTGTATTTTGCCTACTGTTTCACTAGCAAAGACTGTTGGACTAAGCTTCGGTGTCCTGCGCCTGACTCCCACACCACATTACATCAGCCCTTGACAGAATAACACACCACATGGAGTCAGCAGGAGCAGCGGCGGCACCCAAGTCGCTGGAAGATCGGATCAGCGATCAAGACACCATGATCCGGCAACTTGGGGCCGCCATGAACGAGGTGTCCAACACTCTGCGCCGTTTGGTTACTGGAGAGGTGCCTACGCCGTCGCACACCTTACCATCACCATCGGCCAGTCCTCCTCTCCCAGCACCGGAACCCAGTGGCATTCGGCTCTCGCTCCCGAGGGCATATGATGGTACTGCAGCCGGGTGTCAGGGGTTCCTCCTGCAGGTGGAACTCTACTTGGCCACCATACACCCGGCGCCCTCGGGATACGAGAGCGTCTCCGCCCTCATCTCCTGTCTATCCGGCAAGGCGTTGGAGTGGGCCAACGCTGAATGGAGGGGAATAGACGCCGCCACCATCACCTACGCGGAGTTCTCCCGCCGCTTTCGGGCTGTGTTCGATCATCCACCTGAGGGGAAGGCGGCGGGGGAGCGTCTGTTCCACCTCCAACAGGGGAAGAGGAGTGCACAGGAGTTCGCCCTGGAGTTCCGGACTTTAGCGGCTGAGGCGGGGTGGAATGAGAGGGCCCTCATCGACCATTATCGGTGTAGCCTACGAGAGGACGTTCGTCGTGAGCTGGCCTACAGGGACACCAACCTATCCTTCGACCAGTTGGTGGACATTTCCATCCGTCTCGACACCCTGCTGGCTACCCGCGGACGTCCCGAATGGGGGTCGTCCATTCCGCCCTCCAGCACCTCCGAGCCGATTCCCATGGAGCTCGGGGGTGCTGGCGCTAGGGAGAGGAGGAGAGAGAACCCGAGGGGGGCCGTCCCCTGCACCAACTGTGGCCGTGGAGGGCACACTGCGGCTAGGTGCTGGGGAGGGTCTCCTGGGAGAGGGGACAACAGGCCACGCACTGGGGAGTCATTTCAGGTGAGTAGGCGCCCCACTTACCCAGAGCTCTCTGTTGGTCACCTGTGTATACCTGTGAGATTTCCACAGGTGGCACCTCATTCCCAGCATAAGGCGCTAGTAGATTCAGGCGCAGCTGGGAATTTTGTTGATCGTGAATTTTGTTCTAGGTTAGGAATTCCCCTTCGGCCGGTGGAAGCCCCCTTTCATGTTCATGCCCTAGACAGCCGGCCGCTGGGGTCGGGGTTGATCAGAGAAGTCACAGCACCACTTAAGATGACTACGAAGGGGGGTCATGAGGAGATCATTCAGTTTTATCTGATCGACTCTCCTGCGTATCCCGTGGTGCTGGGGCTTCCCTGGTTAAGCGCCCATGATCCTACCATTGCGTGGCAACAGAGGGCTCTTATGGAGTGGTCTGCCCAGTGTGTAGGGAGATGTTTAGGTGTTTCCTTAGGGGCGACTTCGGTGGAGAGTCCGAACCAAGTGCCCGCAATGCGCATTCCCCCTGAATATGAGGATTTAGCACTTGTGTTCAGCAAAACTAGGGCAACACGGCTGCCACCTCATAGACAGGGGGATTGTGCGATAGATCTCCAAACAGGAGCGGCACTTCCGCGGAGCCGTGTGTATCCCCTGTCTCAAGAGGAGACAGCGGCTATGGAGACTTACATAGCCGAGTCCTTGGAACAGGGATACATACGGTCCTCCACTTCCCCGGTTTCCTCGAGTTTCTTCTTTGTGAAGAAGAAGGATGTGGGTTTGCGCCCGTGTATTGATTACCGTAGTCTCAATCAGATCACGGTTAAGTACAGTTACCCTCTTCCTCTGATTGCGACTATGACGGAGTCATTACGCGGAGCGCGGTTCTTCGCAAAGTTGGATCTCAGGAGCGCGTACAATCTGGTGCGCATTAGGGAGGGGGATGAATGGAAAACAGCATTTAGCACCACCTCGGGTCATTACGAGTATCTCGTCATGCCATACGGGTTAATGAATGCTCCTTCAGTCTTCCAATCCTTTGTGGATGAGATTTTCCGGGACATGCATGGGCAGGGTGTGGTAGTATACATCGACTACATCCTAGTGTACTCTTCTACACGAGCCGAGCATGTAGCCCTGGTGCGCCGAGTGTTGAGGAGGCTGTTGGAGCATGACTTGTATGTCAAGGCAGAGAAATGCTTGTTTTTCCAGGAGTCCATCTCCTTTTTGGGTTATCGGTTGTCCGCGTCTGGTGTGAAGATAGATGTTGACCGTGTGTCGGCCGTGCGTAATTGGCAAACTCCAACCACTGTAAAAGAGGTGCAGCAGTTTTGGGGTTTTGCTAATTACTACCGGAGGTTTATCCGGGGCTTTGGACAGGTGGCAGCTCCCATTACGTCCCTGCTAAAGGGGGTCCGGTGCGTTTGCAGTGGTCAGCTGAAGCGGACAGGGCATTTGTTAAACTGAAGAACCTGTTCACTTCGGCTCCGGTGCTGGCGCATCCGGATCCCGCTTTACCATTCCAAGTTGAGGTAGACGCGTCCGAGGCCGGTATTGGGGCAGTCCTGTCGCAACGGTCCGGCACGCCACCCAAACTCCGCCCCTGTGCGTTCTATTCTAAGAAGCTCAGCCCGGCGGAGCGTAATTATGACGTAGGGGACAGGGAGCTGTTAGCTGTGGTCCAGGCCCTAAAGGTGTGGAGGCATTGGCTTGAGGGGGCTCAACACCCTTTCCTCATTCTGACTGACCACCGTAACCTGGAGTACATCCGGGCAGCTAGGAGATTGAGCCCTCGTCAGGCTAGGTGGAACATGTTCCTGACCCGGTTTGTTTTTAAGATCACAGACATCCCAGGGTCCCAGAACGGTAAGGCAGACGCCCTGTCCCGGCGGTATGACACAGAGGAGAGGTCCATTGAGCCTACTCCCATACTGCCGGAGTCTTGTCTGGTGGCTCCGGTGGTGTGGGAGGTCGATGCGGAGATCGAGCGGGCATTGCGTACCGACCCTACTCCCCCAGAGTGTCCTGTGGGGCGGACGTACGTTCCGCTCGAGGTTCGTGATCGCCTTATTTATTGGGCTCATACATCACCCTCCTCTGGACATCCCGGTATTGGCCGGACAGTGCACTGCCTTAGCGTGAAATACTGGTGGCCAACGTTAGCTAGGGATGTGAGGGTTTATGTATCCTCCTGCTCGGTGTGCGCCCAGTGTAAGGCGCCTAGACACCTGCCCAGGGGTAAGTTACATCCCCTGCCCGTTCCACAACGACCATGGTCCCACCTTTCGGTGGATTTTGTGACCGACCTTCCCCCCTCCCAGGGGAATACCACCATTTTGGTCGTTGTGGATCGGTTTTCCAAGGCCTGTCGTCTCCTCCCAATGCCGGGTCTCCCTACTACCCTACAGACCGCTGAGGCCCTATTTACCCACGTTTTCCGGCACTATGGGGTTCCCGAGGATATAGTGTCTGACCGAGGTCCCCAGTTCACCTCCAGAGTCTGGGGGGCGTTCATGAAACGCTTGGGGGTCTCGGTGAGCCTTACCTCGGGTTACCACCCAGAGAGCAATGGGCAGGTAGAACGAGTCAACCAGGATGTGGGTAGGTTTCTGAGGTCCTATTGCCAGGGCCGTCCGGAGGAGTGGTCAAGGTATATCCCCTGGGCAGAGATGGCACAGAACTCTCTCCGCCACTCCTCCACCAATCTAACCCCTTTCCAGTGTGTGTTAGGGTATCAGCCGGTTCTGGCACCATGGCACGAGAGCCAGATCGAGGCTCCTGCGGTGGACGAGTGGATTCGGCGCTCGGAGGAGACGTGGAACGCTGCTCATGTCCATCTGCAGCGGGCCATCCGTCGACAGAAGGCGAGCGCCGATCGCCACCGCAGTGAGGGTCCGGTGTACGCACCGGGAGATCGAGTCTGGCTCTCGACTCGAAACCTGCCCCTCCGCCTGCCCTGCCGGAAGCTGGGTCGGCGGTTTGTGGGGCCTTTTAAAGTCCTGAGGAGATTGAACGAGGTGTGTTACAGGTTACAACTGCCTATTGATTATAAGAATATTAACCCCTCGTTCCATGTGTCTCTTCTCAGGCCGGTGGTAGCTGGTCCACTCCAAGAAGGTGAGATAGGAGAGACCCCTCCGCCCCTACTGGACATCGAGGGAGCTCCGGCGTACACGGTCAGGACCATCTTGGACTTGAGACGTCGGATGGGGGGTCTCCAGTATCTCGTGGAGTGGGAGGGGTACGGTCCGGAGGAACGGTGCTGGGTGCCTAGGAGGGATATCCTAGATCCATCTCTCCTGACTGAGTTCCACCGTGGTCATCCCACGCGCCCGGCTCCGCGTCCTCCTGGTCGTCCCCGAGGCCGGGGTCGGGGGGCACGGCTGGAGCCGCGCGTCAAGGGGGGGGTACTGTCACGGATTCTGCCGAGGCTGCTCCTCCTCCTTGCTCGGGCAGGCTTCGGCGTTCGCCGTCCCCGGAGTACTAACTACCACCGTTAGATGTTTCGATGTTAGATTGGTTTTGTCTGTCTATTGCACCTGTGTCCGTTTGTGTCTGATTATGTGTCCTATAAGTTGCCTGCTTTGTGTTGGTTAGTTTGTGTGTTATTGTTACGCCTGTCCGTTGTGCTGCGTGTTTCTCTATGTTTGTTGTTTTCGTTGTTTACGCACAGTTTGCGTAATCGCTCGCCTCTGTTTTTTGTTGAGGCCGTTATTGTATTTTGCCTAGTGTTTCACTAGTAAAGACTGTTGGACTAAGCTTCGGTGTCCTGCGCCTGACTCCCACACCACATTACATCAGCCCTTGACACTCAGCTGGAATCAACTTTCTTCCTCAGCCTCTGATGTCTCTGCCTTGAGGTGTGCGACGTAGGGTAGCTGGAAAACAGCAGCTTTTGACTGAACTCAACACATTTCATTATGATCAAGATTACTGGAACTTGTGTTCCGACGTCTCTTTGACACATTAGCGGTTTTACGTAGCTCCCAGGGATGTTCAATTTGGAGGACACTGGTGACGAAGAGACGACACTGGAGAGAGAGATGGAGGAAGAGGACGGACTCAGCCAAACAAAAAAGTTATAAAGCAAGCCAAATGCCACTATATGGTGATATTTTGTGATAACGTGTGACAACATGTAAAAGCAACGTGAAAACATGATATCATGTGAAATAAATGTGACAACAATGTCAACTTGATACCATGAAACTACACATACTCTTAGAAAAAATGGTTCCAAAAGGGTTCTTCAAACCATTCCAAAACATTATCAGTAAAGAATAAATGGTATGTTTTTTGTTTGTTTTTTAAGCAAGTGGTGCACTGTTCAGCTAAAAAATGACGCCACCTGGTATTTGAACATACAACCTCTGGGTTTTAGGTGAGCTTATCTTTCTGCTGCGCAACAAAGTCTGTAGTATTCTCCTACACATTCAGTACCTATAGTAGATCTATCTTGACTTATTCCACATTTTGTTGTTACAGCCTCAATAAAAAATGGATTAAATATTTTTTTTTCCCTCACCCATCTACACACAATACTCCATAATGACAAAGTGAAAACATGTTTTTTGAAATCTTTGCAAATGTATTGAAAATTACATACAGAAATATCTCATTTACATAAGTATTCACACCCCTTTGCTATGACACTCCAAATTTATCTTAGGTGCATCTAATTTCCTTTGAGCCTCCTTGAGATGTCACTACAACATGATTGGAGTCCACCTGTGGCCAATTCAATTGTTAGGACTATATATGGTCCTACAATTGACAGTGCATGTCAGTGCAGAAACTACACCATGAGATCCAAGGAACTGTCCGTAGATCTCCGAGACAGAATTGTGATGAGGCATATATCTGGGGAAGGGTATAAAAAAGGGTATAAAGGGTATTAAAAAAAGTGTTGAAAGTTTCCAAGAGCATAGTGGTCTACTTCATTGGGAAATTGAAAAAATCTGGAACTACCCAGACTCTGCCTAGAGCTGGCCATCCGACCAAACTGAGCAACTGGGCAAGAAGGACTTTGGTCAGGGAGGTGACCAAGAACCCAATGACCACTTTGACAGAACTACAGAGTTCCTTGGCTGAGATGGGAGAACCTGCCAGTAGGACAGCAGTCTCCACAGCACTTCATGAATCTGTGCTTTATGGAAGAGTGGCCAGACGGAAGCCACTCATGGGAAACAGGCACATGACAGCACACCTGTAGTTTGCAAAAAGGCACATGCAAGACTCTGACATCATAAGGCAATAGATTTTGTGGTCTGATGAGACAAAAATGTAACTCACCGCCACTCCCCATGTAATTTAACAGAGATTGAGAAAATCTGCAAGGAAGAATGGAAGAAAATCCCCAAATACAGATGTGCAAAGGTGATACAGACAGGGGTGTTAATAGTTATGTAAATGAGATATTTCTGTTATAATGTCAATACATTTGCAAAAATGCCTAAAAACATGTTCTCACTTTTCATTGTGGGGTACTGTGTGTAGATGGGTGACTATTTAATCCATTGTGAATTGAGGCTGTAACACAACAAAATGTGAAATAAGTCAAGGGGTATGAATACTTTCTGAAGGCACTGTACTTATTTCAGCAGTTTGAGGGGATTTCTGTATAGTTTTCTAATGTTGGTGGGGAATATTATTCTCTTCTAATATTACCCCCAAATCACTATGATAAAGATAATTTTTTTTTTTTTAGCATATTTCTAACAAAACTGAGATTAACTTTGATGTCCAAAGTGTAGGCATACTGGATGGGGAGGGGCTCTATGCAGGTTTTGCCAGCACAGATAGTCTACGGTGCTTTGAGTGTGGGGATTTGGGGCATAAGAGCTTTGCGTGCCCAGATAAAGGCCGTAGAGAAGGTGAGGGTTCAAGCACCAATGGGGGAAATCAAGGTCAACGTACAGGGGGCCATGAGACACAGGCAGCAGAGGCTGGGCCTAGTCATGCTACAGATGGTAGTGTAGTTAAAGCTGGGCCTAGTCATGCTATAGATGGTGGCGTAGATGAGGCTGGGTCTAGTCATGCTATAGATGGTGGTGTAGATGAGGCTGGGTCTAGTCGTGTTATGGATGGTGGTGTAGATGATGCTGGGCCTAGTCAGGTTATGCTAGTGGATGAGGAGAGTGTAGTGGGGAAGGGTAAGCGACTAGGAGGGGTGGAGGAGGGTGTCAAGCGGAAGAGGAAAAAGGGGATAGAAGAAAGGAGGTGGGAGGGGAGAGGCTGGTGTGGTGAAAGGCACCAAGGAACCTTTGCCTGGTTCTGGGGGGGAGGCCCTGACTAGAGAGGAAGGGCAGGTGGTCACGTTGGGAGATGGAGATGAGGAGGAGGAAGGTGAGTCTGAGGAAGAAGCCGATGAGGAGGATTTCTTTTCAGACTCTTCCTCAATGGGTCCAGAGCTGACAGCCAGTCAGTCAGAGGGGTCAAAGTACACGGTGACGGAACTGTCAAGGTTCCTGAAGGAGACTAAGGGGAAAAAAGTTAATCTTGAGGCTTTTTTTTGCGATCCGGGAAAGTTTGTAAGATCAGTGCAACATGCTATGAAAAATGAGAGGCATGGTGTCCTCTCACCCAGGAAACGGTTTAGGTTGAGGAAGTGGGTCAAAATTGTGCGTAAAGGTCTACCTTCAGACACTGTTTAGATGAAAGTTTTCTTTCTGGCACTGGAGCTTTTTGAGCTTTGCTATTGGTCTCTTTCTTTGCTGGCTTTTCTCCCACTTCTTATGGAGACTCTTTGGGTAGGCTCGCTTAATATTAATGGCACCAGAGATGCGGGAAAGAGGAGTGTGTTGGGTGAATATGTAAAACAAAAGAAAGTACAAGTGTTGTTTCTGCAGGAGACGCATAGCGATGTGGGGAATGAAGTTGATTGGGGGCTCTGGTGGAAAGGGGCAAGTGTGCTGAGCCATGGGACAAATGTTAGTGCAGGGGTGGCAGTCCTTTTTGTACCGGGTCTGTCTGTAAAAATGTGCTCCTCAAAAGAGGTCTGTACGGGTAGACTGCTTGTAGTAAAGGCAGAAATTAACAACAGGGGTTTTGTCTTTATAAATGTGTATGCGCCCAACACAGGGAGAGAGAGGGGGCTTCTATTTGGGTGTCTTAGAAAGGAACTCTCCCAGGTATTGCCTGAGGAGACGCTGGTGGTCGGCGGGGACTGGAACTGTACGATGGATTTTACGGAAGACAGAAATGGGGAGGAGCCTCATTCAGGCTCAGTGGGGGTGTTAAGGGGCATTATTAATCAATTTGACCTAGTTGATGTTTGGAGAACTAGACATCCCAACACAAGACAATATACATGGGTGAAGGTCTTTGGGGCTAGGGTGAGTGCAGCCCGGCTTGATCGATTGTACATGTCCAGGAATCAGAGCAACAGGCTGTTGGGCGCTACCATTCTCCCGGTGGGTTTTTCGGATCATCACATAACCATGACTCGGCTGTCTATTTCACCAGGGCCTCGGCAGGCATCCTATTGGAAGTTTAATGTAAAGCTCATACAATATGCCACTTTTTGCTCAGGTTTCCAGACTTTTTGGGAAAGGTGCTGGCAGCGAAGAGAGGAGTATGAGTCTCTGAGTCAATGGTGGGATGTGGGAAAAGTCCAAATTCTGCTTTTCTGCCAACAGTATACAGCTCTCTCAGAGGCTAGGAGAGTATTGGGGGAACTCGAGCGTAGTATTAGTGAGATGGAGGTAGAGCTGGTGGGGCAAGGCAATGTAGGCCTCCAGGCTAATCTAGCTGAACTACGTAGGGACCTGGGCAGTTTTTTCCAGGTTAAAGCAAAGGGAGCACTTGTAAGAGCTAGGTTCTCCATGCTCAAGGACAAGGATGCTCCCAGCTCCTTCTTCTTTGGTTTGGAAAGACAGAGCGGTGAAGCCAAGGGTATGCATTGTCTACGGCTTTCGGATGGGCGGGTGACCTCTGTGGTGGGGGAGATGCGGGAGCGGACAGTGGAGTTTTATACTGAATTGTATAGGGCAGAACTGTGTGATCCTATGTGTGCTCAGGTTTTCTTTGCCGAACTCCCTAAGCTCTCTCTGGTATAGAGGGATGAAATGGACATTCCCCTGTTGTCCCATGAACTGGCAGAGGCCGTAACCCAGATGTTCCCCGGCCGTGCACCGGGGTCGTTGGACTCCCAGTGGAGTTTTATAAAACATTCTGGGGAATAATTGGACTGGACTTCTTTTGCGTGTTGCGTGAATGCGTCGGGGTAGGAGAGTTGCCGATGAGTTGCCGGCGGGCGGCTCTGATTCTCCTGCCCAAAAAAGGAGACTTGTGTGAACTTAAGAACTGGAGGCCTGTGGCATTGCTCTGTGCGGACTACAAGATATTTGCCAAGGTCCTCGCTAACAGACTGAAGTCCCATCTGGACTCTATAGTACACAAGGACCAGACATATTGCGTACCAAGACGCTTAATCACGGACAACTTGTTCTTAATCAGGGACATGTTGGACTTGTCGAGAAGTTCTAATGTGAACTTTGGTCTGGTCTCTTTAGATCAAGAGAAGGCTTTTGATAGAGTGGACCATGAGTATCTGTTTAATGTGATGTCTGTGTTTGGGTTTGGGGAAAGGTTTTTGGCCTATGTGAAGATGTTGTATGCAGGGGCATCATGTATGGTTAAGGTGGGAGGGGGGCTCAGTAGGCCAGTCTGGGTGAGGCATGGCATTAGACAAGGATGCCCTCTATCAGGGCAGTTATATACACTAGCCATTGAGCATTTTTTGGGCCTGCTACGCAGGAGACTGCAGGGAGTGTGCTGGACAGGCATAGCAGTGTCAACGTATGAAGATGACGTTTCTGTGATGGTCAGGGATGGTCAGGATATGCAGGCACTAGAGAATAGTCTGAAGGTGTACGAGGGAGCTTCGTCAGCTAAGATAAACTGGGGAAAGAGCAACGCTCTGTTATGTGGGGCTTGGGGGGATAGGGCCCCTCTGCTTCCAGGGGGGTTGCAGTGGGGTTGTGAAGGGCTTAAAATATTGGGGGTGTACCTGGGCTCGGAGAGGTGGGTCAGGAAGAACTGGGAGGGGCTGTCACAGGCAGTGGTGTCAAGACTGGCCAGGTGGAGGTGGCTCCTGTCCCAAGTGTCATATAGAAGGAGGGTGCTGATAATCAACAACCTGGTGGCATCTTCCCTGTGGCATAAACTGGCTGTCCTCAACCCCACCGCCGGTCTGCTCGCAGACCTGCAACGCAAGCTGGTGGATTTTTTCTGGTCGGGCCATCACTGGCTGAGGGCGGCAGTGTTGTATGTGAGGACAGGGCCTGGTGGAACTGGAGAGCAGGGTGGCTGCATTCCGACTAAAGGCGGCACAGAGACTGCTGTACCATACTGATGTCGGATGGAGGGAGCCAGCATGCGCGCTGCTGAGGAGAGCTGGCGGATTAGGGTTGGACCGGCAGCTATTCCTCATGAGGCTGGAGGGACTGAGTATAGCAGGACTCTCTGATTTTTACTCTGCGGTGCTGAGGGCCTGGCAGCTACTAAGGCCCACACGAGAAGGGGGTGTGGAGCCTGGGCTGTGGGTGTGGGAGGAGCCTATCTTCCACAACCCAGTCATCCTTTTGAGATCGGTTCAGTCAGCCACCCTGAAGAGGCGACTGATGGCAGCGGGATTACTAAGGCTGGGTGACCTGCGACTGCTGGAAGAGGATGGATGGAAAACCCCAGAAGTCCTAGCACAACAAACAGGACTAACATCTCTTAGGCTGCTGGAGAGATTCCTGGGGGAAGTCCAGGAGGGACTGTCTGAGTCAGTAAAGGGGGTGTTTGAGAGGCCAAAGGGGGAGGGGCCACCAGTGTTTCCGCCACTGCACGTGACGGCAGAGACTGGGGACTGGCAAGGGGGTCTGGAGGACTTGTTAGATTTTAACACTCCGAGTCTGGGAGAGTTTGAAGGGGTGGGAGGTAAAGCCCTTTACAACCTCTGTATTAAGGTACGGAACATCAGGAGCCTAACAGGAGTGAAGGCACATCAGTGGCAGGGGGTATGTGGGGCGGAGAGTATGGTGGGTTTTAGATGGAGGGGGCTCTACAAACTCCCAGTACCAAAGAGGTCAGGGGACCTCCAGTGGAGGGTTTTACATGGAGCCCTAGCCACTAACAGCTGGTTAGCATGGGTTGAACCGGGAGTGAGTGAAATTGTGATTAATGTGTTTTCTGTGTGTGCCAGGTTAATGCCTTTAATGTCTCAGTTGGAATATCTGTGTGAGAGGTTGGGGGTGGGTTTTACTGTCGGGATGTTTATAATGGGGTACAGGTATTCAAATAAGGAAAAGGAAAATTGTGTGTTGTTGAATTTTCTGTTTGCTCAGTCAAAGTTAGCTATTTGGATAACAAGGAGGAACAGGGTCAAAGGTGGAGGGATAACAGACCCTTTACTATTATTTAATGGGATAGTCTGCACGCCTTAGGGTGTAATTTGAGTTTTATAAAATGATAAAAAGTGTGGAGATGTTTAAAGAGATATGGTGTGTTGGGGGGGCTGTCTGTATAGCTGGGGAAGATGGTCTGTATTTACGGTTGTAGAGGTGGTGAGGTTTGGGTTATTGTGATGTGTGGTGTTGTTTTTGTATCGTGGGGTAGAGGAAAAGGTGAGTATGCAGTACAGGGGATATTGGTGTCACACCCTGGCTCTGGGGACTCTAATATGTTGAGCCAGGGTGTGTAGAGTCTATGTGTTTTGGTTCTACGTTCTATTATCTAGTTCTTGTATTTCTATGTTGGCCAGAGTGGTTCTCAATCAGAGGCAACGAGTGTCAGCTGTGGCTGGTTGTCTCTGATTGGGAACCACATTTAGACAGGCTGTTTTCCCACAGTAGTTGTGGGATCTTGTTCCGTGTTTGTTGTGTTAGACCTAGGACGTCACGTTATCGTTTGTTGTTTTGTTTATTGTGTGCACATAATAAGTATGTACGAATATCACGCTGCGCCTTGGTCCTCCTCCTTCGACGATCGTGACAGACGATCCCACCAAACCAGGACCAAGCAGCGTGTCCAGGAGAAAGCGCCGGGTAAGGAGCAGGAGAGGTTGGCGATGGCCCAGGTGGGCCAATGGTGGTCCTGGGAGGACATGCTCGCGGGAGAAGGGCCATGGGCTAAAGTTAAGGCCCTGGCGAGAGAGGAGCAACGGCGTCAACAGTGTCATCGTCGGATGGACGAGAGGCAACCCCAAAAATTTTTTAGGGGGGGGTACACGGCATGGGCGACGGGGCAGCAGGAGGCAGCCACAGGGCGTATTGGGAGGTTAGGAGAGGAGGCCACCAGGTTAAGGGGGCTATTGGTCCAGAGGGAGCAGGAGTTAGTGGTTCAGAGGGAGGAGCTACTGGAGGCGATAAGGGAGAAGGAGAGAGTAGAGGCAAGGCGAGAGGATCTGAGTAGGCAGCTGAGGGAGCGGAGGGTTATGAAGAAACCCAGTCCCGCTCCTCACACCAAGCAAGTGGTGTGTGTCACCAGTCCGGTCCGGCCCGTTCCTGCTCCCCTCACTAAGTTAGTAGTGCGTATTCCCAGTCCGGCCCGACCCGTTCCTGCTCCCCGCACTAAGTTAGTAGTGCGTATTCCCAGTCCGGCCCGACCCGTTCCTGCTCCCCGCACTAAGTTAGTAGTGCGTATTCCCAGTCCGGCCCGACCTGTTCCTGCTCCCCGCACTAAGTTAGTAGTGCGTGTTCCCAGTCCGGTCCGACCCGTTCCTGCTCCCCGCACTAAGTTAGTAGTGCGTGTTCCCAGCCCGGCCCGGCCTGTGCCTGCTCCCCGCACCAAGCCAATGGTGCGCGTCGCCAGCCCGGTCCGGCCTGTTCCTGTCCCTCGCACCAAGCCTATGGTGCGCGTCGCCAGCCCGGCCCGGCCTGTTCTTGCTCCCCGCACCAAGCCTATGGTGCGCGTCGCCAGCCCGGCCCGGCCTGTTCCTGCCCCACGCACCAAGCCTACGGTGCGCGTCGCCAGCCCGGCCCGGCCCGGCCTGTTCCTGCCCCTCGCACCAAGCCTACGGTGCACGTCGCCAGCCCGGCCCGGCCTGTTCCTGCTCCCCGCACCAAGCCAATGGTGCGCGTCGCCAGCCCGGCCCGGCCTGTTCCTGCCCCTCGCACCAAGCCTACGGTGCGCGTCGCCAGCCTGGTCCGGCCTGTTCCTGCTCCCCGCACCAAGCCAATGGTGCGCGTCGCCAGCCCGGTACGGCCCGTTCCTGCTCCCCGCACCAAGCCAATGGTGCGCGTCGCCAGCCCGGTACGGCCCGTTCCTGCTCCCCGCACCAAGCCAGGGGTGCGCATCGTCAGCCCGGTCCGGTCCGTTCCCGCTCCACGCACCAAGCCAGGGGTGCGCATCGCCAGCCCGGCCCGGCCTGTTCTTGCTCCCCGCACCAAGCCTATGGTGCGCGTCGCCAGCCCGGCCTGGCCTGTTCCTGCCCCTCGCACCAAGCCTACGGTGCGCGTCGCCAGCCCGGCCCGGCCTGTTCCTGCCCCTCGCACCAAGCCTACGGTGCGCGTCGCCAGCCCGGCCCGGCCTGTTCCTGCCCCTCGCACCAAGCCTACGGTGCGTGTCGCCAGCCCGGCCCGGCCTGTTCCTGCTCCCCGCACCAAGCCAATGGTGCGCGTCGCCAGCCCGGCCCGGCCTGTTCCTGCCCCTCGCACCAAGCCTACGGTGCGCGTCGCCAGCCCGGTCCGGCCTGTTTCTGCTCCCCGCACCAAGCCAATGGTGTGCGTCGCCAGCCCGGTATGGCCCGTTCCTGCTCCCTGCACCAAGCCAATGGTGCGCGTCGCCAGCCCGGTACGGCCCGTTCCTGCTCCCCGCACCAAGCCAGGGGTGCGCGTCGTCAGCCCGGTCTGGCCCGTTCCTGCTCCACGCACCAAGCCAGGGGTGCGCGTCGTCAGCCCGGTCCGGCCCGTTCCTGCTCCACGCACCAAGCCAGGGGTGCGCGTCGTCAGCCCGGTCCGGCCCGTTCCTGCTCCACGCACCAAGCCAGGGGTGCGCGTCGTCAGCCCGGTCCGGCCCGTTCCTGCTCCACGCACCAAGCCAGGGGTGCGCGTCGTCAGCCCGGTCCGGCCCGTTCCTGCTCCACGCACCAAGCCAGGGGTGCGCGTCGTCAGCCCGGTCCGGCCCGTTCCTGCTCCACGCACCAAGCCAGGGGTGCGCGTCGTCAGCCCGGTCCGGCCCGTTCCTGCTCCACGCACCAAGCCAGGGGTGCGCGTCGTCAGCCCGGTCCGGCCCGTTCCTGCTCCACGCACCAAGCCAGGGGTGCGCGTCGTCAGTCCGGCACAACCCGTGCCTGGGTCACCGGTGCCTGGTCAGGTACCGGTCAGCTGCTCCACATCGGAGCCTAAGCAATCCGCTCCACCGATGTCCAGTCCAGCTCCAGCCAGCGGGGCCAGACCGGATCAGGGGCGCTACGGGGGGATTGTTGGAGGGTGGTGGTCAAGCCCGGAGCCGGAACCGCCTCCGAGAAGGAATGCCCACCCAGCCCTCCCCTGTTCGGTTATGTTTAGGCGCGGTCGCAGTCCGCGCCTTTGGGGGGGGGGGGGTACTGTCACACCCTGGCTCTGGGGACTCTAATATGTTGAGCCAGGGTGTGTAGAGTCTATGTGTTTTGGTTCTACGTTCTATTATCTAGTTCTTGTATTTCTATGTTGGCCAGAGTGGTTCTCAATCAGAGGCAACGAGTGTCAGCTGTGGCTGGTTGTCTCTGATTGGGAACCACATTTAGACAGGCTGTTTTCCCACAGTAGTTGTGGGATCTTGTTCCGTGTTGGTTGTGTTAGACCTAGGACGTCACGTTATCGTTTGTTGTTTTGTTTATTGTGTGCACTTAATAAAATAAGTATGTACGAATATCACGCTGCGCCTTGGTCCTCCTCCTTCGACGATCGTGACAATTGGTAATTTTTTATTGTGGGGGGTGAGCTCTCTCTCTCTCTCTCTCTCTCTCTCGACCTCTGCATGCTCGGCTATGAAAAGCCTCCGTGCTTCTAATGTGCGTCTGCAATGCTTGCTGTTTGGGGTTTTAGGCTGGGTTTCTGTATAAGCACTTTGTGATGTCTGCTGATGTAAAAATGGCTTTATAAATACATTAGATTGAGTGATTGATGGTGGTATAACACGAAGATCAGAATGCTGAGAACCAAGCGGTTGTGAGTTCAAATCCCAGGTGAGGAGATGTTGAATAATAATACTAGTATACAGTGCCTTCAGAAAGTATTCACACCTCTGGACTTTTTCCACATTTTGTTGTTAACAGCCTGAATTTAAAAGATTGAATTGAGATTTGTCTGGTCACTGGCCTACACACAATACCCCATAAAGTGGAATTATGTTGTTCAATTTAAAAAACAATAATTACAAATGAAAGCTGAAATGTCTTGGGTAAATAAGTATTCAACCCCTTTGTTATGGCAAGCCTAAATAAGTTCAGATGTAAAAATGTGATTAACAAGTCACATAATAAGTTACATGGACTCACTCACTACAGTTTTTCTCGATTGCTAAGACACATTTCTTGAAAGCTGCTCTCATTTTCTCTTAACTGTGAACACAAAACCCAATTTTCAAGCTACATACACAAAACCTCAGACTCTTCTTGCAAAACCAAACTTTCACCTCAAAACAGTTCAATCTGTGCTCAAAACTGAACTATGTTGTCAAATCGTGCCCCGAGTCAATCAAAATTAAAAACACTACTGAACAGTCACTAAACACTACGTAGAAAAATAGAAAACACAATGCTCAGGACATGAAGCTGGAGAAATACATGTTTATTGTTCACTGTAGGCTAAATGCATGTTGCAAAACAAAAAAAAACTGTGCATTTAGCACTTGTATAAAAAGACAAAACAGAAATCTTGTGCATTTACATGTAGCACTTGTAAAAACAAACAGAAATCTTATGCGTTTGCCACTTGTGTACAGTAAGCCCATGTAAAAAGAAAGTACAAAAATATACAAATAAGTGCATTACTCAGCCACAGCATCATGTCTCCGTACTGGGTCAGGCCACAGGACTTCATCCACATCACAGGCCACATTTTGTCTGGCCAGGCAACGGGGGAAAAAACCCCTGGCATGCCTTATCCAGGCTTGGCATGCCTCCACACCTATGTCATCACAGGCAAGTCCCATGGCTTGCAGGAGATTTACCCTGGTGGAAGGTTGGCGTTCATATACCTTCCACCGCCATGAGGAGAAGAATTCCTCAATGGGGTTTAGGAAAGGGGAGTACGGTGGAAGGCAAAGATTGATAAAACCTTGGTTCATATTGTACCACTCTCTAACCTGGAGGGCTCTGTGAAAACTCACATTGTCCCAAACAACAACATATATGGGATGCTCATCCTGCTGCCCTAACAAAGATTCTCGCATGTGATTGAGGAAAATGAGGAGCTGGTGAGTGTTGTAGGGCCCCAGGTTGGCATGATGGTGGACAACCCCATGATTGCTGATGGCAGCACATAATGTGACATTGCCACCACGCTGCCCAGGAACACCAACAATGGCCCGATGGCCAATCACATTACGGCCTCCCCTTCTCCTTTTAGTGAGATTACTGTAAACCCAGCTTCATCCATGTAGATGTATTGATGGGGTCTTTCCATTGCATCCAGTTGAAAAACCCGCTGTAGAAATAGATATAGTTTTGTAAGTGATACGGAAAAAGTGATTTAGGCCACTACAGTAAATCACTACTTAGAGTAATCAACATTGAATGTGTCTGGATATATGCCAACCTGTACATACTGGAATCTTTGCTCTTTGACTCTGTCTGAGTTGCGATCAAAGGGCACTCTGTATAGCTGTTTCATGCGCAGTCTGTTGCGCTTGAGGACACGATCAACAGTAGAGAGGCTGACACTGTTGATACCCTCAAAATTTAAATGGTCCTCAATGATCTTCTGCTGAATTTCACTCAGTTTAATGGCATTGTTCTCACGGACCATATCAACAATTAGGGTCTCTTGGTGTGGGGAGAACATACCTGTCCTCCCACCCCCATGTGGCAGTCTTTCAATTCTACAAAAAGAGAACATGGAGTTACAAAAAATATACATGGAATACTAGGCCTACAAACAGTTAGACCAACCCTCCATTACAATACTACAGTACATTGGTACAGTGATGTACTGAAACATATATTTACTTACAGTATACTGTGGTACAGTATATAGTATGTCATACAGTAATTGCTGTCAACATTTACATACTGTACTATAATGTCAAAAAAAGGTAATTACCTGTTCTCTTCTCTAAATCTTCGGACTATGGTGGACACAGTGAATCTACTGATGTTTGGTTGTACCCTTTGTCCAGCCTCCCTCATGCTCATACCATGGACAAGAACATGGTCAATCACAGTAGCTCTGATTTCATCAGATATTACTGTTCTTTGTCTTCGCTGACCACCTCGACCATCTCGACCTCCTCTCACACGAACTCTTCCTCTCAGATTTCTATCCATTGTAGGGCCTCACAAACCAGTGCTCTCTGAACTGGCTTACTGTATATGTTCCCTCACATCATTAGCCACAAGTGTGATCAATTTTGAGTTGTTGTGTTCAAGTGGTGACACCTGTGCTCTAATTGTGTTTGCCTTTTGTCACCTGTGCTCACCATTATGCAGCACGGGTGCATCACAATGAAAATGTGTTGGCAAGTTATGTCTAAACAGGTGAAAAGTGCTTATGGTTTTGCCAAAAGAGTGATTGATTCAATCAGTGGGTTCAGGCAACTGAGCATTTGGTTCAGACAATAGGGTTTAGTGTTTTAGCAATTGAGAAAAACTGTAATGGTGTTTAACATGATTTTTGAATGACTACCTCATCTCTGTACCCCACACATGCAATTATCTCTAAGTTCCCTCAATCGAGCAGTGAATTTCAAATTCAACCACAAAGACCAGGGTTTTCCAATGCCTCGCAAAGAAGGGCACCTATTGGTACAGTATATGGGTAAAAAGAAAGAAGCATACATTGTTATTAATTACACTTTGGATGGTGTATCAATACACCCAGTCACTAAAAAGATACAGGCGTCCCTTCCTAACTTTGTTGCCGGAGAGGAAGGAAACCATTCAGGGATTTCAAGATGAGGCCAATGGTGACTTTAAAACAGTTATAGAGTTTAATGGCTGTGATAGGAGAAAAATTAGGATGGATCAACAACATTGTAGTTACTCCACAATACTAACCTAATTGACAGAGTGAAAAGAAGGAAGCCTATAAAGAATACAAATATTCCAAAACTGTCACGACTTCGGCCGAGGCTTCCTCCCCTCCTTGTTCGGGCAGGCTTCGTCGTTCATCATCACAATTGTCTTGTCTCGTTATCACACACACCTGGTTCTAATCCCCTAATTAGTCTGTGTATAAGTGTTCCCTCTGCCCCTTGTCCTTGTGGGTGATTGTTTATTGTGAAGGTTAGTGAAGCTCGGTGGACCTCGTGTATTTTGTTAGACAGGAGTATTTTCCGGTGTGCCTTGTATTTTCCTGTGCACCTGTTTTGTGCCCTGGAGTGTGTTTGACGCAGTTCTGCGTAAACCTGTATTTTGCGGATTAAAGCCTGTTTTTTCTGTGATTTACCCTCCTGCGCCTGACTCCTTCAACACCACCTCATCACAGAATCACCCACCCAAGTCAGCGGGAGAAGAGCGCATGCCTGGAGTCGTGGCACGGGTCCAGGATCATTCCACGATGCTGGCCAGCTTGGGGGAAGTGATGGATCGGGTTCTTCAGGTTGTCCAACGCCTGGAGATGAGAGAACTCGATCTGTCGAGACCAGCTGGCCAACCGGATCCAGCCACCTACACCCCAGCACCCCGGAGGGATCCAGATATCCCAACCACGGGCGTTTGATGGGACGACGGCGCTGTGCCAGGGATTCCTCCTCCAATTGGAGCTTTACTTCGCCAGCATCAGGCCGGAACCATCGGAGCGGGAGAAGGTGTCCGTCCTCGTTTCCTGCTTCTGCTAAAAGCCCTGGAGTGGGCCAACGCGGTGTGGAACAAGGGAGGAGCCGCGTTGGAGGACTACATGGAGTTTGCTCTCCTCTTTCCCGAGGGTGAGCGACTGGTCCATCTGAGGCAGGGGACGAGGACCGCGCAGGACTTCGTGTTGGAGTTTCGGACGCTGGCAGTGGGGTCCGGGTGGAACGAGCGGGCCCTGATCGACCATTTCCGGTGCCATCTGCGGGAGGACGTCTGACGGGAGCTAGCCTGCCGAGACACCATGTTGTCCTTCAACAAACTGGTGGACATGGCCATTCGTTTGGACAACCTGCTGGCAGCCAGAGGACGTCCTGGTAGGGGTCTGCCCGTTTCCACCCCGGACGACTTGGATCCCGAGCCGATGGAGCTGGGTGGAGCCACCGGCCCGAGAGAGCGGAGGAGGACAGCGACAGTGCCACTCTGGTGGCACGAAGAGACAATACACCACACGTCGTAGTCAACGTTCTTTTGGGCCGGGAGGCGCAGGCAGGGCACTCACGCAACACCCCAGGTATCGAACACCCACACTTGTTCAGAGCCCTCTGCTGCACACTGTACCCTATCTATCCACTTTCCCGATCTCATGGTAGTTCCCCAGTGTAAGGCGCTAGTCGATTCAGGCGCAGCTGGGAACTTTATGGACAGGGCATTCACACGCCGTCAAGGCATAACATTGGTTCCCCTATCCATTCCACTCCCCATCAGAGCACTCGCTAGTCGACCAATAGGATCCGGGTTTCTTACGGAAGTCACGATACCAGTCACCATGATCACCCAGGAGACTCATTTTGAGCAGGTTAATTTTTCGATTATTGAATCTCCTGCTTTCCCTGTGGTATTAGGTATCCCTTGGCTAGCACTCCACAACCCCACCTTCTCAAGGCCGCAGAGGGCTCTCACGGGGTGGTCGCGAGAGTGTCAGGGTAGGTGTCTAGATGTTTCCGTTGGTGCAACCACAGTGGAAAGTCCAGACAGTACCTCCACGTGCGCATTACCCCCGAATACCTCGATCTGGCGCAAGCGTTCTCTAAAATGCAGGCAACTAAATTACCACCTCATCGGGCGGGGGATTGCGCGATAAACCTCCGGGGAGACGCTGTACCTCCCAGGAGTCATATATACCCCCTGTCACAGGCTGAAACCGCAGCCGAGTCCCTGCACCAGGGGTATATACGTCCCTCCAATTCACCCCCCTCCTCAAGTTTCTTCTTTGTGAAGAAGAAGGATGGAGGTCTGCACCCGTGCATTGATTATCGACCACTGAACAGGGAGACGATAAGATTTAGTTATCCTCTCCCCCTCATTCCTTCGGTAATTGAATCAATGCATGGGGCGCGCTTCTTCACCAAATTAGATCTCAGGAGTGCGTACAACCTGGTGCGTATCCGAGAGGGAGATGAGTGGAAGACAGCATTCAGCACAACCACGGGGCATTATGAATACCTGGTGATGCCCTATGGTTTGATGAATGCTCCCTCAGTTTTCCAGTCCTTTGTGAACAAGGTGTTTCGGGACATGCTTGGTCGCGGTGTAGTGGTCTACATCGATGACATCCTGGTGTATTCCGCTACTCGCACTGAGCATGTGTCCCTGGTTCGCAAGGTGCTGGCCCGACTGTTGGAGAATTACCTTTATACTAAGGCAGAGAAGTGTCTGTTTCTCCAACAGTCCGTTTCCTTCCTCGGATACCGCATTACCACCTCAGGTGTGGAGATGGAGGGAGATCGCATTTCAGCCGTGCGTAATTGGCTGACTCCAACCACGGTTAAGGAGGTGCAGTGCTTCCTTGGCTTTGCCAACTACTATCTGAGGTTTATCCAGGGCTTTGCAAGGTCGCAGCTACCATTACATCCCTGTTGAAGGGTGGGCCGTCGGCTCCGCTGGTCTGCTGAGGCTGACCTGGCCTTCAGCAAACTATGGGGTCTGTTCACCTCAGCCCCAGTAGTGGCCCACCCCGATTCATCACTACCGTTCATAGTGGAGGTGGATGCGTCCGAGGTTGGGATAGGAGCTGTCCTGTCTCAACGCTCTAAGAAGCTCAGCCCGGCGGAGCAGAACTACAACGTTGGTGATCGGGTGCTGTTGGTTGTTGTCCGAACCATGCCCGTGTGGAGGCATTGGCTCGAAGGGCGAAACACCCTTTCCTCATCTGGACAGACCACCGTAACCTGGAGTACATCCGGGCAGCGAGGAGGCTGAATCCTCGCCAGGCCAGTTGGGCCCTATTCTTCACCCGGTTTGATTTTAAACTGTCATACATTCCAGGTACAAAGAACG
The DNA here is from genome assembly GCF_964263955.1 of Coregonus lavaretus. Taxonomy (NCBI): domain Eukaryota; kingdom Metazoa; phylum Chordata; class Actinopteri; order Salmoniformes; family Salmonidae; genus Coregonus; species Coregonus lavaretus. Next base: position 48,235,304 of record NC_139995.1, read on the forward strand.
TGAAGGCAGACGCACTGTCCCGGCTGTATGACACAGAGGAGAGGCCCAGAGACAACACCCCAATACTCCCGGTCTCCTGCATTGTGGCGCCGGTAGTATGGGCGATGGACGCGGATATAGAGCAGGCATTACGCACAGATCCATCTCCACCGCAGTGTCCAGCTGGGCTGCGGTACGTGCCTGCTCTTATCCGTGATCGTCTGATCTTCTGGGCACACACGTCACCATCCTCTGGTCACCCAGGTACAGTGAGGGAAAAAAGTATTTGATCCCCTGCTGATTTTGTACGTTTGCCCACTGACAAAGAAATGATCAGTCTATAATTTTAATGGTAGGTTAATTTGAACAGTGAGAGACAGAATAACAACAAAAAAATCCAGAAAAACTCATGTCAAAAATGTTATAAATTGATTTGCATTTTAATGAGGGAAATAAGTATTTGACCCCCTCTCAATCAGAAAGATTTCTGGCACTCAGGTGTCTTTTATACAGGTAACGAGCTGAGATTAGGAGCATTCTCTTAAAGGGAGTGCTCCTAATCTCAGCTTGTTACCTGTATAAAAGACACCTGTCCACAGAAGCAATCAATCAATCAGATTCCAAACTTTCCACCATGGCCAAGACCAAAGAGCTCTCCAAGGATGTCAGGGACAAGATTGTAGACCTACACAAGGCTGGAATGGGCTACAAGACTATCGCCAAGCAGCTTGGTGAGAAGGTGACAACAGTTGGTGCCATTATTCGCAAATGGAAGAAACACAAAAGAACTGTCAATCTCCCTAGGCCTGGGGCTCCATGCAAGATCTCACCTCGTGGAGTAGCAATGATCATGAGAACGGTGAGGAATCAGCCCAGAACTACACGGGAGGATCTTGTCAATGATCTCAAGGCAGCTGGGACCACAGTCACCAAGAAAACAATTGGTAACACATTACGCCGTGAAGGACTGAAATCCTGCAGCGCCCGCAAGGTCCCCCTGCTCAAGAAACACATATACAGGCCCGTCTGAAGTTTGCCAATGAACATCTGAATGATTCAGAGGAGAACTGGGTGAAAGTGTTGTGGTCAGATGAGACCAAAATCGAGCTCTTTGCCATCAACTCAACTCGCCGTGTATGGAGGAGGAGGAATGCTGCCTATGATCCCAAGAACACCATCCCCACCGTCAAACATGGAGGTGGAAACATTATGCTTTGGGGGTGTTTTTCTGCTAAGGAGACAGGACAACTTCACCGCATCAAAGGGACGATGGACGGGGCCATGTACCGTCAAATCATGGGTGAGAAACTCCTTCCCTCAGCCAGGGCATTGAAAATGGGTTGTGGATGGGTATTCCAGCATGACAATGATCCAAAACACACGGCCAAGGCAACAAAGGAATGGCTCAAGAAGAAGCACATTAAGGTCCTGGAGTGGCCTAGCCAGTCTCCAGACCTTAATCCCATAAACAATCTGTGGAGGGAGCTGAAGGTTCGAGTTGCCAAACGTCAGCCTCAAAACCTTAATGAGTTAAAGAAGATCTGCAAAGAGGAGTGGAACAAAATCCCTCCTGAGATGTGTGCAAACCTGGTGGCCAACTACAAGAAACGTCTGACCTCTGTGATTGCCAACAAGGGTTTTGCCACCAAGTTCTAAGTCATGTTTTGCAGAGGGCTCAAATACTTATTTCCTTCATTAAAATGCAAATCAATTTATAACATTTTTTACATGCGTTTTTCTGGATTTTTTTGTTGTTATTCTGTCTCTCACTGTTCAAATAAACCTACCATTAAAATTATAGACTGATCATGTCTTTGTCAGTGGGCAAACGTACAAAATCAGCAGGGGATCAAATACTTTTTCCCCTCACTGTATCAGCCGTACAGTGCGCTGCTTGAGCGGAAAGTACTGGTGGCCTACCTTGGCTAAGGACGTGAGGGTGTACGTCTCCTCCTGCTCGGTGTGCGCCCAGAGTAAGGCACCTAGACAATTCCCAACGGGTAAGCTACAACCATTACCAGTTCCATAACGACCATGGTCTCATCTTAGTATTGATTTTCTGACTGATCTTCCCCTCTCCCAAGGTAACACTACCATCCTGGTCGTTGTGGACCGCTTCTCCAAGTCCTACCGCCTACTTCCTCTGCCCGGTCTCCCCACGGCCCTGCAGACTGCGGAGGCCCTGTTTACTCATGTCTTCCGGCACAACGGGGTGCCAGAGGATATTGTGTCCGACCGAGGTCCCCAGTTCATGTCCAAGGTTTGGAAGGCGTTCATGGAACGTCTTGGGGTCTCGGTCAGCCTGACCTCTGGGTTCCACCCAGAGTCAAATGGGCAGGTGGAACAAGTAAATCAGGATGTGGGTAGGTTCCTGCGGTCCTACTGCCAGGACCGGCCGGGGGAGTGGTCGGTGTTCTTGCCATGGGCAGAATTTGCCCAGAACACTCTCCGCCACTCCTCTTCTAACCTAACACCATTCCAATGTATTTTAGGTTACCAACCAGTTCTGGCACTGTGGCACCAGAGCCAGACCGAGGCTCCTGCAGTGGATGACTGGTTTCAGGCGCCCACATTCACCTCCAGCGCGCCGTGCATCGTCCGAAGGCCAATGCTGACCGTCACTGCAGTGAGGCCCCGGTCTTCGTACCGGGGCATCGGGTCTGGCTCTCGATCCGGAATCTGCCCCTCCGCCTGCCCTGCCGGAAGCTGAGCCCGCGGTTTGTGGGGCCGTATTAACCCCTCGTTTCATGTGTCTCTCCTCAGGCCGGTGGTGGTTGGTCCACTCCAGGAGTCTGAGGTGCGGGAGGTTCCTCCAACTCCTCTGGACATCGAGGGGGCCCCGGCGTACTCTGTCCGTGCCATCCTGGATTCGAGGCGTCGGGTGGGGGGCCTTTAGTACCTCGTGGAGTGGGAGGGTACGGTCCGGAGGAACGTTGCTGGGATATCCTCGATCCCTCCCTGTTGCGGGATTTCCACCGTTGCCATCCGGCTCGCCCTGCTCCGCGTCCTCCTAGCCGTCCCCGAGGCCGTGGTCGGCGCGCCGCTGGGGCAGCGCGTCGGGGGAGAGGTACTGTCACGACTTTGGCCGAGGCTGCCTCCCCTCCTTGTTTGGGCAGGCTTAGACATTCGTCGTCACCGGAGAACTAACCACTGCCGCCCCAATCATCATCACAATTGTCTCGTTATCACACACACCTGGTTCTAATCCCCTAATTAGTCCATGTATAATTGTTCCCTCTGCCCCTTGTCCTTGTGGGTGATTGTTTATTGTGAAGGTTAGTGAAGCTCGGTGGAGCTCGTGTATTTTGTTCGACAGGAGTATTTTCCTGTGTGCCTTGTATTTTCCAGTGCACCTGTTTTGTGCCTTGGAGTGTGTTTGATGCAGTTCTGTGTAAACCTATATTTTGCGGATTAAAGCCTGTTTTTTCTGTGATTTACCCTCCTGCGCCGACTCCTTCAACACCACCTCATCACAAAAACATGCATCCTGTTTGCAATAAGGCACTAAAGTAATACTGCAAAACAATTGGCAAATAAATTAACTTTTTGTCCTGAATACAAAGTATTATGTTTGGGGAAATCCAATACAACATGTTACTGAGTACCACTCTCCATATTTTCAAGTAAAGTGATGGCTGCATCATGCACAATAACCTAAAACTCAAGACCAAATCTACACTGGTGTTACTTAACAAGAAGACAGTGAATGTTCCTGATTGGCTGAGTTATAGTTGTGACTTAAATCTGCTTGAAAATCTATGGCAAGACTTGAAAATGGTTGTCTAGCAATGATCAACAACCAATTTGAAAGTGCTTGAAGAATTCAGAAAATAATAATGGGCAAATATTGTGCAATCCAGGTGTGCAAAGCTCTTAGAGACTTACCCAGAAAGACTCACAGCTGTAATCGCTGTCAAATGGGATTATAATGTGTATTGGAATCAGGGGTGTGAATGCTTATGTAAATTAAATATTTATGTATTTCATTTACAATACATTTGCAAAAATGTCTAAAAACATGTTTTCACATTGTCATTATGGGGTATTGTGTGTAGATGGATGAGGAAAAAAATCTATTTAATCAATTTTAAATTCAGACTAACACAACAAAAGGGGTATAAATACTTTCTGAAGGCACTGTAAATAAACATACATAATGTAGTCACGTGTGTCAAATATGTATGTTGAAAACACTATGTTAAAAGCACTGTGTGAGTATCATAAAAACTAATTTTTCTTTGCAGGGCATCACCTGTGAAATCTCGTGAACATTTGAACCCACATGTAAAAGGTTATGTGATCATGTGAAAATCAACATGTGAAACTTCATGTGAAATATCATCACATGTGAAGTGTTCCAAAAACACATGGTTTCACACAGTGGTGTAAAGTACTTACACTACCAGTCAAAAGTTTGGACACACCTACTCATTTAAGTATTTTAAAAAAATGTTTACCCTTTTTTTACATTGTAGAATAATAGTGAAGGCATCAAAACTATGAAATAACCCCCCCCCCCCCCCCCCCTACCTTGTCACAACACAATTGATTGGCTCAAACGCATGAAGAAGGACATACATTCCACAAATTCACTTTTAAGAAGGCACACCTGTTAATTGAAATGTAATCCAGGTGACTACCTCATGAAGCTGATTGAGAGAATGCCAAGAGTGTGCAAAGCTGTCATCAAGGCATCGGGTGGCTATTCAAATAATCTCAAATATAACATATATTTTGATTTGTTTAACACTTTTTTGGTTACTACATGATTCCATATGTGTTATTTCATAGTTTTGATGTCTTTACTATTGTTATACAATGTAGAAAATAGTAAAAATCAGGAAAAACCCTGGAATGAGTAGGTGTGTCCAAACTTTTGACCGGTACTGTATGTACAGCAGTGGAGGCTGCTGAGGGGAGGACGACACTTAATAATGGCTGGTACTGTAAGTAAAAATACTTTAAAGTACTACTTGAGTAGTTTTTTGGGTATCTGTACTTTACTTTGCTATTTATATTTTTGACAACTTTTACTTTTACTTCACTACATTCCTAAAGAAAATAATGTACTTTTTACTCCATACATTTTCCCTGACACCCAAAAGTACTCGTTACATTTTGAATGCTTAGCAGGACAGAAAATGGTTCAATTCACACACTTATCAAGAGAACATCCCTGGTCATCCCTACTGCCTCTGATCTGGCCGACTCACTAAACACAAATACTTTGTTTGTAAATGATGTCTGAGTGTTGGAGTGTGCCCCTGGCTATCTGTAAATTTAAAAAACAAGAAAACTGTGCCATCTGGTTTGCTTAATATAATACATTTTTAATCATTCGTACCTTTACTTTTACTTTTGATACTTAAGTATATTTAAAACCAAATACTTTTAGACTTTTACTCAAGTGACATTTTACTGGGTGACTTTCACTTTTAACTTGAGTCATTTTCTATTAAGGTATTTTTACTTTTACTCAAATATGACAATTGGGTACTTTTTCCACCACTGGTTTCACATGATTTCATATGTGAAATTTCACATGTAAAATAACATTTCACAGGGAGTACAGCAGAGAACTGAGGACACATCCATGGGGTTGATTGAAGTGGATTTAACAAGTGACATCAATAAGGGGTCATAGCTTTCATCAGGTCAGTCTATATCATGGAAAGAGCAGGTGTTAATGTTTTGCACACTCTGTGTATATTACCGAAACATAATACTGTAGAGCCTACAGTATATTGATTCAATGTTCTTCATTCAATTTAGAAACTTCAGCAGATACACAAAGCTATTTCTGTCACCATGTTGTTAGCTAGCTAACTAACAAAGCAACAGGATGGTCAAGTATTGATTTTATTGATGATAATAAAGTCAATTATTGGCATTCCTTTGTAGCTAAGCAGAATTACTGCACAGTTGGTGATACTACTGTAGCAGTAAAGTCTGTGACAATGTAGTGACTACAGTATGTCAACTACATAAAGCACAGGGCACACCATAACGAATGTCGGCCATGCCTTGCGCCTGCAGCACTGTAAGTAGCAACGCGCATGCCCCACCCACCTGAGGATCTGTCTTTTTCAGCCATTTCCTGTCTTAGAGGGGTGCAAAGTCCACTTGTCACTTAAATCTCCCTGGATTGATTGATTTCATTTTACTCCTGCGATTCTTTCATACTCTTGCTTGTGTCTGTAGTTTTTTCTGTGAAAACGTTATGACCGCGGAAATGTTTGTAATGACCTGTCAAACACACCTCGGTAATGACTGAAATGGGCTCAATGGAATACGTTGTCTTTCCGTTGCATCTATAAGAACGCTAAAGCTTCGTCTGGGATTCAACAATTCATCTCGACACTTGCATCACAAAAAAAGAGAAGAAAGATGTCACACCCTGGCTCTGGGGACTCTATATGTTGAGCCAGGGTGTGTATATTCTATGTATTGTATTTCTGTGTTGGCCAGAGTGGTTCCCAATCAGAGGCAACGAGTGTCAGCTGTTGCTGGTTGTCTCTGATTGGGAGCCATATTTATAGAGGCTGTTTTCCCACAATAGTTGTGGGATCTTGTTCCTTTCGGTGTTTCCAGTTGGTTTGTTCCTAGTTAGGTTTGTCCTTTGGATGTCACGTATCGTTTGTTGTTTTGTTTCACTGTTCGTGTTAGTTCGATTAATAAAGTATGTTTGCTTTCAACGCTGCGCATTGGTCTACTCCGTCTAACGATCGTGACAGAAGATCCCACCATACCAGGACCAAGCAGCGTGTCCAGGAGCAGGCGGCCTGGACATGGGAGGAAGCGCCGGGAAAGGAGCTGGAGAGGTTGGCGATGGCCCAGGTGGGCAAATCGTGGTCCTGGGAGGACATGCTCGGGGGCAAAGGGCCATGGGCTAAGATTAAGGCCCTGGCGAGAGAGGAGCAACGGCGTCAACAGTGTCGTCATCGGACGGACGAGAGACAACCCCAGAAATTTTTTAGGGGGGGGCACACAGCATGGGCGACTGGGCAGCAGGAGGCTGCCACAGGGCGAAATGGGAGAGGAGGAGAGAAGGCCACCGGGTTACGGGGAACCATTGGAGAGAGGAGGGAAGGAAGTTGTAGAGGCACGGCGAGAGGTACTGAGGTGTATTGCCAGTCCGGTCCGGCCCGTTCCTGATCCCCGTTTAAGGCCAGTGGTGTGTGTTCCCAGTACGGTCCGGCCTGTTCCTGTTCCTCGCACCAAGCCTACGGTTCGCGTCGCCAGCCCGGCCCGGCCTGTTCCTGCTCCTCGCACCAAGCCTACGGTGCGCGTCGCCAGCCCGGCCCGGCCTGTTCCTGCTCCTCGCACCAAGCCTACGGTGCGAGTCGTTAGCCCGGTAAGGCCCGTTCCTGCCACTCGCACCAAGCCTACGGTGCGCGTCGCCAGCCCGGCCCGGCCTGTTCCTGCCCCTCGCACCAAGCCTACGGTGCGCGTCGCCAGCCCGGCCCGGCCTATTCCTGCTCCTCGCACCAAGCCTACGGTGCGCATCGCCAGCCCGGCCCGGCCTGTTCCTGCCACTCGCACCAAGCCTACGGTGTGCGTCGCCAGCCCGGCCCGGCCTGTTCCTGCTCCTCGCACCAAGCCTACGGTGCGCGTCGCCAGACCGGCCCGGCGCCAGACCGGCCCGGCCTATTCCTGCGCCTCGCACCAAGCCTATGGTGCATATCGCCAGCCCGGCCCGGCCTGTTCCTGCCACACGCACCAAGCCTACGGTGTGCGTCGCCAGCCCGGCCCGGCCTGTTCCTGCTCCTCGCACCAAGCCTACGGTGCGCGTCGCCAGCCCGGCCCGGCCTGTTCCTGCCCCTCGCACCAAGCCTACGGTGCGCGTCGTCAGCCCGGTCCGGCCCGTTCCTGCTCCACGCACCAAGCCAGGTGTGCGTATCGTCAGTCCGGTACGGCCCGTTGCTGCTCCACGCACCAAGCCATGGGTGCGCATCGTCAGCCCGGTCCGGCCCGTTCATGTTCCACGCACCAAGCCAGGGGTGCGCATCGTCAGCCCGGTCCGGCCCGTTCCTGCTCCACGCACCAAGCCAGGGGTGCGCATCGTCAGCCCGGTACGGACCGTTCCGGCTCCACGCACCAAGCCAGGGGTGCGCATCGTCAGCCCGGTCCGGCCCGTAGCTGCTCCACGCACCAAGCCAGGGGTGCGCATCGTCAGCCCGGTCCGGCCCGTCCCTGCTCCACGCACCAGGCCAGGGGTGTGCGTCGTCAGTCCGGCACAACCCGTGCCTGGGTCACCGGTGCCTGGTCAGGTACCGGTCAGCTGCTCCACACCGGAGCTGAAGCAATCCGCTTCTACGATGTCCAGTCCAGCTCCGGTCAGCGGGGCCAGACCGGACCAGGGGCGCCACGGGGGGATGGTTGAAGGGTGGTGGTCTAGCCCGGAGCCGGAACCGCCTCCGAGGAGGAATGCCCACCCAGCCCTCCCCTGGGTTGTTGATGTTTAGGCGCGGTCGCAGTCCGCGCCTTTAGGGGGGGGTACTGTCACACCCTGGCTCTGGGGACTCTATATGTTGAGCCAGGGTGTGTATATTCTATGTATTGTATTTCTGTGTTGGCCAGAGTGGTTCCCAATCAGAGGCAACGAGTGTCAGCTGTTGCTGGTTGTCTCTGATTGGGAGCCATATTTATAGAGGCTGTTTTCCCACAATAGTTGTGGGATCTTGTTCCTTTCGGTGTTTCCAGTTGGTTTGTTCCTAGTTAGGTTTGTCCTTTGGATGTCACGTATCGTTTGTTGTTTTGTTTCACTGTTCGTGTTAGTTCGATTAATAAAGTATGTTTGCTTTCAACGCTGCGCATTGGTCTACTCCGTCTAACGATCGTGACAAAAGATGACTATTTTGATGGATGTACAGTTTATTTAGTATTTTTTGTATTTTATTAGGGGTTAGATCAGCTTTAATATTGCAGATAGTTTGAGGCTTCTATCAATGTAATTGTCTGCATCATTTACAATCCCCAATATACAGTGGCTTGCGAAAGTATTCACCCCCCTTGGCATTTTACCTATTTTGTTGCCTTACAACCTGGAATTAAAATGGATATTTGGGGGGTTTGAATCATTTGATTTACACAACATGCCTTCCACTTTGAAGATGATAAATATTTTTATTGTGAAACAAACAAGAAATAAGACAAAAAAAACTTGAGTGTGCATAACTATTGACCCCCCCAAAGTCAATAATTTGTAGAGCCACCTTTTTCAGCAATTACAGCTGCAAGTCTCTTGGGGTATATCTCTATAAGATTGGCACATCTAGCCACTGGGATTTTTGCCCATTCTTCAAGGCAAAACTGCTCCAGCTCCTTCAAGTTGGATGGGTTCTGCTGGTGTACAGCAATCTTTAACTCATACCATAGATTCTCAATTGGATTGAGGTCTGGGCTTTGACTAGGCCATTCCAAGACATTTAAATGTTTCCCCTTAAACCACTCAAGTGTTGCTTTAGCAGTATGCTTAGGGTCATTGTTCTGCTGGAAGTCTCAAATCTCTGGAAGACTGAACAGTTTTCCCTCAAGAATTTCCCTGTATTTAGCGCCATCCATCATTCCTTCAATTCTGACCAGTTTCCCAGTCCCTGCCGATGAAAAACATCCCCACAGCATGATGCTGCCACCACCATGCTTCACCATGGGGATGGTGTTCTCAGGGTGATGAGAGGTGTTGGGTGTGCGCCAGACATAGCGTTTTCCTTGATGGCCAAAAAGCTCAAGTTTAGCCTCATCTGACCAGAGTACCTTCTTCCATATGTTTGGGGAGTCTCCCACATGCCTTTCGGCGAACACCAAACGTGTTTGCTTATTTTTTTCTTTAAGCAATGGCTTTTTTCTGGCCACTCTTCCGGAAAGCCCAGCTCTGTGGAGTGTACGGCTTAAAGTGGCCTATGGACAGACACTCCAATCTCCGCTGTGGAGCTTTGCAGCTCCTTCAGGGTTATCTTTGGTCTCTTTGTTGCCTCTCTGATTAATGCCCTCCTTGCCTGGTCCGTGAGTTTTGATGGGCCGCCCTCTCTTTGCAGGTTTGTTGTGGTGGCATTTTCTTTACATTTTTCTCCGTTGGATGTTCAAAGTTTTGAATATTTTTTTTTATAACCCAACCCTGATCTGTACTTCTCCACAACTTTATCCCTGACCTGTTTGGAGAGCTCCTTGGTCTTCATGGTGCCGCTTGCTTGGTGGTGCCCCTTGCTTAGTGGTGTTGCAGACTCTGGGGCCTTTCAGAACAGGTGTATATATATTGATATCATGTGACACTTAGATTGCACACAGATGGACTTTATTTAACTAATTATGTGACTTCTGAAGGTAATTGATTGCACCAGATCTTATTTAGGGGCTTGGTAGCAAAGGGGGTGAATACAAATGCATGCACCACTTTTCCGTTATTTATTTTTTAGAATTATTTGAAACAAGTTATTTTTTTCATTTCACTTCACCAATTTGGACTATTTTGTGTATGTTCATTACATGAAATCCAAATAGAAATCCATTTAAATTACAGGTTGTAATGCAACGAAATAGGAAAAACAGCAAGAGGGATGAATACTTTTACAAGGCACTGTATGTGCCCAGGTAGGACCCCAGGTGGCACCCCTAGAGGAGGGGGGGAAACGCCAATGGGGATTGAATGCTTTTGCAAGGCACTGTATTTTTGTTATTGTAAATATATATATATATTATTTTAAATATATATATTTTTTAAAGATATTTTCCTTCTTTATTATTATTTTACCCTAACCCTACCACCCCTCCCTTAATTGGAGTAAATTAATTTAATATATTTTCCTTCTTTATTATTTGCCGCTTGTCACGCCATGGCCGTGAGAGGCCTGTTGTTTTTAGTTGGTTTGGTCAGGGTGTGAGTTTCTATGTTATATATTCTATGTTTACGTTCTAGTTAGTCTATTTCTATGTTGCAGTTCTAGGTTGTGTGTCTATGTTTGGCCGGGTGTGATTCCCAATCAGAGACAGCTGTCGCTCGTTGTCTCTGATTGGGGATCATACTTAAGTAGCCTGTTTGCCTACCTTAGTTGTGGAATCTTGTTCCGTTTAGGCGTGTATGTGTATAACCTGAGGACTTCACGTTACGTTGTTTCTTGTTTTGTTGTATGTTTATTGAGTAAATAAACATGTACGCTTTTCACGCTGCACCTTGGTCTGACCCGTCTCTCAACGTTCGTGACAGAAGATCCCACCACAAAAGGACCAAGCAGTGTGCCCAGAAGTAGCAAACGCCTGGTACTCAACGGGAAGCTACGTTGGTAGATGTCCTCCTCGGTTGGGGGAAAATCACAGAGGAGGAGGCCGTCCGTTACGGTAAGGCAATGAAGGAGGAAGCCCGGGTAGGAGAGGATCAACGGCGACATCAACGATGCCGGCCGAAGAGGAAGCCCGAGAAGCAGCCCCAAGAAAATTGTGGGGAGGGGCTCACGGGGTGGACGACGAGGCAGCAGGAGGCCGTGAAAGGGCTGACTAGAGAGGAGGAGGCCGCTATTTTAGAGGTCCTCCAAGACCTGCGGATCGAGAGAGAAGAGCCCCGACCACTGCACCCGGTGGGGTTCCAGTTGGAGTCCCTACGACCATGGGAAAAGGAATGGGAACAGTTTTACACTGAGGAGTCGGAGGATGACGACGACGATGAGTTTCTGTTTCCTAACTCGTGGGGGCTCCCGGAGGAGTCCTCACTGGAGGAGGATTGGGCGCGGAGAGAGAAGGACTGGAACAGTCGTACATCTCCAACGCCAGTTCCAAGCCCGGTACGCCCCGTGCCTGCTTCTCGCACCAAGCCAGTGGTGCGTGTTCCCAGTCCAGCACAGCCCGTGCCTGCTCCTCGCACCAAGCCAGTGGTGCGTGTTCCCAGTCCGGCACGGCCCGTTCCAGGACAGAAACACGCACCGAAAATGGAGTCAGCAGGTACAGTCGCTCCGTCCGGATCTTTGGAGGAACGTATCCAACAGCAGGCAAGCAGGATCCAGGCGCTCGGCAGCGCAATGGAGCGCGTGGTGAGTAGATTGGAGCGATGGGAGAGAGGTGGCGTATCTACACCTTCTCCAACCACACAACTCACCCGACCTCCAGCGACGGTCCCCTGCAGGGTGCACTTTAGCGTGTCGGTGCCCAGTCTGGGGCCGGCAACCAGCCCAACTACCGGGTTGGTAACCACCTCTGCGTCGGTGCCCAGGGTGGGCAAAAACGTACAGCCCCGTTTTGGAGCAGAAGCTCCTAAACATATCGGTGCCCAGTCCAGCTCCGGTCAGTGGCTCCACTCCGGAGCCAGAGTAGTCCGCTCCACCAGTGCCTAGTCCAGCTCCGGTCAGCGGCTCCACTCCAGAGCCAGAGTAGTCCGCTCCACTGGTACGTGTATCCAGTCCGGCACAGCCCGTACCTGCTCCCCGCACCAATCCAGTGATGCGTGTATCCAGTCCAGTATGGCCCGTACCTGCTCCCCGCACTAAACCAGTGGTGTGTGTCGCCAGCCCGGTACGCCCCGTACCTGCTCCCCGCACCAAACCAGTGGTGCGTGTATCCAGTCCAGTACGGCCCGTACCTGCTCCCCGCACCAGACCAGTGGTGCGTGTTACCAGTCCGGCCCGGCCCGTTCCTGCTCCTCGCACCAGACCTGTGGTGTGTGTTCCCAGTCCGGCCCGGCCCGTTCCTGCTCCTCGCACCAGACCTGTGGTGCGTGTCCCCAATCCGGCCCGGCCCGTTCCTTCTCCTCGCACCAGACCAGTGGTGCGTGTCCCCAGTCCGGCCCGGCCTGTTCCACCGGGGTCCAGTTCAGCTCCAGTCAGCGGCTCCACTCCGGAGTCAGAGCAGTCCGCTCCACCGGGGTCAAGTTCAGCTCCGGTCAGTGACTCCACTCCGGAGCCAGAGCAGTCCGCTCCACCGGGGTCCAGTTCAGCTCCGGTCAGTGGCTCCACTCCAGACCCAGAAGTCAGCCCCTCTCCAGGGTCGGGACCTCCCACATCAGGGTCCAGACAGGGCTTGGTGCATCGTTGGGGGATTGCCGATCCAGGCCCAGACGTCAGCCCCTCTCCAGGTTCGGGGTCTCCCACACCAGGGTCCAGACAGGGCTTGGTGCATCGCGGGAGGATTGCCGATCCAGGCCCAGACGTCCGCCCCTCTCCAGGTTCGGGGTCTCCCACACTAGGGTCCAGACAGGGCTTGGTGCATCGTGGGAGGAAGGAGAGGGGAAACATTGCGCCGAGGTCCAGACCAGACCAGGGGCGCAACGGGGAGGCAGAGAGGAAGAGGTCGTCACGCCCGGAGCCGGATCCCCTCCGAGGCTGAAAGCTCACCCGGACACTCCCCTAATGAGTCAGGTTAGTGCGGCCGGAGTACGCACCTTTGGGGGGGGGGGTACTGTCACGCCCTGGCCGTGAGAGGCCTGTTGTCTTTAGTTGGTTTGGTCAGGGCGTGAGTTTCTATGTTATATATTCTGTTCTAGGTTGTGTGTCTATGTTTGGCCAGGTGTGATTCCCAATCAGAGACAGCTGTCGCTCGTTGTCTCTGATTGGGGATCATACTTAAGTAGCCTGTTTGCCTACCTTAGTTGTGGGATCTTGTTCCGTTTAGGCGTGTATATGTATAGCCTGAAGACTTCACGTTACGTTGTTTCTTGTTTTGTTGTATGTTTATTGAGTAAATAAACATGTACGCTTTTCACGCTGCACCTTGGTCTGACTCGTCTCTCAACGTTCGTGACACCGCTATCCCTACCACCCCTCCCCTAATTGCAGTAAGCACAACAATACTTAGGCTTCTACTTCCATCTTATGCATACTAAAGTATATACATTTTACAGACAGTATATTTTACATTAGTTATCTTTTGTTTGTTTTTATTCCCAGCCTTCAGCTACCCTCAACCCCTCCCATCTATCACTGAAGACCATCTAGTTTTGATTTCTAGCTGCCATATATTTTTCAACTGTGCTGTGATGTTTCACAAAAGTTCTGAACCTTTCTATTCTCATAGTTTCTACAGATTGTAAAATGAAAGATAAAAATTTTTGCTAAGAGTATTATTATATTATTGATCGACTGACTATGACTTTTCAAATCACCCAGCAGTGATATTTACAGAGTTAGCTCCAAGTAAATGTTGCAATTTTCTTAGCCATTCCTGAACCTGCGACCAAAAACAAGCTACACATGGGCAGTACCAAAACAAGTGATCTAATGATTATGTCTCTTCGCAGCAAAACCTGCAGAGCTGGGATGGTTGTATCCCCCATATATATATATATAACATTCTATTGGTTGTAAGAATTTTGATAATTTAAATTGAAAAGTTGACGTTTTGAATCCGGCGTCGTTTTGTGTATCAGTTTATAAACCGTGTGCCATGGAATAGGTATATAAAAAATCTCCTCCCAACTATTTTGCAAACTGTATGGCGCAGCTGTACATATTTTGGCCCTTAAATGAAAGTGGTATACTTTTTTATTTATCACAATTTTCTTAACCAATTTTGGTCTTTATTGCAGGGCCGACAGACAAGTTCTTTACCTTCTTCCTTTTCCACTTGCCTCCTCCATTTTGCGGTAATGCTCCAATCAGTTGGTTGTAATTCTGGATAGAGCAGACATTTCCATATATTTTTGTTAACTGCATGTGTGACATAACTCCACCAGTCCTTTTTATGATATACAGTACCAGTCAAAAGTTTGGACACACCTACTCATTCAAGGGTATTTCTTTATTTTACTATTTTCCACATTGTAGAATAATAGTGAAGACATCAAAACTATGAAATGACACATATGGAATCATGTAAAAACAAAAATAAAATATATTTTAATTTTGTCACGACTTCCTCCGAAGCTGCCTCCTCTCCTTGTTCAGGCAGGCTTCGGCGTTCATCGTCACCGGCCTTCTAGCCACTGCCGCTCCTCATCTCATCATTCAATTTGTTTTGTCTTGTTTATTACACACACCTGGTTCATATCCCCTCATCCGTACCTGTATAAGTGTTCCCTCTGCCCCCTTGTCTTTGTGTGTGATTGTTTATTGTGGAGGTTAGTTTAGCTCGGTGGAGCTCCTGTTATTTTGTATCGCCGGGTTATTTCACCCATGTGCCTTGTTGTTTGCCAGTGCGCCTGTTTTACGCACTGGAGTGTTGGACGCACTGCTGCGTACTACTGTGTTTTGGAATAAACCCTTTTATTCATTGATTCACCCTCCTGCGCCTGACTCCTTCATAATCACTCGCCACAGAATCACACACCCGTCATGGTGTCAGCCGGAGAGGAGCACATGCCTGAAGTCGTGGCACGGGTCCGGGAGCATTCTATGATGTTAGCCAGCTTGGGAGAAGTGATGGATTGGGTTCTCTAGGTCGTCCAACGCCTGGAGAGGAGAGGACCCGACCCATCGGGACCAGCTGAGCAACCGGATCCAGACACACACACCCCAGCACCCAGAGAGATTCATCTCTCCCAACTGAGGGATTATGACAGGACAGCTGATCGCTGCCAGGGATTCCTCCTGCAGCTGGAGATCTACTTCTCGTCTATCAGTCCGGCTCCATCGGAGCGGGAGAAAGTGTACGCCCTCATCTCCTGCCTCTCGGGGAAAGCCCTGGAGTGGGCCAACGCGATCTGGAGTGAAGGAGGAGCCGTGTTGGACAAATACAGGGAGTTAGCTCGCCTCTTCAAGGCAGTTTTTGATCACCCGCCCAAAGGAAGAGAGGCAGGCGAGCGGCTGGTCCAAATGAGGCAGGGGACGAGCACCGCGCAGGACTTTGCCATGGAGTTTCGTACTCTAGCGGCTGGGTCCGTGTGGAACGTTCGGGACATCATCAACCGTTTCCGGTGCAGCCTGCGAGGGATACCATGTTGACTTTCGACTATCTGTTGGACATGGCCATCCGGTTGGACAACCTGCTAGCTGCAAGAGGACGTCCTGGAGGGGGCCTGCCCGCTGTACCTCCCAGGAGTCATGTATATCCCCTGTCGCAGGCTGAAAAGGAGGCAATGGAGACATATATCTCCGAGTCCCTGCGCCAGGGGTTCATACGTCCCTCCACTTTGCCCTCCTCCTCAAGTTTCTTTTTTGTGAAGAAGAAAGACGGAGGTCTGCGCCCTTGCATTGATTACTGGGCACTGAACAAGGGGACAATACGTTATAGTTATCCTCTACCCCTCATTCCATCTGTAATCGAGTCAATGCATGGGGCACGCTTCTTCACAAAATTAGATCTCCGGAGTGCGTACAACCTGGTGCGTGTCCGAGAGGGGGACGAGTGGAAGACAGCATTCAGCACAACCACAGGGCATTACGAATACCCGGTGATGCCGTACGGTTTGATGAATGCTCCATCGGTCTTCCAGTCCTTTGTGAACGAGGTGTTTCGAGACATGCTTGGTCGCGGTGTAGTGGTCTACATCGATGACATTCTGGTGTATTCCGCTACGCGCGCCGAGCATGTGTCACTGGTTCGCAAAGTGCTGGGCCGACTGTTGGAACATGACCTTTATGCAAAGGCAGAAAAGTGTCTGTTTCTCCAACAGTCCGTCTCCTTCCTCGGATACCGCATTACCACCTCAGGTGTGGAGATGGAGGGAGATAGCATTTCAGCCGTACGTAATTGGCCAACTCCAACCACGTAAAGGAAGTGCAGCGCTTTATTGGCTTTGCCAACTACTATCGGAGGGTTTATCCGGGGCTTTGGCAAGGTCGCAGCTCCCATTACATCTCTGTTGAAGGGTGGGCCGTCCCGGCTCCG
This sequence comes from Coregonus lavaretus, assembly GCF_964263955.1. NCBI lineage: Eukaryota > Metazoa > Chordata > Actinopteri > Salmoniformes > Salmonidae > Coregonus > Coregonus lavaretus. The sequence continues at coordinate 48,252,029 of NC_139995.1, forward strand.
CTGGTCTGCTGAGGCTGACAGGGCCTTCAGTAACCTGAGGGTTCTGTTCACCTCAGCCCCGGTACTGGCCCATCCCGATCCATCACTACCGTTCGTAGTGGAGGTGGATGCGTCCGAGGTAGGCATAGGCGCGGTCCTATCTCAACGCTCGGGCACACCACCCAAGCTCTGCCCCGGAACAGAACCACGACGTTGGCTGTTGTCAGAGCCCTGACCGTGTGGAGGCACTGGCTCGAGGGGGCGAAATACCCTTTCCTCGTCTGGACAGACCACCGTAACCTGGAGTACATCCGGGCAGCGAGGAGGCTGAACCCTTGCCAGGCCAGGTGGGCCCTATTCTTCACCCGGTTTGATTTTACACTGTCTTATATCCCAGGTACGAAGAATGTGAAGGCACTGTCACGGCTGTATGACACAGAGGAGAGGCCCATGGACAACACCCCATAATCTCGGCCAATCTCGGGAATGGCCGGCAGGGATGTAGCTCAGTTGGTAGAGCATGTCGTTTGCAACGCCAGAGTTGTGGGTTCGTTTCCCACGGGGGGCCAGTATGAAAAAAATAAAAATAAATCTATGCACTCACTAACTGTAAGTCGCTCTGGATAAGAGCGTCTGCTAAACGACAGTTTGCAAAGCTGTCATCAAGGCAAAGGGTGGCTATTTGAAGAATCTCAAATATAAAATATATTTTGATTTGTTTAACACTTCATTTGGTTACTACATGATTCCATATGTGTTATTTCATAGTTTTGATGTCTTCACTATTATTCTACAATGTAAAAAATAGTAAAAATAAAGAAAAACCCTTGAATGAGTAGGTGTGTCCAAACTTTTGACTGTAATTTATAAAGATTATACAATTATTAAACATTTTTTCCCAAAAATAATGTTTTTTAAATCAATTAGTATAGTTGAGTTTAACCATCATATTTGTTCTAATATTTGTTCTGTCTTTTCTGTTGGATTAAACTGAAATTGCAACCAGTTTTCTATAGCTTTTGTTTTAAATAGAGATATTTTGGAGATTATTTCATATTATAATAACCAAAAGTGAGAGGTTGTAATCTATATGATGGGAAAAAGGCCATTCTTGAACACGGGTGAGCCATTCTTACTAATCTGGTAGAGAACCAGTTTGGATTTAAGTATAGTTTTCGTATGACTGAAACCTTTAGCAAGAGGTCCAATGCTTTAATAATTAATCATTTTGTTTAACTTTGTCTGGCTTGCCGTTCCAAATAAAGTGGAATATTTTTTGCTCATATTATTTTAAAAACATGTCGTTAAGTGTAGGCAGGGCCATAAGTAAATAAATAAACTGGGATATGACAAAAGAATAATCAGGGTGATTTTTCCACAAATAGACAGGTGTTGATCTTTCCATGGTAACAAAATCGTGTTTAATTTGGCTAAATTTCTATAAAAATATATTGTATTGAGATAATTTCTTTCTTTCGGGAAATGAATACAGAGTATGTCCACTTCACCGTCTGACCATTTTATTGGTAAACTACACGAATACGTAATATGGTGCATTTATCATAATTCGGTTTTAATCCAGGGAGGTTAGAAAAATTATCTAGATCCTCTATGAGGATGTGCAGGGATCCAAATTGCTAAAAAAACAACAACATGAATCATCAGTGTACAATGACACCTTTGTTTTTAAGCCCTGGTTTTCTAGCCCCTTGATATTATTGTTGGATCTGATTTTAATAGCTAACATTTCGATGGCCATAATGAATAGATATGCTGATAGTGGACAACATTGTTTTACTCCTCTTGACAATTTAATACTTTCGGAGAAGTAGCCATTATTTACTATTTTACACCTGGGGTTACTATACATACATTTAACCCATTGTATAAGAGATTCTTCAAAATTAAAATAGTCCAGCCATTTATATATAATTTCCAGTCTGACTTTATCAAAGGCCTTTTCAAAGTCAGCTATGAATATCAGTACAGTTTTTGTGGAATTGAAAAAAGTAATCATTTAATACAGTTGAAATGTTTATAAATTAGATGCACTGAAATAAAAGCAATTTCCAAAAATGAACACTCGGTTTATAGAGATATTTTGTCTGATCTCGCAAACGATGTAAAGTATGTATAGATAGGAAATAATCTAGAGCCAAACGTTCATTTTTTATCCAAGGGTATCCTGCTATTGACACACTTGTTGAATTATTCAACTGAATGTGACAACAACAGTAATTAATTAGGCAATCTAGACAGCCCAAGTGAGTGCAGGTAGGCCTAGACAGAGGACGTTTTTGTGGTTGCAGTCCCTTTATGTTAATGTTTTCATATATGCAAATACCCAGTTTCTTTATGCAAATTAGGCACATATAATTTTCTTTATTTTAACACAAAATATAAAATAAATACCTGATACCATTACAAAATGTATATATGAGTGCATTCTAAGAAAAAACAGGGACATTTGATAATACGTTTAACCTGAATTTACACCAAAATCCCTGAACTCCATTCATTATTTGTCCGTGCCAGTAAAATGTTTTATGTGCTATAATCAGGGGTGCACATAACTTTTTCAGTGAGTTACTCAGGTGAGTACCAGCAGATGGTGTCTGGTACTCACCCCATATGTAGCGTGGTCTTAATAAGTGCAGTCTTCCTCACTGTCCTCCTCAGTGCCGCCACCACTGTCCTCCTCAGTGCCGCCACCACTGTCCTCTTCAGTGTCGCCCCCACTGTCCTCTGCTTCAGCTTCCTGCATGGTAGATGATGAAGATGCTGCAGATGCACCTCCCTGTCCTTGGTTGAGCCTCCGATTAGCTGTCTCCATCCACAGGTCAACAGCAGGCTTTGGGTCAAATATCTCTGTGGTCTGCTTTGACAGGTGAATGTGCATCAGGGCTGAGAGACGAGCATGTGACAGACGAGATCTGTACTTGGTTTTTATTATGTTGAGATGTGAGAATCCCCTCTCACAAGCTGCACTGCTTAAAGGCAGTGTAAGAGACAGCTTAACCACCTTGTTGATGTTGGAGTAAGCATCTGGGTTACTTGTATTTACTATTTGGACCAAGTCATACACAGAAGAGGCTCCCAGGCGTTTTCCTGCCTGCTTTAAGCGCATCCATTCTGTCACAGTGGTATCTTTGTCAAGTTGCAAGGTGGCCTTATATTTCTTGAGAATGCTGCAAACTGTTGTGTTTCCAAAACTGTGGAGGTCTTGCATTTCCTGAGGCCATGTTGAAGGATCAAATACTAAGAAATGATCACATGACTTGAGGGAGTCATATCTGATTTCAAACTCTTCAATTAACCCCCTGAGTAAGTGTGTCTTGTCTCTGTCAGCATCAGCATTGGAAACAGTGTGTGCCCTGTAGCTTTCACCATCAAGCAGAAGTGTGAACTGTCCAATGGCCACCATGAGTTCATCCTTACATTCTCCAATGGTCAGCTTTTCCTTCTGAAACCTAATGGATGTGGTCTTCAAAATGTTGCAAATGTCAAGCATGTTTGACAGAAAACACAGAAAACGCTCTGTGCAGATATGCTGCAAGTCACTGTTATCACTCGTAACCAGTTGCATTTTAATGGCTGGCAATAGTCTTGATATTTTTAACAGTGTTTCATGCCTCCATGCAGACCATCTGATATTATGAAACTTACCCAGTTTCACAAAGGAGATCCCATTTTCTTCACATAGCTTATTCAGTGCAGCAGTTTTTTTTCTCCACCTTTTTGTAAATAAAACTGCAGCAGCTTGACCACAGAGCGATTAAATGTCTCACAGTAAGGAACGTTGCGATTAGCTGATTTCGCGCAATTGTCCAGTGTGTGTGCGGTGCACAGAATGTGCACAAGGGAGTCTCCAACCGCAGCAAGTTGCCGGAGTTTTGGCACAACGCCGTTGTAGATACCTACGTTGACAGCAGCCCCGTCTGTGCACACAGCGACCAACTTTGTTGTCCAGTCATCCAAGCCTGTGTCCTGGAAAAGTCTCACAAGTCCGTCTGTTATGGCCTGCGCGGTTCGGTCAGCACCCAATTCAATCAGTCCAATAAAGTCTGAGGTAAACTCTCCGTTGCTGGACACAGACACAATGTAAACGATTTCCTGCTCAGTTTTTGTGATGTCCTCAGATCCATCAAAAAGCAGCCCCCAAAATTCAGCAGACTGCAACTTGGCTCGTAACTCCCCGCTGATGGTGTGAGCGATGCTCTGCATGATCCGTGTGCCCCCTTCAAGTGAATGATATGCACCTCCGACATTTACTCCTAGCCGCTTCAGTAAAGGAACATCCTCAGAATAGGAAGACATGGGACGTGCGTGTTTAGCTTTAAGGAAGGCGAGGAGAAAAATATTAAACAGAGCTTGCCGCTGTTCTTCATTCAGCTTGTCTCGCCATCTGGCAAGTGGGCGACTGGACATTTCTTCTCGGCCTGCTTGTTTAGCAATGGCTTGCGCCACATTCGTGTGCTCCTTGCTCTTTTCATGTTTGTCAAATAAAGGATGGTTGAAATTCTTTGAGCCTTTATAAAATGCACCTGTTTTGTCTGCTAGATGTGGATTTGAGCGGCAAATCTTGCACCACATTTCAGTGCGCTCATCGTTAGCTTCAAGCCACTGCACATCTTGGAGCCACTTCTCAGAAAAAAGTATTTTCTTCGGCTCTGGCTCCAGTTGGCGTTTCTTTGTAGGTGGCGAAACGCCAAAGAAGCTGCTTAATGTCTGTTGCTTTTTCGACATCCCTGACAGTAGTTGACAAGCAACATGTCATGTGTAAGGTTAGATGAGAAGATCGGTCAAGTACGCAAAGGCGCATAGTAACACAAGTGGCATTACGCATTCCTGATGTTTGTCGCACTTGCGTACCTGCGTACCAGTTATGTGCACCCCTGGCTATAATTCATCCAATACCTGATGGATTAAAAAAATTCAAAGAGTTTGGAGTATCTTCATCCATTGTCCAACTGTCGTATTTATTAGAATAATTAAAAAAAAGTCTAACAATTTTGATAGCCGTTGCTACTGTAAGCCTTGTACCATCTTGTCCAATAGGAGAGGACCCTGTCACCCACACACAGTAATTATACTGACTTCTCTTCTTACAGCTGAATTATTGAACAGCTGAAGATAGCTGAGGATACCATCTATAGACTGAGTGAGAGCCCTGCTTGTCTGTGTGGATGAGTAATAATAACTTGTTGACAGGAGATGTTCTCAAACATTGTTCTATCAGCATTTACCTACAACCAATTCAGGCACATTGAATCCTACAATCAGGCACACTGAATCCTACAATCAGGCACACTGAATCCTACAATCAGGCACAGTGAATCCTACAATCAGGCACACTGAATCCTACAATCAGGCACACTGAATCCTACAATCAGGCACACTGAATTCTACAATCAGGCACACTGAATCCTACAATCAGGCACATTGAATCCTCTGTAGTGCCTTGCGGTCGGAGGCCGAGCAGTGGTCAGTGATCTGAGGACCCATGCCAAATATCTCCTGAGGGGGAATAGGCTTTGTCATGCCCTCTTGATGGTGTTGGAGTCGTGCCTGGCCATGCAGTCATGGGGGAACAGGGAGTACAGGAGGGGACTGAGCACTCACCCCTGAGGGGCCCCCGTGTTGAGGATCAGCGTGGCAGATGTGTTGTTACCTACCCTTACCACCTGGGGGTGGCCCGTCAGGAAGTCCAGGATCCAGTTGCAGAGGGAGGTGTTTAGTCCCAGGGTCCTTAGCTTAGTGATGAGCTTTGAGGGCACTATGGTGTTGAACGCTGAGCTGTAGTCAATGAACAGCATTCTCCCGTAGATGTTCCTCTTGTCCAGGTGGGAAAGGGCAGTGTGGAGTGCAATAGAGATTGCATCATCTGTGGATCTGTTGGGGCGGTATGCAAATTGGAGTGGGTCTAGGGTTTCTGGGATAATGGTGTTGATGTGAGCCATGACCAGCCTTTCAAAGCACTTCATGGCTACAGACATGAGTGCTACGGGTTGGTAGTCATTTAGGCACGTTATCTTAGTGTTCTTGGGCACAGGGACTATGGTGGAATGTTTGAAACATGTTGGTATTACAGACTCAGTCAGGGACATGCTGAAAATGTCAGTGAAGACACTTGCCAGTTTGTCAGCGCATGCTCGGAGTACACGTCCTGGTAATCTATCTGGCCCTGCGGCCTTATGAATGTTGACCTGCTTAAAAGTCTTACTCACATCGGATACGGAGAGCTTGATCACATAGTCATCCGGAACAGCTGATGCTCTCATGCATGCTTCAGTGTTGCTTTCCTCGAAGCGAGCATAGAAGTGATTTAGCTCGTCTGGCAGGCTTTTGTCACTGGGCAGCTTGCGGCTGTGCTTCCCTTTGTAGTGTGTAATAGTTTTCAAGCCCTGCCACATCCGACGAGCGTCAGAGCCGGTGTAGTACGATTCAATCTTAGTCCTGTATTGACTCTGCCTGTTTGATGGTTCATCAGAGGGCATAGCGGGATTTCTTATAAGCGTCCGGGTTAGAGTCCCGCTCCTTGAAAGCGGCAGCTCTACCCTTTAGCTCAGTGAGGATGTTGCCTGTAATCCATGGCTTCTGGTTGGGGTATGTACGTACGGTCACTGTGGGGACGACGTCATCAATGCACTTATTGATGAAGCCAGTGACTGATGTGGTGTACTCCTCAATGCTATTAGAAGAATCGAAGAATCCCGGAACATATTCCAGTCTGTGCTAGCAAAACAGTCCTGTAGCTTAGCATCTGCGTCATCTGACCACTTCCTTATTAACCGAGTCACTGGTGCTTCCTACTTTAGTTTTTGCTTATAAGCAGGAATCAGGAGGATAGAGTTATGGTCAGATTTGCCAAATGGAGGGTGAGGGAGAGCTTTGTCTCTGTGTGTGGAGTAAAGGTGGTCTAGAGTTCGTTTCCCTCTGGTTGCACATTTAACATGCTGGTAGAAATGAGGTAGAATGGATTTAAGTTTCCCTGCATTTAAGTCCTCGGCCACTAGGAGCGCTGCCTCTGGATGAGCGTTTTCCTGTTTACTCATGGCCTTATACAGCTCATTGAGTACAATCGTAGTGCCTGCATCGGTTTGTGGTGGTAAATAGACAGCTACAAAAAATATAGATGAAAACTATCTTGGTAAATAGTGTGGTCTACAGCGTATCATGAGATACTCTACCTCAGGCGAGCAAAACCTCGAGGCTTCCTTAGTATTAGATTTTATGCACCAGCTGTTGTTTACAAATATACACAGACTGCCACCCCTTGTCTTACCGGCGTCAGCCGTTCTATCCTGCCGATGTAGCGTATGTACCGCCAGCTGTATGTTATCCATGTCGTCGTTCAGCCACGACTCGGTGAAACATAAGATATTACCGTTTTTAACGTCCCGTTGGTAGGATAACCGTAATCTTAGGTCGTCTAATTTATTTTCAAATGGTTGAACATTGGCTAATAGGATTGATGGAAGAGGCAGTTTACTTGCTCGCTGTCGGATCCTTACAAGGCACCCCGACCTACGTCCACGATATCTCTTTCTCATGCGAATGACAGGGATTTGGGTTTTGTCGGGTGTCTGTAGGATATCCTTCGCATCCGACTCGTTGAAGAAAGAATCTTCGTCCAATATGAGGTGAGTAATCGCTGTCCTGATATCCAGAAACTATTTTTGGTCATAAGAGACGGTGGCAGAAACATTATGTACAGAATAAATTACAAATAACACGAAAAAACACACATAATAGTTCAATTGGTTAGAGGGCTGTAAAACGGCTGCCATCTTCTTCGGTGCCATTTCAAAGTACCTCTCTACATCTCTCTGTCACGCCCTGACTCAGGGGACTTGTATATGTTGAGTCAGGGTGTGTATATTCTGTGTGTGTATATTCTATGGGTGTTATTCTAGTATGTGTAGTTCTATGTTGGCCGGTGTGGTTCCCAATCAGAGGCAGCTGTCGCTCGTTGTCTCTGATTGGGGATCATACTTAGGCAGCCTATTGGCACTAGTGGGTTGTGGGATCTTGTTCCTGGTAAGGTATGTTGTGTGTGTGTGTGCTACCTTGGACTTCACTTCACGTTTCGTTTCGTTTCTTGTTTTGTCGTGTGTTTATTTGGTTTAATAAACATGTACGTATATCACGCTGCGCCTTGGTCTGACCCGTCCTTCAACGAACGTGACACTCTCTCTCTTTTTCCCATTCTCTTTCTTGCAGAGACAAACAAATGCAGGCCTTGCTCGCTGACACACTCATTCAATGTCGCTTGATCACTTTTGTCTTCCTTCCTTTCTCGATTTTCCTCCATTTCTCTTTTTAAAATATGTTCAAATACTTTCAGGTTAAATGTACAGTATTCGTACTGTAGGTTGCTACTGTACCACTTGACAGAAAAAGGCCAGTTTGTGCTGACAAAGTCTACTAACTGACTACACAATGCAGTGAATGGTGGCTATTGACTTGTAGGTTGGTCTGAGTACGAAGGCCTACGGAATGACTGAATGACAAAGCAAGGCACTCATTGTACAGATGTACTGTATGTGTGTGTGTGTATATGTATTTGTGTATGTGTGTGTGTATGTGTGCGCACGTGTATGAATGTTTAAGCACAGGCTAAATATGCTGAGAAGGCACACCTATCCTTCAGCCTAACAAGGTACTGCAGACAGTGTGCTCCACATGGTTCATTTGAGATTAACAGACACTAAAATCCCTGAACACTGACTTACTGTAAGAAAACAACAACACCAACAAAAACAGTCTACATAATCTCTACCGAGCCCAAAGCTTTCCGGCATTTTTCTATTTTTTCTAATGAAACTGGAAATAGTTCAGAGGAAAAGGTTGAATCATTTGACTCAGCGTGTGTCCTTTGAGATAGCGTACCACAGTCTACTGGTAAATTCACTGCATCTCTGGTGGGGTAAAAAGAAAGCGAGTACGAAAATAACAAGCTTCCTCGCTCCCCAGTCCACCTCACACTGTTTAATATGTTCTCTAGCTTCAGTGTCAAACCAGCTGCAGAGAATTGCTGTCCGTGCTTATTCGAAGCCCCCTCAGTGCTTTGAAACACAATCCAATTCAACAAGGGAGAAAACAGACCGTCTGTCTATGCAGTACAGTCTCATTACAATATGTCAAAATAGTGACATTGAACCATTGTAGTGATGTCACATAAACTGACATAAGGGTGTGGGGGTGTGGAGAAAGGAAGTACATTATTGGGCTGATGTCAGCAACATTATGATATAAAAGCGATGGCATGTAGAAGCTGTAGCTCTGCTCTTAGACCTGTTTTAACACGAGCCAGTGAATGTGAATTAGGCTTTTCAGTGTATAATATAAGCATAGATTGCATTTGGATTACTGATACAGTGTTATTTTGGTTGTTAAATCATTTCTTGATTTCTTGTTTTAGTTTCGATTATTTGTGTACTTGTTTGACATTTTACTTCACAGTTTGTAGCTAGTAAGACAAGCATTTCGCTGCACCCGCTTTAACATCTGTGACCAATACACTTTGATTTGATGTCTGCCAAGCTAAAACTGATCCAAGGCCAGCATCATTACAACAGCACCGCTATCACGCTAAGCACATCTGGACATTTGAACTCTTGGACTTTGATCAAGGAAATGTGAATCTGCTTCCGTGATGAATTATTACCTACATGCTAATACATTGTGATCATTGTAATGATTTGGATGACAAAGCACATGTATAGGTTTCCAGCTTATCACATTCATCCATCTTGAGTCAGATGGTCGTACTTTAAGGTCCTATTAGAGGGAAAGGAGACAAGTAAAGGATTAAAGTGAAATAACTATTGGGATATAGCCGGTACCGTCTGGCTCTAAAGTCCTCTGACAGAGCTGCCCTTCCTGTATGGAGTGCTGCAGTAAACAGGCCCTGAGCTGGGCTGGATGTGGGGCCTTGTCAAGATCAGAACGGAAGCACGGTGGAGCAGAAGACACACACACACTGAACTGAGTCTATTGTTACGGCCACTACGGCAATAATATGTGAATAATTCCAAGCAAAATTGCCTCTGTCTCCCCTGCACTATCATAAAATACAATCTAGGTGGCATTTTCTCCACTTTCAAGCCGTCACTCAAGGACATTTGCAGTTAACAGGGGCCATAACACTGCAGAAATTAAGTTGCTATGGGGAAAGTGTAACCTTGAGAGCCAGCAGAGAAGAGAAACAGAGAGAAAGAAAGAAAGAAAGAAAGAAAGAAAGAGAGAGAGAGAGAGAGAGAGAGAGAGAGAGAGAGAGAGAGAGAGAGAGAGAGAGAGAGAGAGAAAAAAGAGGACAGAGAAAAAGTAAGAGAGAGGATGGATGTAATGGAGAAAGAAAGACAGAGACAGAGAGAGAGCAGGATAGAAAGATAGAGAAAGAGAGAAATTGAGAATAGAAGAGATGGAGAGAGAAAAAGAAGGAGAGGAAAAACACCATCAGTTATGATCAGCCCACATTCCACAGACGGGCGACATTTGAACAAACAAAAGCCAACAGTATTGTGGGTAAATATAGAGCTGGAGGGCGGAGCTGACCCCAAATGGATGTCGCTAACTCCAACCGTGAAGACCGAGAGAGAGGGAACGTCGTTTTAATCTTGTTACGTTAGATAAATGCCCAACTGAGGCTGCCCACAACAGGCTAGCACATCTCTGTGAAAATACAAACTTGTAACTAGAAGTAGAAGTGTTGTGACTGTAAAGTTGCACAGATATTTATAGCTTGGGGCTGCGTTCAAGATATCTGAACTGAAGATGTTTTAAAAACAGGAAAGGTGGTGGATTACATATCCCATAACCCCCCTTGTCAAACACTCTGGATAATGATGACTAGGATCGGTTTGTGCTTTGTTACTTCGCTATTATCAAGGATAACGTCTAACGCCTACATTTCTTTGGTTGGCCAAAAAAAACTGTCATGAACAGAGTGGCGTTCAGTGGAGCGCAACATTACAGGACATTGTATGATCTAGAACATATATGCCTCTCTGTCTGGTAGAATAGGAAATCAAGTCAGCATTACAAGAGCATCTCTATCTGCCACTCTCAGAACATTGCACCCTCCTGAATGCAACGCAGGCGTCTGAGTGTTGTGTAGCATTAAACATCCTATATGTGCTCTTCATGAGAAAACATTCTGCGCCACACCATTATCCTTCCCTGGAGAAGTGGGAGTCAGAAGACTGTGTTATTGGTGAAGACCGCAGGGTGCTTTAGAAATGGGAAGTGATGATGTTTCAGTCCCATCACATTCAGTTCCCCCCGAGGACATGGTTCTTCACTAGCAGAGCTCTGGAGTAGGATCTCATTTTTATAGACGCCCGTAACACCACACCACTACTGTAGCTACTACTAGTTGTGATATTGAGTAAAATACTGTAAATTAAATGTAAATTAAAATAAATATGACTAACCTGGGTCTGAAGTTAAACACCCCTTACAATACTCTTCCACCCTGAATCCAAATGATAGCCTGGCTACCTTTTTGGCACAGTGGTGAGTTTGGATAATTAATTTGAAATTAAGTGAGGAGAAGTGTGTGTGATTTCCCCTGTGGTGGAGCTCCAGGCTGGAGAGAGGGGTGTTGGGGCCTGATTACCCCAGCCAGAGTGAGCCGTGTGTGGGGAAGTAAAGTGTCGACAATCTGCTTACCTGGTGCTCGTCCATGGAGCTCCGACACTCCGGAATGTGGGAATTAGTTAATCCCTTAATGACTACCCGAGAGGGGAACGTCGGATCAGCATTCCTTGATGGGATGAGGGTAGGATAGGGGGTGTGAGAAGGGAAGGGAGACCTGGATACCTCACCTTAACTCTGGGGAATTGTAATTATATCTGTGGATGAGATAAGTGTCCTTTTAAACACACACACGGTCAAAACATATACACACACACACACACACACACACACTATCACGTTTCAGGAGAAGACCCAGATGCAGACAGTGTCGAAGTAACAAAAGTTTATTACAAAAACAGGGGGCAGGCAAACGACAGGTCAAGGGCAGGCAGAGGTCAGTGATCCAGATCAGAGTCCAAAAGGTACAGAACGGCAGGCAGTCTCAGGGTAAGGGCAGGCAGAGGTCAATAATCCAGGGCGGTGAGACAAGGTACAGAACGGCAGGCAGGGTCAGGGTCAGGGCAGGCAGAATGGTCAAAACTGGGAAAACTAGAAAACAGGAACTTTAGAAAGACAGGAGCAAGGGGAAAACTGCTGGTAGGCTTGATGAAACAAAACGAACTGGCAACAGACAAACAGAGAACACAGGTATAAATACACTGGAGATAATGGGGAAGATGGGCGACACCTGGAGGGGGGTGGAGACAATCACAAAGACAGGTGATAAGGATGTGACAGTACCCCTCCTCTAGGGGTCCTACCTGGGCGCATACAGTGCCTTGTAAAAGTATTCATCCCTCTTGCCGTTTTTCCTATTTTCTTGCATTACAACCTGTAATTTAAATGGATTTTTATTTGGATTTCATGTAATGGACATACACAAAATAGTCCAAATTGGTGAAGTGAAATGAAAAACATAACTTGTTTCAAAAAATTCTAAAAAATAAATATCGGAAAAGTGGTGCATGCATATGTATTCACCCCCTTTGCCATGAAGCCCCTAAATAAGATCTGGTGCAACCAATTACCTTCAGAAGTCACATACATAGTTAAATAAAGTCCACCTGTGTGCAATCTAAGTGTTCTGAAAGGCCCCAGAGTCTGCAACACCACTAAGCAAGGGGCACCACCAAGCAAGCGGCACCATGAAGACCAAGGAGCTCTCCAAACAGGTCAGGGACAAAGTTGTGGAGAAGTACAGATCAGGGTTGGGTTATAAAAAAATATCAGAAACTTTGAACATCCCACGGAGCACCATTAAATCTATTATTAAAAAATGTAAAGAATATGGCACCACAACAAACCTGCCAAGAGAGGGCCGCCCACCAAAACTCACAGACCAGGCAACGAGGGCATTAATCAGAGAGGCAACAAAGAGACCAAAGATAACCCTGAAGGAGCTGCAAAGCTCCACAGCGGAGATTGGAGTATCTGTCCATAGGACCACTTTAAGCCGTACACTCCACAGAGCTGGGCTTTACGGAAGAGTGGCCAGAAAAAAGCCATTGCTTACAGAAAAAAATAAGCAAACACGTTCGGTGTTCGCCAAAAGGCATGTGGGAGACTACCCAAACATATGGAAGAAGGTACTCTGGTCAGATGAGACTAAAATCTAGCTTTTTGGCCATCAAGGAAAACGCTATGTTTGGCGCACACCCAACACCTCTCATCACCCCGAGAACACCATCCAAATATTTTTCATCGGCAGGGACTGGGAAACTGGTCACAATTGAAGGAATGATGGATGGCGCTAAATAAAGGGAAATTCTTGAGGGAAACCTGTTTCAGTCTTCTAGAGATTTGAGACTGGGACGGAGGTTCACCTTCCAGCAGGACAATGACCCTAAGCATACTGCTAAAGCAACACTCAAGTGGTTTAAGGGGAACATTTAAATGTCTTGGAATGGCCTAGTCAAAGCCCAGACCTCAATCCAATTGAGAATCTGTGGTATGACTTAAAGATTGCTGTACTCCAGCGGAACTCATCCAACTTGAAGGAGCTGGAGCAGTTTTGCCTTGAAGAATGTAAAAAATCCCAGTGGCTAGATGTGCCAAGCTTATAGAGACATACCCCAAGAGACTTGCAGCTGTAATTGCTGCAAAAGGTGGATCTACAAAGTATTGACTTGGGGGGGGGGGGGGGGGGGGGGGTGAATATTTATGCACGCTCAAGTTTTCTATTTTTTTGTCTTAGTTCTTGTTTGTTTCACCCCAAAAAATATTTTGCATCTTCAAAGTGGTAGGCATGTTGTGTAAATCAAATGATACAAACCCCCCCAAAATCCATTTTAATTCCAGGTTGTAAGGCAACAACATAGGAAAAATGCCAATGGGGGTGAATACTTTCGCAAGCCACTGTACCGAATTGACCGGGGTGCCGGCGTTAAAACTCAGCGATGAGGCCTGGGTCCAGGATGCCCCTACTGGGAACCCAGCACCTCTCCTCCAGGCCATAACCCTCCCAGTCAGCCAGGTACTGGAATCCCCTGCCCCTAGGTCAAACCTTCAGGAGACGCCTCACCGTGTACGCCGGATGTCCGGCGATGAGACGGGGGACAGGGGTGGGCCTGGAAACAGGAGACAAAGGGCTGTGAGACATAGGTTTGATCCTAGACACATGAAAAGTGGGATGTATACAGAGGGTACGAGGCAACAGAAGACGAACAGAAGAGGGGCTAATGATCTTGGAGATGGGGAAAGGGCCGATAAACCGGGGGAAAAGTTTGCGGGACTCCACCCGGAGGGGCAGATCTCGGGTGGACAGCCATACCTTCTGCCCGAGACGATACTGGGGAGCTGGGGTCCGGTGGCGGTCCGCTTGTCGTTGATACCTGGAGGTGGTCTTGAGAAGAGCCGACCGGGCTCTCCTCCAGGTACGACAACAGCGGCAGACAAACATCTGGGCCGAGGGTATGCTGACCTCTTCCTCTTGCTCCGGGAAGAGCAGGGGCTGATAACCCAGGGAACACTCAAAGGGCAAAAGACCCGTTGCAGAGCAGGGAAGGGTTTTGCGGGCGTATTCGACTCACACTAGTTGCTGGCTCCAGGTGGTGGGGTTGGCTGAGACCAGGCAGCGCAGTGTCGTCTCCAGGTCTTGGTTTGCTCGCTCCAACTGGCTGTTGGACTGAGGGTGCAGAACGCCTTCCAGAACCGGAACGAGAACTGAGGACCCCGGTCGGAGACCATGTCCACTGGGAGTCCATGGATCCGGAAAACGTGCTGCACCATGAGCTGGGCTGTCTCTTTGGCAGAGGGTAGCTTGGGGAGAGGAATGAAGTGGGCGGCTTTGGAAAACCAGTCCACAACTGTCAGGATGGCGGAGTTGCCTTCAGATGGGTGAAGACCCGTGACAAAGTCCAGGGATTTGTGAGACCAGGGATGGTGAGGAACAGGCAGAGGTTGGAGGAGACCAGTCGGCAGGCAAGCCTGGAGGAGTGGGCCCACACCGAGGAGCGGACAGCGTCAGGAACAAACATCCGGTTATCTGGGGCTATAGCGGCGTGACAGTACATCTGGCTTGACATTCTTGGATCCCAGTCGGGAGAAGTTGAACCAGGTGAAAAGCAGGGCCCACCTAGCTTGCCTGGAATTGAGACGCTTGGCGGTGCGAGATATTCCAAGTTCTTGTGGTCTGTCCACACAATGAACAGTTCCACCCCCTCCAGCCAGTGCCTCCACTTCTCCAACGCCATCTTCACCGTGAGAAGCTCACGATTCCCCACATCGTAATTCCTCTCCGTGGTGTTGAGGTGATGGGAGAAGAAGGCGCAGGGATGTAACTTCAAATCCAGGGTCGAACGTTGGGATAGGACCGCTCCCACTCCGACATCCGAAGCATCAGCCTCCACCACAAACTGGCAGGACGGGTCAGGATGAACCAAGATGGGAGCTGTGGTGAAATGGTGTTTGAGGTCCTGGAACGCCCGGTCAGCAGCTGGGGACCATGTTAACGGAACCATGGGAGAGGTGAGTGCAGACAGGGGGGAAGCCAGGGTGCTGTAACCCTGGATAAGGCAGCGATAAAAGTTGGCGAATCATTGCAGCTGCACTCTGGACGTAGGCTGGGGCCAATCCACCACCGCTCTCACCTTCCCAGGATCCATCTGTACACTCCCTGCAGCGATGATGTAGCCCAGGAAGGGGATGGTGGAGCTGGTTCTCCAGGAGGCATTGGAGGACCTGTCAGACATGGAGCACGTGTTCTTGGGCGGAGCGGGAGAAGACGAGGATGTTGTCGAGGTAGACGAAGACGAACCGGTTCAACATGTCGTGGAGAACATCATTAACCAGGGCCTGGAACACAGCTGGAGCATTGGTAAGGCCAAATGGCATGACCAGGTACTCGTAGTGACCGCTGGCCATGTTGAAGGCAGTCTTCCACTTTTCCCCCTCCCGAATCCGCACCAGGTGGTAGGCTTTCCGTAGGTCCAGCTTGGAGAACACCATGGCCCCCTGGAGTGGCTCGAGGGCCGAGGAGATGAGTGGTAGCGGGTAGCGGTTCTTCACCGTGATGTTGTTGAGGCCCCGGTAGTTTATGCATGGGCATAGAGTTTTGTCCTTCTTCTCCACAAAGAAGAACCCTGCGCCGGCAGGGGAGGCAGAAGGACGGATGAACCAAGCAGCTAGGGAGTCCTCAATGTAGGTCTCCATAGCCTTGGTGTCCGGACCCGACAGCGAGCACAGTTGTCACCGGGGCGTATTGGTGCCTGGGAGAAGGTTGATTCCACAGTCGTAGGGTTGGTGCGGCAGAAGCGAAGTGGCCCGGGCCTTACTGAACACCTCCCAGAGGTCCTGGTAATCCGCAGGAATGGCAAGTGGTCCGAGGCAACTTCCGAGCCCCAAGGAAGATGTCCCGGGGCAGGTTGCGCTGACTTCAGGCAATGAGCGTGGCAGAACAGGCTCCAGCCCATGATAAAAAAAAGAAAAAAAAAAAAAGTGGTTGTCCCACTTACTATCATAAGTTGAATGCACCAATTTGTAAGTTGCTCTGGATAAGAGCGTCTGCTAAATGACGTAAATGTAAATGTAAATAAAGGGGTTGTGTCGCTGGAGCCAAGAGAAACCCAATACCACGGGAACCAGAAGAGACTTAATTAGCAGGAATTGGATCATCTCGCTGTGGTTCCCTGATACTCGTTGGTTGATGGGGGTGGTATTGTGGGTGACCCGGCCTATAGAGCGCCCTTCCAGCGCTCTAACGTCCATGGGAATGGAGAGGGGCTGAGTGGGGATGCCCAGCTCGGACGCCAGGGTAGCGTCCATAAAGCTCTCATCGGCCCCAGAGTCGATCAGTGCCTGGAAAGATTTCGACTGGTTCCCCCACAGCAAGATGGCATGAAAGGGGGCGCGAGTAAGGGGAGAGGAAAAGTTATCCGTATGACCCACCAGAGTACTCGCTCCTACCGGTGAGCTTGGTCTTTTAGTGGACAGGTGGACACAAAATTACCAGTAGTCCCGCAATACAGGCAACTCTTTGTGTGAAGCCTGTATTGCTGTTCGGCTGGAGACAGCCTAGCTCTGCCTAGTTGCATCGGCTCGGAAAGAGGTGAATTGGCAGACTTCGGAGACTCTCGGGGGAACTTGGGTAGCCTCGGGTTTTCTCTGCAATGGAGCCGTCGGGGACCTCCGGGATGCCTTGTATGCGAGGTGGAATCCTTGGTGGCATAAGTGGAATCAGACTTCCTCTCCTTCCTTCATTCCCATAGTCACCCATCGATCCGAATAGTCAAGGCGATGAGCGAATCGATATCCGTCGGTAGTTCCCGGGTTGCAAGCTCGTCCTTTACTTCCTCTGATACTCCGTACAGGAACATGTCGAACAGCGCTTCTGGGTTCCAGGCACACTCAGCTGCCAACGTGCAGAAATCCACTGCATAGTCTGCCACACTGCGGGATTCTTGCCGAAGCTGGAGTAACTTCCGTCAATCTCTCTCCCGGACAATGGAGCATCGAAAACCTTCTTTACCTCCTGCATGAACTCCTCCAGACTGAAGCATACCGCCAACTGTTGTTCCCACACTGCCGTAGCTCAGGCGAGAGCCCTCCCGGACATCAGCGTGATGAAGTACGCTATCTTAGAGCGGTCCGAGGGGAAGGAGGAGGAATGCCAGACACTGAGCGAGAAATGCCAGACAGGTTCCCGACTCTCCAGCGAAGCGTTCTGGGGGAGGTAAGCAAGGTTCTCGGGAAACCGGGGTGGCCGGGGTGGCCGGGGAGACCGCGCTGCTAACAGCCGGGTTACTGAGGGGCTGGGAGGTTACCGTCGTGGTAGGCTACCTAACAGACAACCCACAGAATTGCTCCAGCAATGTGTTAAACGCTCTGTCATGGCGTTCGGCCAAGGTCTGGATCCCTTGCATGAGACCAGAAGCAACTCCTTGTGCCTTCCTGGCTCTTTGGGAGGAGATGGAGTTGCGGAGCTGGTCCGAGTCTGCTGGGTCTGTCATGGCCAGTTTGTACTATCACGTTTCAGGAGAAGACCCAGATGCAGACAGTGTCGAAGTAACAAAAGTTGATTACAAAAACAGGGGGCAGGCAAACGACAGGTCAAGGGCAGGCAGAGGTCAGTAATCCAGATCAGAGTCCAAAAGGTACAGAACAAACAGGTATAAATACACTGGGGATAATGGGGAAGATGGGTGACACCTGTAGGGGGGTGGAGATAGTCACCAAGACAGATGAAACAGATCAGGGTGTGACGCATACACACACACACACAAACCTCCCAGGTAGGTAAAGTGCCTCTACCCTTTTCCAACCCCCCTCTAACAGGCATAGACCTTGAGCCTGGAGGCCGTTCCAGTAGTGAGTGATTTCTCTAAATACGCCTCTGTTCCAGCACGAGGCCATAAATCGAGCTGTCAGAGAGCGGGAGGAACACACACATTTGGTTAACTCCCAGCAAGGAAAACAGACACATTTCACACATTTGAGCGATTCAGGGGAGGCTGGGTGCCGACGGAGGGAAAGGAAATGGCCGATAAAATCCTAATTTTCACTCATTGCCAGGTCGTTTTTCTCCGTCTCAATGTTCACCGGTCGTGGAAATGTTTGCAATGGCACTAGAGATGACTCAACTCAGAGCCTAATCTATCGGTCTACTGCTCTCTCTCTTTCTCTCTTTCTCTCTCACTTTCTTTTTCTCTCTCTCCCTCTCCCTCGCTCTCTCTTTTCCTCTCTCGCTTTATTTCAGTCTCTATCACTCCCTCTCCCTCTCTAAGGATAAAGGACAGTCTTCATACAGAGAGAGAGACAGAGAGAGAGAGAGAGAGAGAGAGAGAGAGAGAGAGAGAGAGAGAGAGAGAGAGAGAGAGAGAGAGAGAGAGAGAGAGAGAGAGAGAGAGAGAGAGAGAGAGAGAGAGAGAGAGAGAGAGAGAGAGAGAGAGAGAGAGAGAGAGAGAGAGACCTCTGGAGCGGAGAGAACAGGTGCAACACACCCTGCACTTCCAGCCTGGAGTGTGTGAGACGAGTGAATGTGTTAGCTTGAGGGAGTTTTGGGAGGGAGTGAGTTCTCAATCTTGTCGTGTGAGAAATTGGTCATACAATTTCTTTTTAACCGTGTGAAAGTGTTGGGGTAAGTTAGGAGTAAGTTAGGAGTGAGAGTTAATGCTACTGTAAGTGCCTGTTTTGATGCTGCAGTTGGAGAGCTGGCTTGTGTGTGTGTGTTTGTGTGTGCGTGCATATCAGCCAGCCAGTCAGCCAGCCAGCCAGCCAACTAGCCAATCACAGTCAGCCAGGCAGCCAGGCAGGCAGCAAGCCAGCCATCCAGTCAGCCAGCCAGCCAGCCAGCCAGCCAGCCAGTCAGCCTGGCATCCAGCCAGTCAGGCAGCCAGTCAGCCAGCCAGCCAGTCATCCAGCCAGTCAGTCAGCCAGGCAGTCAGGCAGCCATTCAGTCAGCCAGCCAGCCAGCCATCCAGTCAGCCAGGCATCCAGCCAGCCAGGCATCCAGCCAGTCAGCCAGCCAGCCAGCCAGCCAGCCAGCCAGTCATCCAGCCAGTCAGGCAGCCAGTCATCCAGCCAGCCAGTCATCCAGCCAGTCAGCCAGCCAGCCAGTCATCCAGCCATCCTGCCATCCAGCCAGTCAGCCAGCCAGTCATCCAGCCAGCCAGCCAGCCAGTCAGTCAGCCAGGCAGTAAAGCAGCCATCCAGCCAGCCGGTCAACCAGCCAGCCAGCCAGTCATCCAGCCATTCAGCCAGTCAGCCAGCCAGTCATCCAGCCAGCCAGCCAGCCAGCCAGTCAGTCAGCCAGTCATTTAGCCAGTCAGTCAGCCAGGCAGTCAAGCAGCCATCCAGTCAGCAAGGCATCCAGCCAGTCAGGCAGCCAGCCAGCCAGCCAGCCAGCCAGTCATCCAGCCAGCCAGCCAGCCAGTCATCCAGCCATCCAGCCAGTCAGTCAGTCAGTCAGTCAGCCAGCCAGCCAGTTATACAGCCAGCCAGTCAGTCAGTCATCCAGCCAGCCAGCCAGCCAGCCACAACACCAAAGGGAAACAGTGCCTGAACCAGATCAAAGGAAGTATTTGAAGCAGAGCTGCGGAGGGTCACTGATGGTGACTTCAACTAAACTGGGAACATGCAGATGTCAGGGGGACTGTCTGAAGGCTTTTAGTGTTGGGCTTTCAACAGGATGACTCAGCAGCCCTAGGGCTTAGAACCGTTAGCGGTTAGCGTTTGCTAGTCACATCTCAATGGCTGCCTGATGGCACGTCCCCATTCCAACCTGAACATGTCCCACCTGAACTAACTGCAATCCACAGATACAGCCTAGGCACAGACATGGAATCAGACACCGACATAGACAGACAGACAAGGACACAAACATAAACACCTAAAGACAAAGATCCATAGTAAAGATCCAGTTAGAGACACAACAGTTATAGAGAAAGAGAGAAAAGACAGTGCTACTGACACAAACACATGCAGGAATACAGACTACAGACGCAAACACAGGCAACAGACAGAGGAAACAGACAGATCCAGGCAGACACACAGCCATAGCCACAGCAACACAGCATGGTAGCCAGGGTATATGCCAGAGTCCAATCCCAACGCCAAGCACGGCAGATGGGTGCACCATCCATGCACAACACATTCAGACTTGAATGTGTGTTCACACACACACACACACACACACACACACACACACACACACACACACACACACACACACACACACACACACACACACACACACACACACACACACACACACACACACACACGCACACACACACACACACACACATACACACACACACACACACACACACACACACACAAACACACACACACACACAGACAGACACACAGACACACACCAGAAGCCACACACACACACACCAGAAGCCATTGCCAACACTCCACAGACCCACTGTCTGGAAGAATTTGGCCTTGTTTACACCCTTGAGTAAGGAGGAGTGTGTGTCTGTGTGTTGCTAATGAACTGGGTCACATGAAGTCGGAGAAGAGATGCCTGTTATGGTGTGCCACTGTGCAGCTATCCAGGCACCAAGCAGAGCTAGCTTGTACCCTGACAAAACGACAGATACCATATCAGAGTGTAAATTGAATGAGTTGCATAATGTATGTATTATATTATAGTTCTACCACACGTATCCCTGTGTGGTTTGAGTTGACTGACAGTTGAATAGAATCTTGTTGGGGAGAAATAGGGGAGGATAGGTTGACTAGACTGACCTGTAGCAATAGACAAAGAGCAAATGGTTACCTGAGCCTAATGTCACCGTGTGTGTGTGTTGTACATGCATGCCGCGTGTCTGTGCCAGCAGGCGTCTGTGCATGCTTTGTTGTGTGTGTGTGTGTGTGTGTGTGTGTGTGTGTGTGTGTGTGTTGTTGTGAGAAAATACAGGGCACCTCATGAATTATGATGTGTACTTTCAGGGTCCATCTTCCTCAAGCATCCTCAGCGGTCAGCCTAGTCAGACTCAGAGGTAATGCTTCATCATCACCTCCTCGTCAGCAGCCAGTCCAAGGCCCCGTTCCAATACTTTAAAGGTCCAATGCAGCCGTTTTTATCTCAATATCAAATCATTTCTGTGCAACAAATACCATACTGTGATTGTTTTCCATAAAAATCGTCAAAAGAAACAAAAATAGCTTCTTAGCAAAGAGCAATTTCTCAAGCAATAATTTTGTTAGGACTGTCTGGGAGTGGTCTGAATGGGGAGGGGAAAACTGAAAATTAGCTGTTATTGGCAGAGAGGTTTGGAACTCTCTTTCTTATTGGTCTATTAACTAATTTACAGCATGATGATGTCACCATGGAAGGCCAAAACTCTCTCCCACCAAACAGCTTACACTAAAAGGGCATTATGATCATTTTCACAATTTCAAAGTATTATTCCAATCTCATAGTGTGGAAATATATATAAAACACAGGAAAATCACATTTTTGACTGCACTGGGTCTTTAAACATGCATCCTTCCTTACAGTCCCCTCCTTGTCAGCAAGCAGTCCAAGGCCCAATTCCGATACTTTAAACATGAAGCCTTCCTTATCATCACCTCCTCGTCAGCAGTCAGCCCAAGACACCGTTACAATACTTTAAACGTGCATCCTTTAAATACTTTAAAAGTGCCTTCCTCCTTTCCTTGAACAGGGCAGGAACACAAAAGCCTGCACACACTGTAGTTGCCCAGGATTGAAGAACACTTCTATAGAGCGATGTAATTACAACCTTGTTTAACATTGGGGTCCATGACTCCAGTCCACAAGAGCCAGTGTGTCTGCTAGTTTTCATCCATGGATACCTTCATTTAGTAAATTGATGTAATCATGGTTGAGCACGTACAGTGTTTTAATAATCAACGACAAAACCACAAGACACAGTGGTCTTTAAGGGATTGAAACATGCAGTTCCTTATTGTATAATAATGAGTAAACCATTTATATTTATATACCGCTTTCTTCCAATTTAAAGTGCTTATAGATTGTGTAATGCAATTGTGTTCCATCACCATCCCATGAAGAAGGAAAAATAACACGTTTACCCTATCAGGCTACGTAGCCTTGTCCAGGTCTAGGCAGGTCTCGTCTCTGATTAGTGATTGGTGTGTTCACCAAGTTCTCTGTGAGGTTTATCGAAGGTGAGCCCAGGTAGACAGGCCAGAACGGAGATGGCGGGAGCACCCCAAGGGTGTTTCCATGGCGCTACGGAGGACGTAAAGGTCACGTCGGTTGTCATCAGATCAGAGAGGATGTCGGGC
This sequence comes from Coregonus lavaretus, assembly GCF_964263955.1. Classification (NCBI taxonomy): domain Eukaryota; kingdom Metazoa; phylum Chordata; class Actinopteri; order Salmoniformes; family Salmonidae; genus Coregonus; species Coregonus lavaretus. Next base: position 48,274,874 of record NC_139995.1, read on the forward strand.
CTCCACTCTGAGTACGGTATTCATATTAGGAAATCCTCCAAGTCACAAGCAGTTGGGCTGAAGCTGTCCTAATATGGACACCGTGCTGATTATATTGCTTTGTAGTGCATAGGGGTGCTGGTAGGCTCTGACTAGACCCAGATGAGCCATCTCTCTAGGTTATTTTTCCTTCACAACATGAAAAGTTGAGTCAGCAATGTCACGCCCTTATTACCCTCACTTTCACCCCCTCATTTGGAGTGCTCTGGCTAGCTCCGATCCACCACACCTTCCAGAAATCTCCCTTTCACTCTGTTCACGCCCCTTCAAACAGCTGTCAGTCAGATTATGTTTGCGTGTTTGTCACACTATAATTTTAGGCTAGTGGCAAGGCCCTCAAAATGTTGAGATACCCTTCCCGAGGTATAACAAAACACAACCATGTTTTTCCATATCTCTAAGGTCACCCATATATGAAATGGATGGTTGTTTAAAAATATTTTACTGCAAAAGTGGTTAAATCGATAGATATTATGACACACCCCCTTAACTCAAACGGTGCAGAATAATGCCTGGTTGAAGGGGGGGTGGGCCACATAATCTCATGTAACCCAATATTGCAAGCTCTGATATTGTTAAAATTTGGAATGCAAGTAGTCACTTGTCTGCCCTACATACAGAAACAAACAACATTAAGATATTTTAAAGTATTTTGGAAATATATACCTGTAAACACACAGATACAATAGGCGGAAAAATCATGTTAAATAAACAACTTTCCAAGTCAAATTTGCTCTCATTCAGTGCTGTATGGTCCTGCCTGATGAAAATACATACAGCAATAAACATGTTTTTATGTTGTGGCTATTGTAATTGGCTCTAAGGAAAACAAGTGGGCTCAGAAAACCTTTGGGGACCAAGGTTCCTTGAAGGATTTTGTATATTTAGCCCGTATTCTTGCAATTAAGTCAAGAGGCCACCACAGATTATATTTATATTTAGCCTCAAACCCAACATGCCATCCAAAATCCAATATGGCTACCATAATAACATTTGATGGAGGTCAAATCATCTGACAATTTTAGAAAATATATTTTAAAAAATCAGAACTATGTACAACACTCATGCCTATACAGACTGTTGGTGTGAATACATTTTATTCTAAATCCAATATGGCCAACATGATTACCCTCAGACACCGTAATATGGCCAACATGATTACTCTCATACACCGTAATATGGCCAACATGATTACTCTCAGACACCATAGCCCTTGTTCATTTTGTATTCCGTTATTCTGTCTTTAAAATTGTTTCATAGGGCTCTTGATATGCGTAGGAATATGAGAGGCACTGCCATGCCTCTGCTGTGTTTGAATAGCCAAAGTGTTTTCAATGTGTGTTCATGTTTTAATCTCATTCACACACTTATAACATATCAACAATGGCCAATTCCATAAAATATAATAAAAAGCCTTTCATGACACAACCACAGAGTAGCGTAACCAAGTTACAGGAAAGCATTCCAGGGTTTTTCTTAATATTTACTATTTTCTACATTGTAGAATAATTGTGAAGACATCAAAACTATGAAACAACACATATGGAGTCATGTAGTAACCAAATACGTTTTAAACAAATCTAAATACATTTTATATTTGAGATTTTTCAAATAGCCACCCCTTTGCCTTGATGAAAGCTTTGCACATTCTTGGCATTGTCTCAACCAGCTTCACCTGGAATGCTTTTCCAACAGTCTTGAAGGAGTTTCCACATATGCTGAGCACTTGTTGGCTGCTTTTCCTTCACTCTGCGGTCCGACTCATCCCAAGCCATCTCAATTGGGTTGAGGTCGGGGGATTGTGGAGGCCAGGTCATCATTCCATCACTCTCCTTCTTGGTAAAATAGCCCTTACACAGCCTGGAGGTGTGTTGGGTCATTGTCGTGTTGAAAAACAAATGATAGCCCCACTAAGCCCAAACCAGATGGGATGGCGTATCACTGCAGAATCCTGTGGTAGCCATGCTGGTTAAGTGTGCCTTGAATTCTAAATAAATCACAGACAGTGTCACCAGCAAAGCACCCCACACCATAACAGCTCCTCCTCCATGCTTTACGGTGGGAAATACACATGCAGAGATCATCCATTCACCCACACCACATCTCACAAAGACACGGCGGTTGGAACCATAAATCTCCAATTTGGACTCCAGACCAAAGGACAAATTTCCACCGGTCTAATGTCCATTGCTTGTGTTTCTTGGCCCAAGCAAGTCTCTTCTTCTCATTGGTGTCTTTTAGTAGTGGTTTCTTTGCAGCAATTCGACCATGAAGGCCTGATTTACACAGTCTCCTCTGAACAGTTGATGTTGAGATGTGTCTGTTACTTGAACTCTGTGAAGCATTTATTTGGGCTGCAATTTCTGAGGCTGGTAACTCTAATGAACATATCCTCTGCAGCAGAGGTAACCCTGGGTCTTCCATTCCTGTGGCGGTCCTCATGAGAGCCAGTTTCATCATAGCGGTTGATGGTTTTTGCGACTGCACTTGAAGAAACTTTCAAAGTTCTTGAAATGTTCCGTATTGACTGACCTTCATATCTTAAAGTAATGATGGACTGTCGTTTCTCTTTGCCTATTTGAGCTGTTCTTGCCATAATATGGACTTGGTCTTTTACCAAATAGGGCTATCTTCTGTTTACTCCTCCTACCTTGTCACAACACAACTGACTGGCTCAAACGCATTAAGAAGGAAAGAAATTCCACAAATTAACTTTTAAGAAGGCACACCTGTTAATTGAAATGCATTCCAGGTGACTACCTCATGAAGCTGGTTGAGAGAATGCTAAGAGTGTGCAAAGCTGTCATCAAGGCAAAGGGTGGCTATTTGAAGAATGTCATATTTGTTTAACACTTTTTTGGTTATTACATGATTCCATATGTGTTATTTAATAGTTTTGATGTCTTCACTATTATTCTACAATGTAGAAAATAGTAAAAATAAAGAAAAACCCTTGAATGAGTAGGTGTGTCCAAACTTTTGACCAGTACTGTATGTACAGCAGTGGAGACTGCTGAGGGGAGGACAGCTCATATTAATGGCTGGAACGGCACTAATGGAATGGCATCAAACACATTTAAAACGTGTTTGATACCATTCAACCTATTTGGCTCCAGCCATTACCCCGAGCCCGTCCTCCCCAATTAAGGGGCCACCAACCTCCTGTGATGTACAGCCATCTTTCACCTACTAAAACGAAGTATGCAAGGTTGATTCAAAATCTTTGAGGTGTCCAGGACATGAGTGTGTCGTTACAGATTGAGGAGACAAAGTGGCCAGTGGTGGTTGTAGTTCTGGGGCCTGACCAGCTTGCACAGCTAACTGGTCATTCTGGGCAAGATGCAGTGACAAGGGCAGTATCCTTCCTGTATGACTGGCAGGGTATTGGTGCTGTGGGGTGATCAGTTTCCATTTATACAGTTCGGTATAGGCAGTCAGCAGATGCAGCTTGCATAACAAAGACACCCATTGACTATCTGGAATGCTATCCCAGCCTGAATGTTGCTGGGGATATTCCAGTAGTGGAATGGTTGGTTGTCTGGTTGTGAAGGAGAGTCTGTGAAAGGGCTGTCATAAAACAGACATGCCTTTAGATCTTTCCACTATCTAATTGACCTGTGGGTGTAGTTTTTTATGTTGAATGTGGCAAAAGGTCCTGCAGGTCACGTCCTACATATTTCTTAATATGATAATTTGGCCAATATTAACTGTGGGTGGTTGGCATTGATTACGGACTGGGGCACACCCAGCAGGAGATGTGGAGAGTGACAGAACCTGTGAGGGTGACATCAGGTTACATAGAGATTAGTTAGAGTGTAGCTAGGTCATAGACTATGACTAAGAAGCATTGGTTGTGAGGGACATAGCACAGCTCCACACACATATACATTTGAAGATGATCCCTGGGCTTTGACGGACAGAAAAAGGGTTGCAGAGGAGATAGAGCTGATCAAGCATGGTGTACAAAGACCACTATCTCACAGTCAATCTACCATAAATGTTCACATACAGCAAGTTTTACCCTCCTAAGGTGCCTCTTGTTTGCCATAAATTGCATATGTCCTAATATGGATGTTGGGATTACTGCACAGTTTCCCAGATCAATGCATGTGTCATCCCAGAATGAAAGCTCATTCTTCACATGTGAGTCCAGTTCAGGTGTCACATTGTAGCAAAATAGGTACATATGAGGGCAATGCACACCAGCAATTTCCAGATGCATTTTGGCTGTTGAATGGCCTCCTGACGTGGCAGTCCAGTTTCATGGTGTCTGTCTCTAGTAACTGCCTGAGGGGAGGACTGATGGTGGAGTGGGATTATCATGGAAAGTTCTGGGAGATTCAGGATGGCCATGACATTGGATAGGTGGAATTCCTATGACATGTGAAGGCCCATTAAGTTGATGGCAGTTCTTGTCAATGGGTGTCAGGTTGTGATGGTTCATTATAGTGAACACCTGCCTTATGCGCTTTTCATGTGTGGTCATCCTCCCCATATACCATAACTGTCACCAAGTCAACATATATGGCAACTCCAGGGCAGATAGCCAGGATAGTGGACATGATTGTCTGGAAGAAGCAATGTGCCAGCTCAACCCAAACAGGATAAGAGTGCACTGGAACATTCCAATGTACATCAAAATGCAGTTGGATTTATGCAGGCGTAAAGGACTAGCAATGAATCAAAGCTCATTTCTAAATGGTCAGGAGGTGACTTAAGAGTCCAATCCTGGTGGGGTAAGTTATACCACAGTGGTGGAAAGTTGTAGAGCTAGTGAGAGTAGGGGCTAAACTTGAAAAATCCACAGACTGGAAAAAGCTTTCAGTGTCTGAGCCCACTTGCCTTAGAGCTGATTACAATAGCCACAACATTGTGTAACTGTATGCATTTTTGTCAGGCAGGACCATACAGCACTGAATGAGAGCAAATGTAACTTGGGAAGTGATCTATTGAACAGCTACCAAAAAGTGAATTGACTGTTTGAGTTAAGGAGGTGTGTCCCAATATCTATCAATTTAACCACTTTTGCAGTAAAATATTTGTTTATATACAACCTTCCATTTCATATATGGGAGACCTTAGAGATATGGAGAAACATGGTTGACTTTGTTATACCTCGGGTAGGGGTATCTAAAAAATTAAAGCCCTTTTTGAGGAATGGCGACTAGCCTATTTTGGAGTGAAGGGAGAGAGTGGAAGGAAGTACATATTGTGGGTATTCACTGTGGGTCTCCTCAGGCTTGTGAATTCACTGTGGGTCTCCTCCTCAAGACCTTCATATCTAAACGATGCACAACAAAAACTGCGGGATTCTGCCTTTCTTTCATCAGTTTACCTTTTGTTAGCCCTCTGTACCTGTTTCTACTATCTTGCCAACTCCTTATGGAATTGTCATGCCAAACATGTCTGGCTTGACAATGATAATGTAGCAGGGAAAAGCACAAACAGATCTGGCACCAGGCTAACCTGCAAGTTACTGGATGTGCGTACAGTACTTCTAAACTAGTTCATTACTAATGTTAACTTATTTGACACAACACGTGTTGGTGGTAGACCCCTATGGAGCTACTAAAACAGGAGGGGGCCACTAGGGGTCAGGGTTTGGGTCCTAAAGCTCTCACTGAGATTTTTTTTAATTGCTACATTGGTCATTTGGGGAGGGATGTTGTGAAGAAAAGTGTCAGTGTTTAATTCTGTGCCCCATCTATAAAACACTGCATGTCCGATATTTTTGCTGATCACAAATTTACACATTAGGAGGAAGTGGACTATGTGGTCCTCTGTAGCTCAACTGGTAGAGCACGGCGCTTGTAACGCCAAGGTAGTGGGTTCGATCCCCGGGACCACCCATACACATAAATGTATGCACGCATGACTGTAAGTCGCTTTGGAAAAAAGCGTCTGCTAAATGGCATATTATTATTATTATTATTATTTATTATTATTATTATTATTATTATTATTATTATTATTATTATTATTATTATTATTATTATTATTATATTATTATGTGAAACAGACTGTTGTATCTGGGTCAACATTTCTCTACCTCTCAACACCTGTAACAGAGAGTGAGACACACACACACATTTAAGTCATTTAGCAGACGCTCTTATCCAGAGCGACTTACAGTTAGTGAGTGCATACATTTTCATACTGGCCCCCCGTGGGAAACGAACCCACAACCCTGGAGTTACAAGCGCCATGCTCTACCAACTGAGCAACAGGGGACCTCGCTCGCTCGTGCGCATGAGCGCACAAACACACACACACAGTGATATTACTATGGATTGACTCATCTTATTAGCTGAAAGGACCTATGTATTAGATGGACAGAAGATACTCCGTCACTCTTGGATGGAAATGGAAATAGTCAGCCATTGTTGGAGGACTATGGGGAAAAAACTAGGGAAAAGTGCTTATTTATTGTTTAAAAATATATTATCAAAAGGTGCTTCAAAGGTAACACCAAAAGAGAGAAAGAAGAGATGCTTTAAATATAGGCTTACTACAGTATATAGGCATACATAATGTGCATAAGCAAAGTGCATTGTGCGGCTAATCCTGCCTAAACACTCCCATCTTGAACTGTCTTCTGTCCTGAAAGAGGACTGAAATAGAGGTGTCTAGCTGACGGAGAGAGGCTAAAGAGAGAACATTTTTATTTAACCTTAATTCCAAGTTGTCTTTCACAGATGAGCCCTGCATACACATCACTATACACATCACCATACACATCACTATACACATCACTAGACACATCACTATACACATCACTATACACATCACCATACACTTAGCCTACCAGAGCCTACCCACGTAGCAACAGCAGGTCTTGTTTATTAACGAAGCACATTGAGCGGCAAATGAAGCGTGAAATAGCCAAACAAACATAAATGACAGATGCGGCGAGAAGGAAGTGAAGGAATAAAATGCAGAGAGAGAGAAAGAGAGAGACATCCACAGATAAACAGAATCAATTTCATGGGATTTTATCAAAAGGAGGATGGAAGAGTATTTGTTTGCCATTCCTTTAACATCATCTGTGTTTATTGTTGTTGTCATGAAATTGCAAAGCTAGCTTTTCAACAAATTGCATACTGGTTTGAGATGACTGAGTGATGTCATTAGAGCTATAGGTCTATACTGTATCATTGGTTAACATTGTTATGCCAATGGTGAAATGTCCATTGTGTGTAGGCATTAGGAATGGCATGCTATAGAATGGCTATGAGGTAAGTTGTGGATATAGGCTACAAATGAATTAAAATAAAATAAAATTGTGTTGGTTGCAGCCACCGAATACAACAGGTGTAGACATTATAGTGAAATGCTTGCTTACAAGCCCATTCCCAACAATGCAGAGTTAAAAAGTAAGACAAATATTTGCTAAATAAAAAAGGAAATAGTAACACAATAACGAGGGCTGGCAGGGCCATTACTAAAGAGCTCTGTCGGTCTGCCCTTACAAAAAAATATTGCAGTCAGAGTGCAGTATAACTGCAGTACACTGTAGCATAACTGTAGTTAGAGTGCAGTATAACTGCAGTACACTGTAGCATAACTGTAGTTAGAGTGCAGTATAACTGCAATATGCTGCAAACACTGCATCCAAAATAACAGTGTTTATTTACTGCAGTCATTTTGCAGTATAACTGCAGTTCAACTGCAGTACACCGCAGTAACCTACTGCAGGGTGCAACACACCCTGCACTGCCAGCCTGGACTGTGTGTGAGATGAAGGAAGGTGTTAGCTCGAGTGAGTTTTGGGAGCCCCTTCTGCAGCCCCTTCTGCAGATGCAGAGAAGCTTCCCGGTCCTAAATGCGTAACAATTAGGAATTAAACCGAAGCTCGGGAGGGCCGCACTAAGCGGGAAAAGCGGAAAGCATAAGGGAAAGGACAATGCTTCCAGGGGAAAAGAAAGAGAGGAAGGGGATGAGTGTGGGATTACGTGATGTGCCACATTCATTGGATCACACACACACACACACACACACACACACACAGCACACCAAATGAGAGGGGTTAAGGAGCTTGGTGAGCCACTGAGCCTCTGTAATGACTTTAAAGGACATCAGATTATTTTATCCAGCGGTGTAACGTAATACAGAATAAAGCAGGACCCATCATCAAGCTGTTTCTCCTGGACACTCTCTCTCTCTCTCACAGGGCTTTTCCCCATACCCCTCCCTCACACTCTCTGCGCACAGCACCTGTCTTCTATCGCTACTTTATCCTCCCTTTCTTTTCCTCGTCTATCTTTCTTCTACCACTCCCCTCTCTCTATTTTTAATTAGCTATACCTGTCTCCTTCCCCTCCTCCTCCTACCTTTAACCATCCTGCTTCCTTCCCCTCCTCCTTTTATCTTTAACCCTCCTGTCTCCTTCCCCTCCTCCTCCTACCTATAACACTCCTGTCTCCTTTCCCTCCTCCTCCTCCTTCTACCATTAACCCTCCTGCATCCTTCCCCTCCTCTTTATACCTTTAACCCTCATGTCTTCTCCATCTTCCCCTCCTCCTACCTTTAACCCTCCTGTCTCCTTCTCCTCCTCCTAATACCTATAACCCTCCTGTCTCCTCCTCCTTCCCCTCCTCCTACCTATAACCCTCCTGGCTCCTTCCCCTCCTCCTCCTACCTATAACCCTCCTGTCTCCTTCCCCTCATCCTCCTACCTATAACCCTCCTGTATCCTTCCACTCCTCCTCCTACCTATAACCCTCCTGTCTCCTTCCCCTCCTCCTCCTACCTGTAACCCTCCTGTCTCCTTTCCCTCCTCCTCCTACCTGTAACCCTCCTGCCTCCTTCCCTTCCTCCTTTTATCTTTAACCCTCCAGTCTCCTTCCCCTCCTCCTTCTACCTTTAACCCTCCTGCCTCCTTCCCCTCCTCCTCCTACCTATAACGCTCCTGTCTCCTTCCCCTCCTCCTTCTACCTATAACCCTCCGGTCTCCTTCCCCTCCTCCTCCTACCTATAATGCTCCTGTCTCCTTCCCCTCCTCCTTCTACCTATAACCCTCCTGTCTCCTTCCCCTCCTCCTCCTACCTATAACCCTCCTGTCTCCTTCCCCTCCTCCTCCTACCTGTAACACTCCTGTCTCCTTCCCCTCCTCCTCCTACCTATAACCCCCCTGTCTCTTTCCCCTCCTCCTCCTATCTATAACCCTCCTGTCTCCATCCCCTCCTCCTTCTACCTATAACCCCCCTGTCTCCTTCCCCTCCTCCTCCTATCTATAACCCTCCTGCCTCCTTCCCCTCCTCCTCCTACCTATAACGCTCCTGTCTCCTTTCCCTCCTCCTCCTACCTATAACGCTCCTGTCTCCTTCCCCTCCTCCTTCTACCTAAAACCCTCCTGTCTCCTTCCCCTCCTCCTTCTACCTATAACCCTCCTGTCTCCTTACCCTCCTCCTCCTACCTTTAACCCTCCTGTCTCCTTCCCCTCCTCTTCCTCCTCCTACCTGTAACCCTCCTGTCTCCTTCCCCTCCTCCTCCTACCTATAACCCTCCTGTCTCCTTTTTCTCCTCCTCCTACCTGTAACCCTCCTGCCTCCTTCCCCTCCTCCTTTTACCTTTAACCCTCCAGTCTCCTTCCCCTCCTCCTCCTACCTATAACCCTCCTGTCTCCTTCCCCTCCTCCTCCAACCTATAACCCTCCTGTCTCCTTCCCCTCCTCCTCCTACCTGTAACACTCCTGTCTCCTTCCCCTCCTCCTCCTACCTATAACCCTCCTGTCTCCTTCCCCTCCTCCTTCTACCTATAACCCTCCTGTCTCCTTCCCCTCCTCCTTCTACCTATAACGCCCCTGGCTCCTTCCCCTCCTCCTCCTAACTAAAACCCTCCTGTCTCCTTCCCCTCCTCCTTCTACTTATAACCCTCCTGCCTCCTTCCCCTCCTCTTCCACTTATAACCCTCCTGTCTCCTTCCCCTCCTCCTTCTACCTATAACCCTCCTGCCACCTTCCCCTCCTCCTTTTACCTTTAACCCTCCAGTCAATTTCCCCTCCTCCTTCTACCTTTAACCCTCCTGCCTCCTTCCCCTCCTCCTCCTATCTATAACCCTCCTGTCTTCTCCCCCTCCTCCTCCTACCTATAACCCTCCTGTCTCCTTCCCCTCCTACTCCTACCTGTAACCCTCCTGTCTCCTTACCCTCCTCCTCCTCCTACCTTTAACCCTCCTTTCTCCTTCCCCTCCTCCTCCTACCTATAACCCTCCTGTCTCCTTCCCCTCCTCCTCCTACCTATAACCCTCCTGACTCCTTCCCCTCCTCTTCCTACCTATAACCCTCCTGTCTCCTTCCCCTCCTCCTCCTACCTGTAACCCTCCTGTCTCCTTACCCTCCTCCTCCTACCTTCAACCCTCCTTTCTCCTTCCCCTTCTCCTCCTACCTATAACCCTCCTGGCTCCTTCCCCTCCTCCTCCTACCTTTAACCCTCCTGTCTCCTTCCCATCCTCCTTCTACCTATAACCCTACTTTCTCCTTCCCCTCCTCCTTCTACCTATAACCCTCCTGTCTCCTACCCCTCCTCCCTATAACCATCCTGTCTCCTTCCCCTCCTCCTCCTACCTTTAACCCTCCTGCCTCCTTCCCCTCCTCCTTTTACCTTTAACCCTCCAGTCTCCTTCCCCTCCTCCTCCTACCTATAACCCTCCTGTCTCCTTCCCCTCCTCCTCCAACCTATAACCCTCCTGTCTCCTTCCCCTCCTCCTCCTACCTGTAACACTCCTGTCTCCTTCCCCTTCTCCTCCTACCTATAACCCTCCTGGCTCCTTCCCCTCCTCCTCCTACCTTTAACCCTCCTGTCTCCTTCCCATCCTCCTTCTACCTATAACCCTACCGACTCCTTCCCCTCCTCCTTCTACCTATAACCCTCCTGTCTCCTACCCCTCCTCCCTATAACCCTCCTGTCTCCTTCCCCTCCTCCTCCTACCTTTAACCCTCCTGCCTCCTTCCCCTCCTCCTTTTACCTTTATCCCTCCTGCCTCCTTCCCCTCCTCCTTTTACCTCTCCCCCTCCTGCCTCCTTCCCCTCCTACTCCTACCTATAACCCTCCTGTCTCCTTCCCCTCCTCCTCCTACCTGTAACACTCCTGTCTCCTTCCCCTCCTCCTCCTACCTGTAACCCTCCTTTCTCCTTCCCATCCTCCTCCTACCTATAACCCTCCCATCTCCTTCCCATCCTCCTTCTACCTATAACCCTACTGTCTCCTTCGCCTCCTCCTTCTACCTATAACCCTCCTGTCTCCTACCCCTCCTCCCTATAACCCTCCTGACTCCTTCCCCTCCTCCTCCTACCTTTAACCCTGCTGCCTCCTTCCCCTCCTCCTTTTACCTTTGCCCCTCCTGCCTCCTTCCCCTCCTCCTTCTACCTATAACCCTCCTGTCTCCTTACCCTCCTCCTCCTACCTTTAACCCTCCTGTCTCCTTCCCCTCCTCTTCCTCCTCCTACCTATAACCCTCCTGTCTCCTTCCCCTCCTACCTCTACCTATAACCCTCCTGTCTCCTTCCCCTCCTACCTATAACCCTCCTGTCTCCTTCCCTTCCTCCATCTTTCGTGCCTTCTCGCCTTTTTTTCTAACCCTCCCTTGTCCCTATGTATACAGAATCCTTCCTCAGTCTTTATCTGCCTCCTCTCCCTCCCTATTCCTCTTCTCCCTCCCCTTCCTCTCCTCCTCTCATTCAGGCTAGTTGATGGAGGGGTGTGATAAGGCAGTCCACTTCAGATATGCTTCATGGCCCCTTGGGGATAAGACCTTTATCTGTGTGTGTGTCTGAGAATGGGAGAGAGAAGCTTGAAAAATCATGTGCGGTGTCACCCGAGTGCAGTCGACCTGGGCTAAAGTCCAACCTTTTTGTAAATTCAGCCCAAAAATGTCAGTATGTTGAAAAAATATCAAATATGGCGTTGTATTCAAAATTACTTTGCCTGGTGAGTTCTCTTCTTTCTCCAGTTAGGGTTCTCTCGCTCTCTCTCCTCATCATCTCTCTCTCTCTTTCTCCCTCCCGTCCTCCTAGCTTCCAGCAGCTGTTGCTCCTGTCGTCCCATTGGAGGATGTGCTGGGTTCTAATTCAATTATCCAGCAGCCAGTTCCAGTTGCTCATTAACACAATTTAATCAAAGCCTATTCTATTAGCCCAGGCACTGTGATGATGATGACGATGTCGGCAAGCTGTGACTGCACACAATTCAGTCTGTCATTGACAAAGCCACACTGCAATTAGACTCATTGTCGGCAAGGCTTGTAAGTGCCAAGTCTTTCAGACAGACAGAGAGAGAGAGAGAAACTTCAGGGTAATTTCATGCATGTTCACAGAGCATTCTGATATTGCTGTATTTTCAAGTTACGTGTACTCTAAAAAACAGAAAACAATAGAGGACAATTTGCTGCTAAGAAAACCATTCAAAAACCTTTACCCATCACCATCATCACAGGGGGAAAATGAGACAATCAGGGAGTGTGGATGGAAAGCATTAGCGTGCTGTGAAACCAAACGTATTCCGATGGGCGTTTCTCTGTTTACATCCCCGTTCCGCACTCACCCAGCCTGGGGAAATGCAGATGATGGGAAATCAATAGAGACTCATTCAAAACGTGGCATGTCATGTTCACACCTTCCGGCTGTCTCGCCGATTCAAAAGCAAGCTGCATGGTTTGCATGGCAACACGAGTCTTTGTTAGAAGTAATTTGGAAAAGTAAGAGGCGCCGGTATGGAGTAGAGAGGCACCGGTACGGAGTAGAGGAGGTGTTAACAGAGACGGTAAAGTGAAAGTCACCTCCTCTCTACCTTCTCTTCCTCTGTATCCACTGCTAAAGCCACTCTAAATGTCAAGCTTCTGCCTCTAACCCATGGAAACTATTTTCCAACTTCTCCTCCCTCCTTAATCCTCCACCCCCTCCCACTCTGAGGATGACTCTGTCAACCACTTTTGAAAAGAAGATTGAAGACAGCCGCTCCTCATTCACAGCCTATTGAGTCCACTGGTCCCACTCACACAGAACTACCCTACGCCTTGACCTCTTTCTCCCCTGTCTCTCCATATGAAATCCTCTGACTAGTGAGGTCCGGCTGCCCGGAAACTTGCCCGCTCGACCCCATCCTCTCCTCCCTTCTCCAGACCATCTCTGGAGACCTTCTCCCATTCCTCACTTCCCTCATCAACTCATCCCTGACCACTGGCTGCGTCCCCTCTGACTTCAAAATGGCCCAAGTTGCTCCCTTCCTCAAGAAACTAACACTCGACTCAACTGATGTCAAAAACTACAGACCGGTATCCCTTCTTTCTTTTCTTTCCAAAACACTTGAGCGTGCTGTGTCCCGAGTGGCGCAGTGGTCTAAGGCACTGCATTGCAGTGCTAGCTGTACCACTAGAGATCCTGGTTCGAATCCAGGCTCTGGCGTAGCCGGCCGCGACCGGGAGACCCATGGTGCGGCGCACAATTGGTCCAGGGTATGGGAGCGAATGGCCGGCAGGGATGTTGGTAGAGCATAGTGTTTGCAACGCCAGGGTTGTGGGTTTGAGTCCCATGGGGGGCCAGTATGATTTTTTTTTTTTATAATAATGTATGCACTCACTAACTGTAAGTCGCTCTGGATAAGAGCGTCTGCAAAATGTCTCTGACCCACTTTGTCTCTCAGAATAATCTTCTTGACCCTAACCAGTCAGGTTTCAAGACGGGTCACTAAACCGAGACTTCTCTTCTCTGTGTTACGGAGGCTCTCCACACTGCCAAAGCTGACTCTCTCTCCTCTGTTCTCATCCTCCTAGATCAGGGTTCTTCAATTCCGGTCCTGGAGGACCGAAACACTTCTGTTTTTTATTTCTACCTGGTAGTTAATTGCACTCACCTGGTGTCACAGGTCTGAATTAGCCCCTGATTAGAAGGAGAGGATGAAAAACAGAGGTGTATCGGCCCTCCAGGACCGGAATTGAAGAACCCTGTCCTAGATCTATCCGTTGCCTTCGACACAGTGAACCATCATATCCTCCTCTCCACCCTCTCAGAAGTGGATGTCTCAGGCTCTGTACACTCTTGAATTACATCCTACCTGGCAGGCCGCTCCTACCAGGTATTTGTATTTTGTATTTATATTTATTAAGGATCCCCATTAGTTCCTGCCAAGGCAGCAGCTACTCTTCCTGGTGGTTCCAAACTTCTTCCATTTAAGAATGATGGAGGCCACTGTCTTCTTGGGAACCTTCAATGCTGCAGAAATGTGTTGGTACCCTTCCCCAGATCTGTGCCTCGACACAATCCTGTCTCGGAACTCTACGGACAATTCCTTCCACCTCATGGCTTGATTTTTGCTCTGACATGCATTGTCAACTGTGGGACCTTATATAGACAGATGTGTGCCTTTCCAAATCATGTCCAATCAATATAATTTATCACAGGTGGACTCCAATCAAGTTGTAGAAACATCTCAAGGATGACCAATGGAAACAGGATGCACCTGAGCTCAATTTCGAGTCTCATAGCAAAGAGTCTGAATACTTATCTAAATCTTAATCTTTTATTTTTATTGGCCAGTCTGAGATATGGCTTTTTCTTTGCAACTCTGCCTAGAAGGTCAGCATCCCGGAGTCGCTTCTTCACTGTTGACGTTGAGAAGCTGCCAGTTGAGGACCTGTGAGGCGCCTGTTTCTCAAACTAGACACTCTAATGTATTTGTCCTTGTTTCTGGCCATTTTGAGCCTGTAATCGAACTCACAATTGCTGATGCTCCAGATACTCAACTAGTCTCAAGAAGGCTTGTTTTATTGCTTCTTTAATCGGCACAACAGTTTTCAGCTTTGCTAACATAATTGCAAAAGGGTTTTCTAATGATCAATTAGCCTTTTAAAATGATAAACTTGGATTAGCAAACACAACGTGCCATTGGAACACAGGACTGATGGTTGCTGATAATGGGCCTCTGTACGCCTATGTAGATATTCCATTAAAATCAGCCGTGTCCAGCTACAATAGCCATTTACAACATTAACAATGTCTACACTGTATTTCTGATCAATTTGATGTTATTTTAATGGACAAAACAATTGCTTTTCTTTCGAAAACAAGGACATTTCTAAGTGACCCCAAACTTTTGAACGGTAGTGTATCTACCTCAATTACCTCGTACCCCCGCACATCGACTCGGTACTGGTACCCCGTCTATATAGCCAAGTTAGCGTTACTCATTGTGTATTTATTCTTCATGTTACTATTTTTCTATTTTTGGTGACCTATATAATATATAACCCTAACCACAGGAGGTTAGTGCCACCTTAATTGGGGAGAATGGGCTAGTGGTAATGACTGGAGTGGAATCAGTGGAATGGTATCAAATATATCAAACACATGGTTTCCAGGCATTCCATTTGCTATTTTCCGGCCATTATTATGAGCCGTTCTCCCCTCAGCAGCCTCCACTGACCCTAACCCAGTAACCTGGTGACCTATATAATATATAACCCTAACCCAGTAGCCTGGTGCCCTTCATAACCCTAACCCAATAAACTGGTAACCAATATAGCGAACAGACGCAAACTGGCTGAGTCAATTCAGTGGCTAGCTTTGCACTTGGCTAGCTAACAGTAGCTGCTAGGGGTAAGTTATAACCTACATTTGTGTTTTGTTTTTACATACTGGTAGCCAGAGTCGTTCAAGGGAACTCGGGACATGGGTGACTAGTTAACGTTAGCTTGGCTCTCTCTGTGTGTTCGTGCCGTGGGAGGAGGGGTTTCTTTGTCTGAGAGCAATGGCTAGCTAGTGTGCTAACTATTCTAGCTAACTAACTGGCTGAATAAGTTGACGACGGACTCGCTCAAACTGTCGGGACTAACCCACAACGTTAGACACGGACACGAATGATCTGCTTGGCGTGTTGACACACTAGTGGTTTGTTGTGGCCGAGTATTGGTGCTAAACCCTGTTGTTGGAGTCCGGCATGCTAGTTGGCTGTGGCATCATATGACTAGGTGCCCTGAACGATTTTCACGGAAGAATACTGTACCAAGTTAGCTCGCTGAATAAACTAAGTTAGTCTATTCCTAGAAAACATTGAATCGCTGTAGTTTACAACAATTATAGTTTCTGAGGTGGAAGTTGGGAGAGTTATATTTGGGTGTTTCAGTGTAACGTAAGTGAGGGAGGCCCCGCTCTCTCGCTTTCCCAGATGTTTAGTTCATTTCATTCCGATCTCCTTTGCATTATTGTAGCCATTTTCTGTAGCCTGTCAACTATGCCTCTGTCTATCCCTGTTCTCTCCTCTCCGCACAGGCTATACAAACGCCTCACACCGCGTGGCTGCTGCCTCTCTAACCTGGTGGTCCCTGCACACACCACCCACATGGAGTTCCAGGTCTCGGGCAGCCTCTGGAACTGCCGTTCTGCTGCCAACAAGGCAGAGTTCATCTCAGCCTATGCTACCCTCCAGTCCCTCGACTTCTTGGTGCTGACGGAAACATGGATTAACACAGAAAACACTGCTACTCCTACTGCTCTCTCCTCGTCTGACCATGTGTTCTCGCATACCCCGAGAGCATCTGGTCAGCGGGGTGGTGGCACAGGAATCCTCATCTCTCCCAAGTGGACATTCTCTCTTTTTCCCCTGACCCATCTGTCTATCTCCTCATTTGAATTCCATGCTGTCACAGTCACTAGCCCATTCAAGCTTAACATCCTTGTCATTTATCGCCCTCCAGGTTCCCTTGGAGAGTTCATCAATGAGCTTGACGCCTTGATAAGTTCCTTTCCTGAGGATGGCTCACCCCTCACAGTTCTGGGTGACTTCAACCTCCCTACGTCTACCTTTGACTCATTTCTCTCTGCCTCCTTCTTTCCACTCCTCTCCTCTTTTGACCTCACCCTCTCACCCTCTCACCGTCCCCCCCTACTCACAAGGCAGGCAATACGCTTGACCTCATCTTTACTAGATGCTGTTCTTCTACTAATCTCACTGCAACTCCCCTCCATGTCTCCGACCACTACTTTGTATCCTTTTCTCTCTCGCTCTCCTCCAACACTACTCACTCTGCCCCTACTCAGATGTTAATGCGCCGTCGCAACCTTCGCTCTCTCTCTCCCGCTACTCTCTCCACTTCCATCCTATCATCTCTTCCCTCTGCTCAATCCTTCTCCCTCCAATCTCCTGATTCTGCCTCCTCAACCCTCCTCTCCTCCCTTTCTGCATCCTTTGACTCTCTATGTCCCCTATCCTCCCGGCCGGCTCGGTCCTCCCCTTCTGCTCCGTGGCTTGATGACTCATTGCGAGCTCACAGAACAGGGCTCCGGGCAGCTGAGCGGAAATGGAGGAAAACTAGACTCCCTGCGGACCTGGCATCTTTTCACTCCCTCCTCTCTACATTTTCTTCATCTGTTTCTGCTGCTAAAGCCACTTTCTACCACTCTAAATTCCAAGCATCTGCCTCTAACCCTAGGAAGCTCTTTGCCACCTTCTCCTCCCTGCTGAATCCTCCTCCCCCTCCAAACTCTTGAGCGTACCGTCTTTAGCCAACTCTCTTGCTATGTCTCTCAGAATGACATTCTTGATCCAAACCAGTCAGGTTTCAAGACTGGTCATTCAACTGAGACTGCTCTTCTCTGTGTCACGGAGGCTCTCCGCACTGCTAAAGCTAACTCTCTCTCCTCTGCTCTTGTCCTTCTAGACCTGTCTGCTGACTTTGATACTGTGAACCATCAGATCCTCCTCTCCACCCTCTCCGAGCTGGGCATCTCCGGCGCAGCTCACTCTTGGATTGCGTCCTACCTGACCGGTCGCTCCTACCAAGTGGCGTGGCGAGAATCTGTCTCCGCACCACGTGCTCTCACCACTGGTGTCCCCCAGTGCAGGCATATTTAACTCTGTAATAAAGCCTTTTTGTGGGGAAAAACTCATTCTGATTGGCTGGGCCTGGCTCCCCAGTGGGTCGGCCTGGCTCCCAAGTGGGTGGGCCTATGCCCTCCAAGGCCCACCAATGGCTGCGCCCCTGCCTAGTCATGTGAAATCCATAGATTAGGGCCTAATACATTTATTTCAACTGACTGATTTCCTTATATGAACTGTAACTCAGCAAAATCTTTGAAATTGATCCACGTTGCGTTTATATTTTTGTTCAGTATATACAGTTGAAGTTGGAAGTTTACATACACCTTAGCCAAATACATTTATACTCAGTTTTTCACAATTCCTGACATTTAATCCTAGTAAAAATTCCCTGTATTAGGTCATTTAGGATCACCACTTTTTTTTAAGAATGTGAAATGTCAGAATAATAGTAGAGGGAATGATTTATTTCAGCTTTTATTGGTTTCATCATATTCCCAGTGGGTCAGAAGTTTACATACACTCAATTAGTATTTGGTAGCATTGCCTTTAAATTGTTTAACTTGGGTCAAACGTTTCGGGTAGCCTTCCACAAGCTTCCCACAATAAGTTGGGTGAATTTTGGCCCATTCCTCCTGACAGGATGGTGTAACTGAGTCAGGTTTGTAGGCCTCCTTTCTCGCACAAGCTTTTTCAGTTCTGCCCACAAATGTTGTATAGGATTGAGGTCAGGGCTTTGTGATGGCCACTCCAATACCTTGACTTTGTTGTCCTTAAGCCATTATGCCACAACTTTGGAAGTATGCTTGGGGTCATTGTCCATTTGGAAGACCCATTTGCGACCAAGCTTTAACTTCCTGACTGATGTCTTGAGATGTTGCTTCAATATATGTACATACTTTTCCTTCCTCATGATGCCATCTATTTTGTGAAGTGCATCAGTCCCTCCTGCAAAAAGCACCCCCACAGCATGATGCTGCCACCCCCTTGCTTCACGGTTGGGATGGTGTTCTTCGGCTTGCAAGAAACCCCCTTTTTCCACCAAACATAACGATGGTCATTATGGCCAAACAGTTCTATTTTTGTTTCATCAGACCAGAGGACATTTCTCCAAAAAGTACGATCTTTGTCCCCATGTCCAGTTGCAAACCGTAGTCTGCCTTTTTTATGGCGGTTTTGGAGCAGCGGCTTCTTCTTTGCTGAGCGGCCTTTCAGGTTATGTCATTATAGGACTTGTTTTACTGTGGATATATATACTTTTGTACCCATTTCCTCCAGCATCTTCACAAGGTCCTTTGCTGTTGTTCTGGGATTGATTTGCACTTTTCGCACCAAAGTATGTTCATCTCTAGGAGACGGAACGCGTCTCCTTCCTGATCGGTATGACGGCTGCGAGGTCCCATGGTGTTTATACTTGCGTACTATTGTTTGTACAGATGAACGTGGTACCTTCAGGCATTTGGAAATTGCTCCCAAGGATGAACCATACTTGTGGAGGTCTTCAGTTTTTTTTCTGAGGTCTTGGCTGATTTCTTTAGATTTTCCCATGATGTCAAGCAAAGAGGCACTGAGTTTGAAGGTAGGCCTTGAAATACATCCACAGGTACACCTCCAATTGACTCAAATTATGTCAATTAGCCTATCAGAAACTTCTAAAGCCATGACATCATTTTCTGGAATTTTCCAAGCTGTTTAAAGGCACAGTCAACTTAGTGTATGTAAACTTCTGACCCACTGGAATTGTGATACATTGAATTATAAGTGAAATAATCTGTCTGTAAACAGTTGTGGTAAAAATTACTTGTGTCATACACAAAGTAGATGTCCTAACCGACTTGCCAAAACTATAGTTTGTTAACAAGAAATGTGTGGACTGGTTGAAAAACAAGTTTTAATGATTCCAACCTAAGTGTATGTAAACCTCCGACTTCAACTGTATTAATAATGTACATGTAGGTAATATGCAGACGACACATGCAGTATGTTGTGTACACAAAACAAATCCATGGTGTGAGTGAAGTTACACACGCACGCACAAACACGCATGCACACAACCCACCCACTACACACACAACCCACCCACCATGCACACAACCCACCCACCACACACACACAACCCACCCACTACACACAACCCACCCACTACACACAACCCACCCACTACACACACAACCCACCCACCACGCACACAACCTACCCACCACGCACACAACCCACCCACTACGCACACAACCCACCTACCACGCACCCAACCCACCCACCACACACACACAACCCACCCACTACGCACACAACCCACCCACACAACCCACCCACCACGCACACAACCCACCCACCACGCACACAACCCACCCACTACGCACACAACCCACCCACCACGCACACAACCCACCTACCACGCACACAACCCACCCACTACACACACAACCCACCCACCACGCACACAACCCACCCACCACGCACACAACCCACCCACCACGCACACAACCCACCCACTACGCACACAACCCACCCACCACGCACACAACCCACCCACCACACACACACACAACCCACCCACTACACACAACCCACCCACTACACACGACCCACCCACTACACACGACCCACCCACCAAGCACACAACCCACCCACCACACACATAACCCACCCACCACACACACAACCCACCCACCACACACAAACAGATGAGATTGACAGTTTGTGTCGGTGCTAGTTAGTATCCTGTGCTGGGAGAAGTGATTTATTGATCTAGGTTTGACTCTGTCTGAAGCATTTGTGCTTTGCGGCTCTGGCATTGATCACACAGAGTAGCAGAGGGAACAAGTCTGATTTCAGAAACAAACATTTATAAGGGTGAAATCAAATGCATGCTGTAATTGCTCAGGGGGAGACGTGTGTGTGTCAGAGGAAGTTGGTAGCACCTTGGAAAGAACGGGCTCATTGTAATGGCTGGAACGGAATTAATGGTACGGTATCAAACTCAAACACATAGTTTCCATGTGTTTGATGCCATTCTAATCACTCAATTCCAGACATTATTATGAACAGCCTCCTGTGCTGTGTGTATGAGTGTCTGTGACACCCCTAGAGTGATTGATTTGTAGCTATGTATTTAAGTGGAAAAGCATGTTGTCTAATTATTTCATCCCCTTGCCCCCCCCTAAACAAAACACACTATACACGGCAGCACAAACATGTACAGAAACAGATACAGACACACATACACACACACCTTACTCAAGGGTGTAAACAAGACCAAATTCTTCTGTGTGTGTTTATTGGATGGTGCAGTATTGAATAGGGGTGTCAGCTGTACCTAGTTGAGCCTCTCCGCGGGGTGACCCTAAGGGTTATCTGCACCTTGCCTTGCACACTGCCTGTAACCATGGTAACGGAGGAAGAGGGACAATCTGAGAGAGAGATAGAGAAAGAAAGAAAGAAAGAAAGAAAGAAAGAAAGAAAGAAAGAAAGAAAGAAAGAAAGAAAGAAAGAAAGAAAGAAAGAAAGAAAGAAAGAAAGAAAGAAAGAAAGAAAGAAAGAAAGAAAGAAAGAAAGAAAGAAAGAAAGAAAACGCAGACAGACAGACAGATAGACAGACACACAAACAGGTACTGTAGGCATTGGCACTAGTATCCTCTTGGGGATAAAGCTATAGGGACTGAGAGGGTTGGGGATGTGAGAATGATTGAGTGAGGGGAAAAAGAGAGGATATATTAAAGGAATAGGAAGGGATAGAAAACAGATGAAATGGAGAGAAAGCAAGCATTTTTCACATTTGATCCAAGACGTGCGTCATTCTAACCCTCTCACGCTTGTATCAGTTTATCAGTTTATCTGATACCAATATCATTTGGAAGTTACCTTACAAATTAAAGCTGCAATATGTAACTTTTTTTGTGTTCAAAAGTTCCAATAAGTTGCTAGTCATCATCCAATGTGATGCAATAGTAACAATATTGCGCCCCTAGCCTGCCTGAGAACCGTTGTATTCACTGATATTCATTTTCCCAGTCTGGTCGGATATTCCCACCAGATTTTGTAGAGTGAGGTGTTTTCCGTCAGTGAGGAGGCGGTGTGATGGCTAGCTGAGTCCATGGTCAACACTTGGCTAAAGGCTTGCGGAGATAGCTAGCTTACAGACATGGCAGACGTGAGGGGCAAACGACCTGACCCAGCAGCAGCTACTCCTCCATCTAAGCCAGGGGTGTCAGGCTAGTGTCTGCTGTTTTTTTTTCTCCTTTCAATTAAGACCTACACAACCAGGTGAGGGGGGTTTCTTACTAATCAGTGACCTTAAATCATCAGTCAAGTACAAGGGAGTAGCGAAAACCCACAGACACTCGGCCCTCCGTGGAATTAGTTTGACACGTGATCTAAGCCAAAGGAACAGAGACATTTGGAGAGCAGACAGGCAAAAAGGGAAAGCGATAGAGACCAGGCCAAGGCGAGAGTAAACCTCGGATTTGCGTTCCCACAGTGGAGAGAACTATAAAGGAGTTGAAGGGAACCGAACCAGAATTTGCATTTTTTTCTGCTGAAAAGGTAAGACATAGCTAGTCAGATAATATATATTGCTAGATATAAAGTTAATTATTGCTATTTAGTTGTAAATATGTATGCAAGTAATATTTTGGATTCCTTGTTTTGATTGTTTTCAAGCCACGCATCCAATAGTTCATATTAGCTAGCTAGCTAACGTTAGCTAGTTGCTTGTTAGCAGACTGCGACGTTGGTTTGTTTCATTTGAATATACAATTTTGCTTCACTAGTTAGTCGTAACTAGTTAACTTATGTGTACAACGTTACTAGACGTTGCTGATGTCTGTGGTCTGAAAACCACACTGATATTGGCTAGCTAGCTACTTCAGTTCACACAAGTGTACTGGCACGGAATAGCCGCAAAGCCCAGTTCAGATGCATAAGATGACACGACGCGACTGTTTGTTTGATCTGAACGGTCTAGTTTTAGAACGTCTCATGTCGTTGGCTGGAGTATTTAAGTTTCAACATGTCAACTTTAGCCAAAGTCTTGCGACGAGCTGGATCCATTTAGCCATTCAAAGAACCGTGCGCTAACATTCTGTGTTCAGCTAATCAGCTTGCTAGCTAGCCAAGCAGAGAGCTAGCCTTGCTTGCTGACATTTCTGGCAAGTCAAAAATTGTACCCTGTTTTTGGTGCATGTATTTCATGACACTTGTTTGCTACAACAAGTTTCATTGTAAAGCGCCACCATTACCGTGGAAACGTTCTGAACTGCACATCTCATGTTCTTGATTTTTCGTCAGCTGTACAACATAAAATTCTAAAACTAGCTAGTTTTATCTCTGATCTAGGTCAGGGATGGTCCACTCCAGTCCTCGGGGGCTTGATTGGTGACACACTTTTGCCCCAGCTAACACGACTCCAACAATCAACCAGTCATGGTCTTCAGTTTAGAATGCAATTAGTTTTATCAGGTGTGATAATCAGATGTGTTAGTTAATTTAATAGACAAAATACTCACTAAATATTATTGTATCTTTCAGCTAAAGGAGACTCCAATAACAAATCTCGAAGGTGAAGTGTCTACTCATTGAAAACTGCAAAGGACTACACCGACATCACAGAACTTCAGAGAGCACTGTTGAGAAAGACTGGGCTCTCAATTGGGGCAACCAAGGGGAATGATCCTGAGATCAGATGACCCAAGACTCCATGAAGTGCCACCAACAACAACCGCTGAGCTGCTAAAACTTTGAGGAGATGTTGCCACGCAACACTGAGAATGACCGGAGCTTTCCCTGTTGTCAGTCTTAGTAGTTTCTGGGAAGTGTGAAAACCTACAGAGTACTCAGAATTGTTGTTAAAAGAGGTGGGCCTACAACCAAACATATAAATAAGGGACGTTTGTGTGGGAAACAAACGTGTGTGAGAAACAATACTTGTGCATCTATCATATCTAGTATATAGTCATCATTATTGTACTTTTGTAATGGTTTTATAATGATTTACTAAACTGTTCTCTTTTCCTGGATATGTATGCTCTTGACAGTTAACACTTCAAATTAGAAGACCTAGTGGTGTCACGATCGTTGAGAGACGGGTCAGACCAAGGTGCAGCGTGGTATGGTGCGGGGAGCAGGTACGGGGCGTACGGGGAATACCGGGCTGGCGACACACACCACCGGCTTGGTGCGAGAGGCAGGCACGGGGCTTACCGGGCTGGGAACTGATGTTGGAGATGTACGACTATTCCAGTCCTTCTCTCTCCACTGCCAATCCCCCTCCAGTGAGGACTCCTCCGGGATCCCCCACGAGTGAGGGAACAGAAATCCATCGTCGTTGTCTTCCTCCGACTCCTCTGTGTAAAACTGCTCCCATCCCTGCTCCCATGGTTGTAGGGAATCCACCTGAACCCCCCACGGGTGCAATGGTCGGGGCTCTTCTCTCTCGATCCCCGACCACCCCTTTAGCCCCCCAAACATTTTTTATTGGGGCTGCCTCTCGGGCTTGCTTTTCGGCCGGCACCGTGGATGTCGCCATTGATCCTCTCCTACCTGGGCTTCCTCCTTCGCCCAGGATCCTTTATCGGCTACACTCTCCTTCATTGCCTCCCGGTAACGGACGGCCTCCTCCTCAGTAATTCTCCCCCAACCGAGGAGGACATCTACCAAGGTTACCTCCCGTTGAGTCCCAGGCGTTTGCTCCTTCTGGGCACGCTGCTTGGTCCTTTTATGGTGGGATCTTCTGTCACGATCGTTGAGAGACGGGTCAGACCAAGGTGCAGCGTGGTATGCGTACATGTTTATTAAGATGAATAAACACTTGACAAAATAACAAAACAACGAAACCATGAAGTCCTATGGGCTATACACACAACAAGCCTAACAGGAACACAAACAAGATCCCACAACCAAGGTCGGCAACCAGGCTACCTAAGTATGATCCCCAATCAGAGACAACGAGCGTCAGCTGCCTCTGATTGGGAATCACACCCGGCCAAACATAGAAATAACAAACTAGATCTAAACATAGATATACAATTACATAGATCTCAACTGAAACTCACACCCTGACCCAACCAACAAGAGTTCTCTAGATCAGGTGGGTAGATATCCAGAAAGACGGATGGACTACCCTGGTGTAAATACAGTACAAAACAAATCAGTTCGATTATACAGATCAGTTAAAATATTTTATTAGGGAGATAAACAAGAATACAAGGTAGTCTCTGTAACCTTCTACAAAAGCACAGTGTAAGGGAAACTTTCTGATAAAGTACTGAGAAAGTACCAAGGAAAAATTTACCCATAAACACTAATTGGGATCAAAATGAAGAATAAAGTACAGTGTAGTCATGGAATGTGTCAACCTGTTATGTAAACATACTTGGTAATAAATACATTGAATTTTGCAGTGGTGAAATAGCAGCAGTTGTGTGTTGTAAGGTGCAGGAGTCTCCCTGCAATTTATGCAGGTGCACCAGCGAGGTGGTCCGAAGACCCTGGGATAGCTCTCCGGTACTCCATGATGACAAAAAACATTCCAGGTAGACGGGAAGCGGACAGTTCTATGGAGGTAAAATAGTAAAATAGTGTACAAGCATGTAAAGTATGATTTGCACGTGTAAAATATGAGTTGCACCTGAATAATGAGTTTTGTAGTTGCAAAAAATATTTGCAAACATGTAGCTTCTTTTGAGAATAAATGCAACAACACTTGCAAGCACTTAACGTCATGTGTGAATAAATACAACAACAATTGCAAACATGTAACTTGATATGTGAATAAATTCAAAAAGATTAGCAAGCATGCAACTAAACTCCTTTACTTCCGATTGGTGAATCTTCTGTGAATCAAAACTACATTTGCTGATGTCGAATCTGTGCGCTCAGAGTTTTGGCACTAATTTAGCGACCAACCTGTGCCAAAAGTTTTGTTGTAAATAAAATTACTGCAAACAAGCAGCAGAGAAAAATACGAGCTCTGGTGGAGAGGGCTTTTTCTTCTGACTAGCTAGCTAAATGATATTCACAGAATTTGAAAGCTACAACAAGGCGTTGTTGAGGAAGACGAAGGAAAAAATTTAAATGAGTGTTTCCACATAGCATAACCGCTACAAAGCTGATGCTAGCTAGCTAACTAGCTAGCCTCTATTCTATTGGCATTACATAGCTGGCTAGCCTACATCTAGTGGTTCCTATGTTGTGTATCAGAGCAATAGGTCTAGCTACAGTGGGGGAAAAAAGTATTTACAGCCACCAATTGTGCAAGTTCTCCCACTTAAAAAGATGAGAGAGGCCTGTAATTTTCATCATAGGTACACGTCAACTATGACAGACATTGTAGGATTTTTAATAAATTTATTTGCAAATTATGGTGGAAAATAAGTATTTGGTCACCTACAAACAAGCAAGATTTCTGGCTCTCACAGACCTGTAACTTCTTCTTTAAGAGGCTCCTCTGTCCTCCACTCGTTACCTGTGTTACTGGCACCTGTTTAAACTTGTTATCAGTATAAAAGACACCTGTCCACAACCTCAAACAGTCACACTCCAAACCAGTGGCGGCTCCTGAAAAAATTCTCAGGGGGGGAAATTTTTCTGATGATTTAGGTGACCTACACACATTTTAAAAAAGATATGTCCAGCAACAACATGAAGACAGGGGCAGCATATAAGTCAATACTGATATACACATTACTTGCTTCAAAAAGGCCTCATGGTTGAATTGGAAATATGTGCACCTGAGCATAATTCACAACAAGCAAGCAGGAGCTTTTGATAGAGGCTACTGAAAACATTGATGCAAGTTATTGGTAATAAGACATTTTTATAGACTTCCATATTCTGCCCTCTTGTATAGATTTGTGAAAATGAACAGTGATATACATTTTGCCTGAAAACAGAATTTGAAAATAATTTCTAGAAAAGGTAAACACAGCTATCTGTATGGCTTTGTAAAAATGAACAACCATATTCTGGCCAATTGTATAGATTTGTAAATATGATGATGTCTCCTTTCATGCATACATTTTCAAATAAAGCTCTGCTTTGAGAAAGATCGAATGATATTGTTTAATCTTACCTTATGGCCTGCACACTGCTTGTGAAGCTGTCGAGGGCACGTTTGATGAAGACAGCATCGATGTCCTTCTTCTGTAGCTTCTGGTACAGAATGTCGACGTGGGGCATGATTTTGTGAAAAAGCCCCAGGAAAAAAATAAAATCTTCTTGCTATCTATGTACCTCAGCACAAGCACCAGCTGTGTCTGTGTAGAAACGTCCGTGGTCTCGTCAGCTTGGATAGCTACGAAGTTCGCCGACTTCACCTCCTCCACAATATGTTCCCTCATGACTGCTAGCATACACTCCAGTAGCTCGTTTTGAATGGTCTTTGATGTGCCCTTGAAAACTTTAGCATTTTTAAGATGGTCATCAAACACCTCATCTAATTGTGCCACAAAGTTGACAAGTCCAAGAAAAATACCAGGGTTGGTGGAGCCCTCAGTTTCATCTTTGCCTCGCAAAGCTAACTCAAACACTCCGCAAAACTTCACACACTGGATTAGCCGGCTGAGGATGTGGCGGTTCTTGCTAACCTCATCGTTGTGGCGGCGGACAGCTAGCCTGTATCCCTCATCCAGTTGAGTGGCAATGTTCACTCTCCCCAAAGCAGACAATCTCAAACAGCTATCCATGTGGGTCTTTGACAGCTCATGTTTCTTAATCTTTTCTGAAAGATGGTGCATGTCCGTTACACCTGTCGCTGTCCAAGCGGTGCTGTCTGCCGTGCCGCCTTCAGGGTGAAAGAGTAAGCAGGGGTAGCAGAAGACTGCATTAGCTACATCGCAGCCTGCTAGCCAGGTTTTTCGTTCGTACCAATTTTTGGAAAATCCTCGGGTGTAGGACTTTCCCCCTTTAGTAGAAACCTGTTGAATTATTAAATTTGGTCTGGGAGGTCCTAATTGTTTCGTTGCCAATTTATCTTGATTTGTTCGCCGACAAAAATGAACTTATTTCAAAGAGACAATCGAGTTGCACTGAACGCTAGCCATCTTGACAGTAATACGTGAATTGATTGACGCTGCTACCCGCTCTTTTCTTAGTTATGTTCATGGTTATGTTACGTATGACGAAAGCGCGTAAGTGCAAGCCCTCCCGGAACCCATAGAGATTGTATTGAAAGCTCTGATATTTGAAAAAAAAAAGATGCTGAGAGACTTCTGGGGCGATTTTCAACCTGACTGAAATCGGCCACAAAACGGGCGGGGCCATTTGAAGCACGACTTTAGCCTGATTGGACATTTAGTGGCAGATCAGACGTCTAGATTAGAACACTGAAAACTATTGTTGCCGTGATATAATTGATTAGAAAAAAAATCCCTTCCTTTTCCCGTTTGGCAGTGCGTCGCCCATATCGCCCTAATGAACACACCGCCCCTGCTCCAAACTCCACTATGGCCAAGACCAAAGAGCTGTCAAACGACACCAGAAACAAAATTGTAGACCTGCACCAGGCTGGGAAGACTGAATCTGCAATAGGTAAGCAGCTTGGTTTGAAGAAATCAACTGTGTGAGCAATTATTAGGAAATGGAAGACATACAAAACCACTGATAATCTCCCTCGATCTGGGGCTCCACGCAAGATCTCACCCTGTGGGGCAAAATGATCACAAGAACGGTGAGCAAAAATCCCAGAACCACACGGGGGGACCTAGTGAATGACCTGCAGAGAGCTGGGACCAAAGTAACAAAGCCTACCATCAGTAACACACTACGCCGCCAGGGACTCAAATCCTGCAGTGCCAGACGTGTCCCCCTGCTTAAGCCAGTACATGTCCAGGCCCGTCTGAAGTTTGCTAGAGTGCATTTGGATGATCCAGAAGAGGATTGGGAGAATGTCATATGGTCAGATGAAACCAAAATACAACTTTTTGGTAAAAACTCAACTCGTCGTGTTTAGAGGACAAAGAATGCTGAGTTGCATCCAAAGAACACCATACCTACTGTGAAGCATGGGGGTGGAAACATCATGCTTTGGGGCTGTTTTTCTGCAAAGGGACCAGGACGACTGATCCGTGTAAAGGAAAGAATGAATGGGGCCATGTATCGTGAGATTTTGAGTGAAAACCTCCTTCCATCAGCAAGGGCATTGAAGATGAAACGTGGCTGGGTCTTTCAGCATGACAATGATCCCAAACACACCGCCCGGGCAATGAAGGAGTGGCTTCGTAAGAAGCATTTCAAGGTCCTGGAGTGGCCTAGCCAGTCTCCAGATCTCAACCCCATAGAAAATCTTTGGAGGGAGTTGAAAGTCCGTGTTGCCCAGCGACAGCCCCAAAACATCACTGCTCTAGAGGAGATCTGCATGGAGGAATGGGCCAAAATACCAGCAATAGTGTGTGAAAACCTTGTGAAGACTTACAGAAAACGTTTGACCTGTGTCATTGCCAACAAAGGGTATATAACAAAGTATTGAGAAACTTTTGTTATTGACCAAATACTTATTTTCCACCATAATTTGCAAATAAATTCATAAAAAATCCTACAATGTGATTTTCTGGAGAAAAAAAATTCTCCTTTTGTCTGTCATAGTTGATGTGTACCTATGATGAAAATTACAGGCCTCTCTCATCTTTTTAAGTGGGAGAACTTGCACAATTGGTGGCTGACTAAATACTTTATTTCCCCACTGTATGTACTTCATGTCATTTGGTTGAGACTAACATTAGTTTAGAAAATAATTGTTTGCTCTGTGTATATTTGGTGTGATAGAAGGTGGGGTGGGGTGTGTGAAAAAGGAAAATGGTTGCAAATGCCAGAGCCCATGTGTGTCTGCGAGCAGGAGTTGTGACAGAGAGAGCTTTCACATTTGTGCAGATATGGGATATGTGTTTTAAAATAAATTATAAATGTAGTGTATTTATTTATTGTCTTATCATGATGGAATGGTCCCCTACCCTATACCCTAGACACCCACGTGAGCAACCCACACACTAAGGAGAAGTCCTTATCTGTTTTAATGGCTTACTGCAAAAGCCTATACGTAGCCAAGACAGACAATTATAAACAAGGTCAGAGACCCACCAAAGCAGCACTGCCCCCTCAAACTTCTGAGCCTGCCTGACAGGGTTGGTCCAACAAAGCCAAAGCCCCTGATGGGTGAGCATAATACAAGGAATCTCTCAAACGTGCTAATGAGAACCTTGATGACCTTGTACCTAGCCGGTGGGAATTTCAGGGGGGTGCCCCCACCCAGGTAGTGGCAGTGCTGGCAACACTAGCTGCAGTAACCCATGGGGAGGTGGTCACACTCTGACAATCAGAGAGGGGGCAAATTATTATGCCCAGGTTGCACAAAATAATCAAAAGGTCTGAGAGCACAGAGATGCTTGGGAAAATGGTCACAATGGGGGACCAGCGTGTGTGTGTTTAAGGGTAGGGGGGTGTATCTGAGCTCCATCAGCTAGGACTTGACATTGGTTAGTCTAATCTCCCCATTCTTGCTCAATTTTGCATGCCTTCTCAAACAGCTACAATTGTATATGCATTCGCACATCAAGTCTTCTCTTCAGTTGTGCTCGGGGATGGCACAACTGTTGAACATCTGAGTTTGTGGTTGTTTGTGGGGAAGGGTGGGGAGTGAGTGTGTGTGTGTGTGTGTGTGTGTGTGTGTGTGTGTGTGTGTGTGTGTGTGTGTGTGTGTATCCCACATCTGTTGCTATGGGGTAATGATGTTAGGGACAATACAGGATTAATCAAAATAATTGTTTGCCAAAATAATAATTGCTTGCCAAAAATGTCATTTTGTAATGCCAATCCTTGTTATAGGTAACAATCCTTCGTATGAACTGCCTACATTATTACGCATATTATTCGTTAATTGTGGAAATAAATTAGATATGCAAGATTTTTTCTATATATATATATATACAATACCAGTCAAAAGTTTGGACACACCTACTCATTCTGTAAGGGATCGGGGGTTGGCTGGGTCTAGACAGAGTCTGACACTTCCCCGATCTACAGAGAGGGGGAGTCATCAGACTCGATCTGGTTCACCTGAGTTCTGAGCACACCTGTCCGTAATTAGGGTAGGATATAAGGTGTGCTCAGAAGTTCAGTCGGTGCGAGGTATTGTTCCATTGTGACTTGCTAAGCGTTTTGTTCCGAGAGAGAGAGAGAGAGAGAGAGAGAGAGAGAGAGAGAGAGAGAGAGAGAGAGAGAGAGAGAGAGAGAGAGAGAGAGAGAGAGAGAGAGAGAGAGAGAGAGAGAGAGAGAGAGAGAGAGAGAGAGAGAGAGAGAGAGAGAGAGAGAGAGAGAGAGAGAGAGAGAGAGAGAGAGAGAGAGAGAGAGAGAGAGAGAGAGAGAGAGAGAGAGAGAGAGAGAGAGAGAGAGAGAGAGAGAGAGAGAGAGAGAGAGAGAGAGAGAGGAGAGAGAGAGATTGTTGTTTTTGATTACCCGTGTATCCGACCTGTGCCTTGTTGATTGACTCCCCGTATTGCTTAACCCTCTGCTTGTCTATCCCAGTGATTACCGTACTCTGACCCTGTGCCTGTGCCCTTGACTACGACTACGCCCGCCTCCCTTGGTACCTCTGCCCTGTCTATGCCTGGCCCGGTTTTGACCACAGCCCGCCCAACCACGATTAAGCTATTCCCTTGTCTG